>NC_088213.1:38114261-38455511 GCF_036934945.1 Oncorhynchus masou masou
TGTATGGGATGTTAAACAGGTGTCCCGACTCTGGTCACTATAAAGAGCACATGGCACTTATCGTTAATTGGGTGTTAACCCCGGTGGCCTGGCTAAATTCCCAATCTGGCCCTCACACCATGATCACCTAATCATTTACCTCTCCTCTTAGTCGGTGCTGTACATGAGAATGTGTTCTCAGCCAATTTAACTGGTAGAATAAGGGTAAATGATCTAAATGTGGCATTCTGAGAAACTTAATGTTGCACGCGTATCTTCCTTATTGGCATTTCTATTGTTTGAGCAGTCACGGCTTTGTCAATATAGACCATCTGCGTGTACCCATCAATGTGCTGTTATTTTCATTACTGTCTTCATCTATAACCATTAGCTGTGCTCGCCCTCATTTATATGCAATAAGTATCCATGTCTAAAGATGCCTTCTGTTATGTACTGGTGCAATTATGAGTCATTTTGTCAGTATACTGGTTTCACCATGACTGGCTAATTGTTTCAAACTTCTGCAGAATAAAAATGAACTGTTCACATTGGAGAAACATGTGCACTACAGAATAAGAACCTGCTTGTCGGAAATCTGTGCAAGCAAAAAAGGCAGTTTGACAAGGGTAACTAGAAAGGTTTTTGTTTCAGAAGTAAGACAACGGTGTCATACTACCTAATCAACCAGAAACAGTCTCCCGCAAATGAGTCCGTGTTAAAATTGACAATCATTGCAGTGTTAATCTATACAGAAATTACACATTGTTATTGCATTGGTACAAGTTATTTTACTTGCTTAAAACCAGCCATGCATTGTACAATAATCAAAGACTTGAAGTCACATATATATATATGCGTACACACAAAGGACAATATGTCTCTATTCAAATTACACATGGAAAAATCATAGCTTTTAAGCTTCAAAGGCTTTCTTCCTCTTTGGTCTTCTGCTTCAGCTTCTCCAGTACCACATTCAGGTCCATGGTCTTGTTCAACTTGAGATAGTAGTCCTTTCTAATTGTGTGAATCGTAAGCCATTCAGAAGTCAGTTCTGCCAGCAGGCGAAGGTGCAGCTCCATATCACCTTAAAACAAAATGTCGGCCAATGTCAAAACGAATGCACTGGAAACCAATGGAAGTTTTTAAAAGTTAATATAGGATTTCTTCAGATGACTCACCCATGCTCATGGCAGAGCGGTAACTAGAGACCATCCGGTTACAGGCCACCTCCATGATCAGTGTGGGTTTCTTCTCTGCCACAAAGACGTTACGCAGGACCCGAGCCAGCTCCTCCAGCCGTGACATCATCACAAGGCGCTGCTCCTGCTGAGGGTTCCGGGTCAAGGCAGCTTGGAGCTTCTGAGCCTGCTTTGCTCGGATCTACAACAAAAGAGAGGGGTCGGTCCCAGTCTTCACTGCATAGGGCATACTGTACTACATACACACATTTATGTGTCCTAAGTCAAACAGGAAGGTGACCTACCCTCTCCAGCAGAGACTGAGACACCCCTTTGAGGGCACTGTGAGTTTCAGCAGGAGCTACGGGAATTTGTGGAACAGGCTCTTGCTCTTTTACACAGACCATCTCTGCGGTCTTCAGAACCACGTTGGCCAGTGCTTTCTCCACCTGGAAAGAGCAAAATGAATACCAAACAATGCTATTGAAATTAATGCCCATCAAAATAAAGCCCAATCCAATCAAGGTTTATTCAGCACGTACAGAGTTTACAGCAAGTATAATATATGCAGTGAAATGCTTACTTGCAAGCTCCTGCAACAGTGCAATAAAATGGAAGTACACAATATAAAGTGGCTAGTGTCTTCGGCATACAGTTATATAGATAAAACAACAGCATTGACTGTGTGTGTGTTTTAAGGGTTGGATGTGTAAAGGAGATTTTAGGACAGGCAGGTCAGTAAGTACCTTGGGGGTCATCGTGGAGCGGGCCTTGTCCAGAACCTCCTGGGCAGTGGTTAGCTTCTCAGCTCCCCGTGGGGGCTGGGGTAGCTCACCAGGCAGGACATTGGGCACCTCATCCACATTGAAGCGAGGGTGCCAGCGGGTAAGCTTGTCATCTGGGACTCTAATAGGAGGATTCAACTTGGCAAGGAACGCCTAAAGACAACATATACAGATTGGTTCCCAGGTCAACTCAAAAGTATACCGGTACAAAATATTATCTTATAAATGGTGCCTACCTTGTGATGCCCTTTCATAATGCTGATTAGGTTTTGGTGGAAGATACGTCGCCTCTCTAACAGGCGGGAAGCAGCCAGCACTGCCTTGCTCTTTTCTGAGGAACAAAAACAGACATCAAGAGAGACTCAGATCAGCAGTTATTTAAAATACACTCATCTGTGTTGAAAGAATACAAAGCATCATGAGACCATCCCCTCACCAGCTTCAATGACAGGCTCCACTGTGAGCTGGTAGCTAGACTTCTTCACTGTAGCACTGAAGGTAGGAATGTTTCTCTCCTGGCGGAAATGGTAGGCAGTAGGATAGACCGTCTTAATCTGGCCCACATGGGTCTCTTCAAAACGCCTGTGAAATAAAAAGTGATGAATATTTCTGCTGCTCTTTCCCATGGAATTCTACTAATCCAATTAGACAAGTGTAGTTTGCTCCATACTTGTGCATCATGTCCTGGACACCCTGCTTCACTTTGGCAAAGGTAACAGTCTCTGAGCGGTTGAAAAGCATTCCCACTATGGTGTCCATGCTACGGAACATTCCAGCAAGCAGTTTGTACTTGAAGGGCAGGGTGAGGCCAGGGGGAGTATCCTGGGCAAGAGTATGGTACCGCTGATAGGCTGGAAGCTTAACTCTGAAAAAGAGCATATTACAGATCAGAACAATGGATGAGTTATAGTCAAAGCCACTACAGCAGCCTATTTTCAAATAACACTGTTTCCCAACAAAGACCCGTAAAAAAGGTGGCTGAAACATTTGCATCAAATGTCACTATTTTGAGCTTCACCCACCCTGGCTGAATTTAAGGTTGTCTATAATTTAAATAATTGTTTCATCCTCACCCATCCTCGGTTATTGGGCGATTATTTTCCTCAGTAGATCTGGCCTCTGCCAACCTCTCCGCCTTCCGATGTTGTGCCTTAGCAGCAAGCTCTTTGACAAGGGCTAGCTTTGTCTTCAGGTCTGGGGCAGTAGATCCTGGGGCAGTAGATCCTGTGGCCGTAGAGGGCAGGTTCTCAGCTTTCCGTGTCTGGTCCTTGATCTTCTGAAGTTGGAACTTGAGTGCTGCAACATCCTCTTTGGAGAAAGTCTGATGTAGTAGGGAAAAAAAGTTAAAATAAATCAATACCATTAAAACATGTGAGGATGCTGTCCATTATGGTATGACTAAGGAGTAATTTGAGGGGATAAAATGAAACATTCTCCCATGGAATTGAATTGTGGCCAGGTGTGTAAACTTAACAGCGAAGAGCAGAGGTGAAAGCATATGCCACCAACAATACTGTACCTTGTGCCCCTCTTTTGGTTTTGAGCAGCCCTGAACATGTGGTTTGCCCGTTGGAGAATGGTTGGCACTGCAATTGACTAAATTCTTTGATTCTTTATCACCAGGTAGTGAATAGGGTACCTGCAGGACATCTTTAGCCAGAGGCTGGGTTGCCTAGAAAAATAAAAGATTAAGTAGTGACTTGTACATTTTCAGCCCCCTTGAATGTCTTCAAATTATTTAGCTACTAGTAGCCAAACTAGGAAAATAAAAATGAATTGTTGTGAGGTCTGTTGTGTCTAACTTATGATAAATAGAGCAAGTTAACCATTCTGGACCAGACTTGCTAGGTTGTTATTTCTAGAAATAGGTCGCCAGATTGTAGCCCTATAAAGCTGTAAATGGTGTTAGCTTTTGACTATAATATCAGTCAGTTAACATTACCTTTATTACGCCGTTGTACTTGTTTTGATTAGCCTACGTAGATGTGACGTTATTTTGATGAAGATTGTCTTAGAACAACACGTAGTTATGAGATCTAAGCCTGTGTTTACACACACACACACACACACACCTTAATTTACGCAGTTTATCAAAATAAAAACATTAAAATGACACCATGGCGGCCTACGAAAATATGTCATTATTAAGCTAACATTACCTTTTCGTCGTCTTCAAAGAGAATCAATTTCTTCCTGACCGCATTCTTCACAACTTTAACCGACCCAGGACTTGTCCCTGCAGCTATGCCATGTTTTCTTGCCTCGATCCGAAGACGCTTCTTTGCGATTTTATGGTCAGCAGTGGCTGAAAATACAGCTGATCCAAGATCGAACTCAGCATCTGTAGAGGTCCTCTTGGGAGTACGAGGGCTGGAGAAAATGGTTTGTTTTTCCGAGTTAGTCCTCGCCAGCACAGCAGACACGCTCTCCACCTTATTGACCGAAGTCGCCTCGTCAATAACCCTCCAAAACTCCTCTTGTACACTGTTTTCAGAACATGTGGATTTTGAAGTCTTTATCATAACATTTGTTGTAGATGCTGCATTCTTGCTTTTCGACCGAGTTGATATTGTGCTGGGATAACTTGTTAAAGTGTCCACAACTTGGGTTCTATTGCCATCACCACTAGCATCTTTCTTTCTCTGGACGTAAAAATCGGTGACCCGCGCCTGAGACATAATGATGTCAAATCTAGAACCACACAATTCTCTTCTGGTCAGGAAAGACGAACGATAAAATTCCAACTCAGCAACTTCAGCCATCGAGGTATATATATATATGCAGGCTTGATCAAAGTCGCTATGACCAGAACATCAACATACTTTCGCGCGAAATGGACACGTGACCTTCACAAAGCCTCCACCCGCCCCGTTTCAAATAGATTTGTTTAATGATTGGTCAGTGCCTAGTACCTCACCTTTTTGAACGAATCAGTTGTGATAAGGCTGTCACAAAGGACAGTACAGTATGTAGTTAAGAAAATGTTGTGTGATTGATGGGATTATATTAATGATTAGCGTTGATTGCGTTAGAGTTGAGCCGTAGCAGGTTTAGGATAATTTACGCAGTATGTTAGGAGCATTAAAGTAGGTTTGGAGATTTAGGTTAAAGGTTAGGAAAAGAGTTAGGATTAGCTAAAATTCCAAAATATGTTGTTTGTTTTTTTCATCAATTTGACAAAAGCTGTATCGCATCTTGACATTACCGCACGAGCCAGTTGCTCCGTTCTCCCGGATGGCAACGTGAAGTAGTGAGTCGGATTCTGTTTTCATGTGCAACGGTGGTTGCTTTTTTCCCTTATTTTTTACTAGTTTCCCTCATGTAATAATTTGTATTTGCATGCAGTGAAAATATGTAGTTTTTATTGTACGGTAGGTCAATTCTATGTTATTTCTAAATTTTGAGTTTGAGTTGGTGATGGTTTCCTATCTGGCCATGTAATTTTGAGATTATTGTAGGTCATGCATTCTGGATGTCTATGAGTTAAGTAGTGTGATTATCTGACTGCTTCCTCTTTTTTTATGGAAATTATTTGAAAAGGGTTTTCTTTGTGTGTGTGTGTGTGTGTGTGTGTGTGTGTGTGTGTGTGTGTGTGTGTGTGTGTGTGTGTGTGTGTGTGTGTGTGTGTGTGTGTGTGTGTGTGTGTGTGTGTGTGTGTGTGTGTGTGTGTGAGAGAGAGAGAGAGAGAGATGCAAGCTGGTCCTGGGGCTCTGTTCACAAACACAAATACACCCCATAGAGCCCCAGGACAGCAGCACAATTAGACCCAATCAAATCATGAGAAAACAAAAAGGTAATTACTTGACACATTGGAAACAATTGACAAAAAAAAACAGAGCAAACTAGAATGCTATTTTGCCCTAAACAGAGAGTACACAGTGGCAGAATACCTGACCACTGTGACTGACCCAAACTTAAGGAAAGCTTTGACTATGTACAGACTCAGTGAGCATAGCCTTGCCATTGAGAAAGGCCGCCGTAGATAGACATGGCTCTCAAGAGAAGACAGGCTATGTGCACACTGCCCAAAAAAATGAGGTGGAAACTGAGCTGCACTTTCTAACCTCATGTCCAATGTATGACCATATTAGAGACACATATTTCCCTCAGACTACACAGATCCACAAAGAATTTGAAAACAAACCCAATTTTGATAAACTCCCATATCTACTGGGTGAAATTCCACAGTGTGCCATCACAGCAGCAAGATGTGTGACCTGTTGCCACAAGAAAAGGGCAACCAGTGAAGAACAAACACCATTGTAAATACAACCCATATTTATGCTTATTTCCCCTTGTGTACCCTTAACCGTTTGTACATCGTTGCAACACTGTATATATGCGTAATATTACATTTGTAATGTCTTTATTGTTTTGAAACTTCTTTATGTGTAACGCTTACTGTTAATTTTGATTGTTTATTTAACTTTTGTATATTATCTACCTCACTTGCTTTGGCAATGTTAACACATGTTTCCCATGCCAATAAAGCCCCTTGAATTGAATTGAGAGAGTGATGAGTTGGGCTTGGCGTACCGCTAGATGACGCTAATGATTTACCAGACAATATTTATTTAGAAGAATGTAGAGTCAATTTCAAGCAGGTTACAGCAGTGTAAAACTTCTTCAAAAGATTACCGAGTACGAGTTTTCGGGTGTATAATCTCAAAATTCATAGGCTACTGGTTTTACTACGCGGTTAAGGTAGGGTTATTTATTAGCATGTTGCTGTAGGAGTGTCACATAGCAATATTTCACCTATAATTTCCTACCATAGGCTAAAGTTTGTAAGTGTCATGTGTCAACGCAAAACGACGATGTGCTCAAGTAGGAAAATCGCAGGCGATGGTGCTGTCAGTGAGAGATTTTCAAACATGCGTTAACTATGATATAGAATAGCTGAATAGGTTGAAAATGAATTCGTTTCTTTCGAAATTACCATACATTAATTGGGTATGCTTGTGGGATAGTCTTCCACGTGGACAGGTTGCTTTCGAAAACACACATTAAAATTGTTAGTTAGGTTATGAAGAGGGAAAAAAATTCAGAGGAAGTACCAACCCAGTGAGAGTGAATTGGATTTACAGCGACTGAAAGAACAGTTCATCTGTAGGCCTACTGGTGAATCATTTTTTCCTGGAAGATATTGCTTTACAGGGAATGTTCAGTCCAAGGGGCGGCAAGAGAGGAGAGTTGTTTCAATACGGGAGAGCTGGTAGTTAGTTTTGTTTACAATTTCGTGAGAATACATTTTATACCCCCGCAATGTGAGGAGGTGAAGATGTCTTGTGGATTTACAGAACAAGAACCGCAATAGTCCGCATTGGTCCATCACTCTGGAAACTTGAAAAAGTTGAAAAATACTTTTGGAAGTCATGTCTGACTAGTGGAATGACCGCACCGCTTTATTTTCTCGGTTTAAAAGACTGTTTTAAAACCATGAACAATTATTGCGGACTGGGTTTATTAAAATTGATTGGGTGGAATGTAACGTTCCGTCGAGGAATGTCAGCGAGGCTGTAGACTGGAGTTAAGCAGTGCATTTGGGACGCGGACTCATGGAGCTTCAGGTGGTATGTGGACTGCTCTACTGCTTCCTTTTGCCGACGTTCTTGTTAGCAGGTAAATTGTCAGTGTTTCCATTGTGAATTGAATTAAGACAGAATTCAATGTTAGTGCTCAATAGGTCTAAATTATTGATATTATGTTATTTTGCTACATATTCAATTTGCATGTCATGCTATATTATTTATTGTTGTCTACTTTTTTGGATTTTTGTTCATGTCATTTCAGGCAGGGGTAGGCTACAATAAAAACATGAACATACAGAAAACTGACAGAATGACATTGATAGAGCAGATAAAAATGACATAATCTGAAATTGGAATCACTTCTGTATGAATAGTATTATTATGGGTTAAGTATACCATATAAGGGTTCTTTGGCTGTCCCCATAGCATAACCCATTTTGCTTCCAGGTAGAACCCTTTTGAGTTCCATGTAAAACTCTGTGTAAGCTTTCTACATGAAAGTCTAAAGGGTTCTACCTGGAACCAAAACAGGTTCTTCAAAGGGTTATCCTAGGGGGACAGCCGAAGAATGCTTTTAGGTTTTAGATTTAGTGCCCATTCAAAGAGTGCACACCATTGTTCATACTTCATTCTTGGCCTATATAATGGTAGGATGCTGTGCCACAGGACAACGCAAGTGTAAATGGTAGTTTAAATGAAAAGTTGGTTTGTATTTGAAGCTTCAAGTGTAGTAGGCCTATGACTTGGTAAATGAACTGAGGACTATTAGTATCATGTAAGTGTTTTAACAGGAAACCGTCCTCAGTTGTGTCATCTCTAAAGATTCTTTTCTATCTCAGACTTCTTGTCCCTGAAACTTTCCATTCCACCAGCCAACTTTAAGGCACTAAAATCCAGATTTTAGTGCATTGTTCCACATGAGGCCACATAGGACCTGATTAATCATAGGACCTGATTAATCAAGGCCACATGGTTGGCTTGTATGTTTACTACTACCGTTTGAAAGTGAGACAATGAGAAGATAATGAACCTTTATCTTAGTGGAATAAAGATTTTAGAACAGGGTGGAATATGTGAAGAGCGGACAAACACAATAAATCAAATGAAATCAAATGTTATTTGTCACATGCGCCGAATACAACAGTTGCAGACCTTACCGTAAAATGCTTACTTACAAGCCCTTAACCAACCAGGCAGTTCAAGAAATAGAGTTAGGCAAATATTTACAAAATAAAATAAAGTGAAAAAATAAATAAAATCAAAAAGTAACACAAGAAAATTACATTCACGAAGCTATGTACACGGGGTACTGGTACCGAGACAATTTGAGGGGGTAAAGGTTAGTTGAGGTATTTGTAAAGTGACTATGCATAGAGAATAAACAGTTAGTAACAGCAGGGGGGGGGGGGTCATTGTAAAAACAGTCTATGGAGTCTCTAATGAGTCTTTGGGCCTTCCTCTGACACCATATAGAATTATTAGAGACTCCAGTCACCCAAGTCATAAACTGTTTTTACAATGACCCCCCCGTTACTCACTGTTTATTATCTATGCATATATATATATATATAGGTCCTGGATGTCAGGAGGCTTCCACTATATTCAATTGGAAATGTGGAGAAAACCTGGACTTGTTCGATGCAAGCAATCAAATATAGTTCAAATAATGACCTACTGCATTAATTATATTTTATACTCACACAAACACACTTGCGTGATAACAAACACACACTTGTGTGATATGAACTCTTTCATTTTGGAACACGTCTGTTCCGTGCTGGCATCACCTACCAATACTGTGGTGTAACCTCCTTTTATAAATGTACATGTCTCATTTGTACATATATTTCCATTGGCAATGTGAATATAAATCATTTCTCATACAAAATCCCATTTAAATGACCAGTGAGTGCCCTTTCCTCCAATGATACAACACTGTCTTTGACAAACAATACTAGGCAATCAGTGCTCATTTCACGACAATACAAACCCAACCCACTCTCCAATCAAGCAACTATCAAATCAAATTGTATTTGTCACATGCGCTGAATACAACAGGGGTAGGTAGACCTTACAGTGAAATGCTGACGTACAAGCCCATAACCAACAATGCCGTTTTCAGAAAAATAAGTGTTAGGTAAAAAATATAAAAAAACAAATAGTTAAAGAGCAGCAGTAAAGTAACAGTAGTGAGGCTACATACAAGGGGGTACCGGTACAGAGTCAATGTGCGGAGGCATAGGTTAGTCGAGGTAATTGAGGTAATATGTACTTGTAGGTAGAGTTAAAGTGACTATGCATAGATAATAACCAGAGACTAGCACCGGCGTAGAAGAGGAGAATGGAACATGGGCCCTGTGCTGTGTGAGGACAGTTGTGTGTGAGGTTAAGCTCATGGGGCGCGCAGTGAGTCTGCTGCATAGGTCTGATAAATCGTGCGTTTGAGTCTCCAGCTGCGGGACACAGTGAAAACACCTGTAGCCTGTCGATCCAGCACAGCTTAAATACACCCATTAGCTAGAACGATGCTCCAAACACTGTTAACATTACACAGCCAGGAGACAGCTAATGTATACAGAGGGGTTTAAAACATTATTTTCAATCTCTACCTTTTGATTTTGATTCAACTGGTTGAAGTGTAAAACACAGCCTTGAAGTGCTATTCTGTTGAAGAGCTGTTTGAGAACGTAAGATAGCATCGATCTATGCTAGTTCTCCTTTTGTCCGGTGCCAAGTATAGATCTATGTTTTATTTGGTCACTCACTGCCAAAAAGATGAGTTAGTGTCAGTGAGATGTAAACCTGCAAGAGGCCTGTTCTAGGGCCTACTCTGGGCTGAGACTGCTTCTATAAGAGGAGAATGTGAGAGGGACATGACTGGCAAAGTGGGCGAGGAAAATAGTTCACCCTTAAGTCCTGGCTTGCTGCTCATTACCTCACGGTCAGAGCTATAAACAGTATGGTTGGCCTGCTCGCTAAATTGTGTGAGTACATTGCATTACCTCGGTTAATCCCATTTGTTTTTATACTTAATAAGAGACAATTATGCCCATTCCCAAGAATGAATGGGGGTTGGCTTTACTGGGCTAAACTAAATCGCAGATGTGTCTGGTGTGTTTTAGTGTTTAGAGATTCACAGTGGTCTCACAGCAAGTTGGTTTTACTTACTTAATCCTCCGTACTGGCCTTTGATGATCACGGCAATTCTGATCCAACCATTCATTTATACATTGTGCCCCTGGCCTGAGAGGATGGCAGTTCAATATGTAGCTAGATGTAGAAGGCTAATGTTAACTAGCTAACTTTGCCCATGAAAGCAAGCATTTTAGCCAGGTAGCCTAGGACAACAAAACTAGAAGCGTGTACAATATGACAGAGTGATACACCGTTTCGTCAACATGAAGGAGAGGAGGATGTCATCGGTGTTTCACTACAAGTAGGGTGGGTCAACATGTTTTTTCTTCTGCTACTGTTTGTTTCCTATTGTCTCGGCCTTTAGGTCTATATATCACGGACTCAAGGCATATGAACTATCTGGTTATAGACGCAATCTCAACAGATTTTCTTTCTAGCATCCCCAGTGATTTTACCCACACACTGCTACACGTGTGTGTGTGTGTGTGTTTCAGTCTGAGTGAGTCAGAACTAGTTGAGACTGTTGAAGCAGCTTTCACAGTCTAGTCTGAAATGTGACACAGGCCTTGTGGGGAGGGCAGGGCTCTATCCCCGGCTCATCTAGCTCCGCATTAGTAACGACCCACAGGAGGCACGCCTGTTTACAGGAGCTGGCAAGCAGAACCACTGCCCTTAAATTACCTTTGACACCCACACATTGATTGCGTAGCCCAAAGCCGAGTGTTTGTTTTACTATGTCCTGGACACAGGCCCACAGTCAATGGTACCGCAACCCCCCCCCTTACACACAAAAACAGGAAGGAGGTTGAGCCAGGTGAGCCCAGCCAGCAACCCCAATGTTCCACCAACAATGGAAAGGCTTTGTTATACACTTAACAAAAATATAAATGCAACATGCAACAATTTCAAAGATTTTACTGAGTAACAGCTCATATAAGGAAATCAGTCAATTGAAATAAATTCATTACCCCCTAATCTATGGATTTCACATGACTGGGAATACAGATATGCATTTGTTGGTCACAGATACCTCAGTCAGTATCTGGTGTGACCATCATTTGCCTCATGCAGCATAACACATCTCCTTCGCGAAGAGTTGATCAGGCTGTTGATTGTGCATTAACATGATGAAAGATGAGGCGATGGTGGCAGATGAATGGCACAAAAATTGGCCTCAGGATCTCGTCACGGTATGTCTGTGCATTCAAATTGTCATCAATTAAAACGCAATTGTGTTGTTGTCTGTAGCTTATTCCTACCCATACCATAACACCACTGCCACCATGGTGCACTCTGTTCACAACGTTAACATCCCACAGGTGAAGAAGCCGGATGTAGAGGTCCTGGGCTGTGGTTGTGAGGCCGGTTGGACTTACCGCCAAATTCTCTAAAACAACATTGGAGATGGCTTATAGTAGAGAAATTACATTAAATTCTCTGGCAACAGCTCTGGTGGACATTCCTGCAGTCAGCATGCCAACTGCACAATTGCAAACTTGAGACATCTATGGCATTGATTTGTGTGACAAAACTGCATATTTTATAGTGGCCTTTTATTGTCCCCAGCACAAGGCGCACCTGTGTAATGATCATGCTGTTTAATCAGCTTCTTGATATACCACACCTGTTAGGTGGATTGATTACTTTGACAAATGTGAAATGCTCAGGAACAGGGATGTAAAGAAATTTGGGCACAACATTTGAGAGAAATCAACTTTTTGTACATATGGAGAATTTCTGGAATCTTTAATTTCAGCTCATGAAACATGGGACCAACACTTTACATGTTGTGTTTATATTTGTGTTCAGTATACATGAAGTCAGTTACATGTTCATGTATGGTAGTTTGAAAGTTGAATCCAAGCATGTAATGGTTTTCCGTTACTCAGTGAAGTTTATTTTGTGAATAAACTGAGTGTTGTCGTTTCCACTAGCTGTAGCTACGGCCCTCAGTGTGTCTCGACCTCACCCAGACGTTCAGATTGTTTACCATGGTATTACCATGGTAAAGATGAATGCCGTGGCAACATCCTGAGATGAATCTCGTGCTTCCACCTTTAGACTGGCAAGTCAACTTCTCAGAAAGTTAACGTCACCAATACAACTAAATACAAAGTCCTATGTGTCTTCTTGCATTTACACAACTTTGAGTTTGATGATTCATAAAGTGAAGGAAGGACAATATTCACGTGAAAGTTGAGAAATGTGCAATAGTCTCACTGCTGCTAAAAGGAGGAAGTAAGACTTTTTGGCCAAGTGCAGTACAGACATCAAATATCGCCTTTAGAGAACGCACAACCTGTCATAGATGCCACGGTTCAGTGTGCTTATTACTCCCAAGTGCAGAAATGTGTCTCACACACACAGTCCTGAGTGTAAATGCCCTTTCCATCCCATGTGTGTTAACCATGAAGAAGAAAATGGATGATAGGGAAAGGGGATACATAGTCAGTTGCACAACTGACTGCATTCAACTGAAATGTGTCTTCCACGTTGAACACAACCCCTCTGAATCAGAGAGGTGCGAGGGGCTGCCTTAATCAACGTCCACGTCATCGGCGCCTGGGGAGCAGTTGTTGTTGGGGGTTACTGAGGAGACAATTCGGTAAGTGTTCCGTGCACTGTGCATGGTGTCTGTCTTTGGGGCAGTCATGAGAATGGCAGATGGGTCACACTTTGAATGTGTATCAGCTGTGTTTTTTGTATTTTTATTTAACCAAGGTCTCTTTCTCAGATGAGCCCTGTATACCCACCAAACACGTCAATTTACACAATATACATTAATATTCACACCAATACACTAAAAGCAAAACACAATCATCAAAAACAAACACAATCTTCAGTTAAAAGGTCCTCAATCGGCCTTTTGAATTGCCATAGAGGCACCAATTCATCCAAGTTTAGAGAGCATTGGAGATTATTCTACAAGGCAGGTGCCAAAAAACAAAAAGCAGATTTACCTAACTCAGTGGAGATAGCCATTTCTGAGACCAGATCTGGTATACTCTACGTCTAGTGCAGAACTCACAGCAAAGACTGAGGAAAACCCCTGTATGATTTAAGATACTCTAGTATTTGAAGAGAGGAAAAGAAAAATATTTGTACCATTCAACCTCACACAATGTTGACGTTTTCTTATTTTTAAAAACTCATAGTGAGTGAAAATGGAAGAATTTTCAACCAGAAACGGGTTGTGTATCAGTTTTTGGATGATGGCCATGGATGTGAATGGCGGGCCTCCATGTGTTCCCTTCCTCTGGACGTTCACGTTGATATTCAGTGTGTCACATCCTGTTTGTTAGAGTGCTCATTGCTTACGCTGCAGGTTTAACACACAAAACCTGTGTGTCACCGTTGGCACAATGACCTGAGGAACCACAATGATCTCATAGCTGCACTACTAATGAGAAGTTGACGTAGAACACTGATAAACTTGGCAGGGTTAAAGGGTTATCAGGCTGTGCCAGAACTGTGGTGGAGTCTATTGACTGACTGTCTTCCCGGTGCACATATGTACACTATATATACAAAAGTATGTGACATGTAAAATTGAGCACACAGCTATGCAATCTCCATAGACAAACATTGGCAGTAGAATAGCCTTACTGAAGAGCTCGGTGACATTCAATGTGGCACCGTCCATAGGATGCTACCTTTCGAAGCAGTCAGTTCGTCAAATTTCTGCCCTGCTAGAGCTGCCCCGGGTCAACTGTAAGTGTTGTTATTGTGACATGGAAAGGTCTAGGAGCAACAATGGCTCAGCTGCAAAGTGGTATCCGAATCCACTAATTTGAAGGGGTGTCCACATACTTTTGTACATATAATGTATGTCACAGTTTCCCAAACATCACAAACTGACAGTTAAACTGATAATCACATATCACACACACATCCTGGTTAGTGCTCTCAACTGCTTGGCAGTGTTTCTCTCAGAGTCGAAGTTTGACTGGGATCCAAGTGTCTAGAGAAGAAAATAAGGCCATGGCTTTTGTGTTGCCTTTAATTTAGGGCTAAGATGCTTATGGTATGTTTGTAAACCTAACTCTGACGTAAAACTCACTTAGACACAGCAGCATTCTGGAAAGTTACACGGCTTTGGTTGCTGTGCTTTGTGAAAATTAAATATAGACTTGAAGAAATGCTGCTCAGCCAGAAATACCTAAGTCAGTTCTAGCTACATATGTATTCAGGTTAAATCTACCCTCAAATTCCATGGAGAAAATACTGAAAATTTCCGTCCCATACAGATGAACTGCCCCAGTAGAGTTACTGAATCATGAAGGGGACAGACAGTTCATTATATCTGAAGATCCACTTTCCCGTCGTCCTCTTGCAGACGAACCCAAAACACTTCTCACGACTATAAAACCAAATGAATGATGAAAAACGTCTGAAATTTGAATGACCTTGATCATATATTTTTTTATCTTTTGGTCGTTAACATCTGTATGATGTGACCAGTAGCATTGGATGACCAAAGTTCAAATTGGCCCCAAGCAAGTGTATGTTGATCTGTGCTATTGCCTTAATCAATTACCAAAACGTATTCAAACAATGCCGGAGATACATCATCAGTATTGTTTGCCACTGACTTTTGTTCACTATGAGCAATTGATCAAGTATTTTATAAGTGAGACACATTCTGGCCAGTGTAGGTATTCGGGAAACACTGTATTAGCAGAGATTTCAAACCCAGAGGCGCAACATCGCGATAATTCCAGGAACGCGTTGCCAAGCAGACTAGACAGACCAGACTTGGGGTTTGGTAAGTCAATGGGAGAGGTGAAACATGCATCCTTAGTTGTTAATTTTCTCAAATTCTAAAGGCAAAACCTAGATTCGAGCCGATATCTGTCATTACTAAAGCACGTGAAAGTGACAAACTGACACGCGTTTAATTTGGTCAAGTACAATTTTATATTACAATTGTATATTGACTTAGGTACTTAGGCGGTTTAGTTTGACAGCCTTCACATGCGCAGTTCAGCGCGACACAATGGTTAGACCTGATGAAGTGTTTCTGCGCATGAGCTATGGTAGCTAACATAGCAATAACATCGCCTACAAGTGTAATCGGGAATTTCTATTGGATAATCATATTTAATCCCCTTTTTTCTCCATAATTACGTGGTATCCAATTGGTAGTAGTTACAATATTGTCTCATCGCTGCAACTCCCGTACGGACTTGGGAGGGAAGAAGGTCGAGAGCCATGCATCCTCCGAAACACAACCCAACCAAGCCGCACTGCTTCTTGACACAATGCACATCCAACTCGAAAGCCAGCCGCACCAATGTGTCGGAGGAAACACCAGTGGTACGCGATGAGACAAGGATATCCCTGCCGGCCAAACCCTCCCTAACCCGGAAGACACTGGGTCAATTGTTTGCCGCTCCATGGGCCTCCCGCAGCCGGCTGCGACAGAGCCTGGACTCGAACCCAGAATCTCTGGTGGCACATGCAGTGCCTTAGACCACTGCGTCAGGGATATCCTTAGACCACTGCGCCAGGGATATCCTTAGACCACTGCGCCAGGGATATCCTTAGACCACTGCGCCAGGGATATCCTTAGACCACTGCCCCAGGGATATCCTTAGACCACTGCCCCAGGGATATCCTTAGACCACTGCGCCAGGGATATCCTTAGACCACTGCGCCAGGGATATCCTTAGACCACTGCGCCAGGGATATCCTTAGACCACTGCCCCAGGGATATCCTTAGACCACTGCGCCAGGGATATCCTTAGACCACTGCGCCAGGGATATCCTTAGACCACTGCCCCAGGGATATCCTTAGACCACTGCCCCAGGGATATCCTTAGACCACTGCCCCAGGGATATCCTTAGACCACTGCGCCAGGGATATCCTTAGACCACTGCGCCACCCGGGAGGCCCCGGATAATTTGTTTCTGCTTATCTTCATTAGGGCAGCGGTTTACCTCACTATTCTCTTTCACACACACACAGCTGTGAAGGTGTCCTTTGAATGAACTCGGACATAATTCTCCATGTAGGTGCTGCTTCTGTCAGCGTAATTGGATTGAGATGAGTGGGAGGAAGTTGAATGTTGAACTTCAACAAGACATAGTTCCATAATGATAAACATACTGCTTGAACGCTCAATTAAATGCAATTACTCACGCATCTATCTACAGTACAGTACTTGGACTAGCTTCTCTGTTAGGCCCCAGAACCACTCAGTTTGTATGTTAGATCCGGAATCTGACAACAGCCAGCGCCATCCAAAGTCATTATTGGAGAATTAACAGTGAGCCAAGGACAGGTGTGGGACTGGCCCGGCTTCAGAGCTTTGTCTTTCAGGCTGCAGTAAAACATGATACAGATGGAGGTTACTCATTAAATGAGAATTTGACTGCCTCTGGCTGACCTTTAACCAGATAACAGACTGCCACCGCACTGGCCTCATGCTGGCCAGTCACCACAGACACAGACAGGAGTGATAATGTGGTTTTTAATGAGGAGCATGGAGCTCCAATGCCCAACACCTGTTGTGGGCACACATTTAGATGTGCTGAACTAGCTGACTGCCTGGGGCTGAGGCTGGCTGACCACGGCCAGAGAAAACCCTCTCGGATATCTAGGGCATTGGGCAGAGCTGGGCCTGCAGCCAGGCCAACTGCCCATAGGCCCAGTGGTCCAGTCCCTCCAAGCAAAAGGATATGGCACAGCATGAGTGAGTAAGGGAGAGGAAGTTGAGCTTCCTCACCTCACTGAGTTATTTTATGAAGAGATTCATTAGAGATTGAAAAGGGATCTTAAGCACTTACAAATTCGTAACATATTGTATGAATTGGAATTCGTAACATATCATATGAATTGCATGAAGAACATACAGTGGGGCAAAAAAGTATTTAGTCAGCCACCAATTGTGCAAGTTCTCCCACTTAAAAAGATGAGAGAGGCCTGTAATTTTCATCATAGGTACACTTCAACTATGACAGACAAAATGAGAAAAAAATCCAGACAATTACATTGTAGGATTTTTAAAGAATTTATTTCCAAATTATGGTGGAAAATAAGTATAAACAAATAAAAATATATTTTAGATTCTTCAAAGTAACCACCCTTTGCCTTGATGACAGCTTTGCACACTCTTTCCATTCTCTCAACCAGCTTCATGATGTAGTCACCTGGAATGCATTTCAATTAACAGGTGTGCCTTGTTAAAAGTAACATTGTGGAATTTCTTTCCTTAAAGAGTTTGAACCAATCAGTTGACAAGGTATGGGTGGTATACAGACGATAGCTCTATTTGGTAAAAGACCAAGTCCATATTATGGCAAGAACAGCTCAAATAAGCAAAGAGAAACAACAGTCCCCCATTACTTTAAGACATGAAGGTCAGTCAATCCGGATAATTTCAAGAACTTTGAAAGTTTCTTCAAGTGCAGTTGTAAAAACAATCAAGCGCTATGAGGACATGAAAGGAAGACCCAGAGTTACCTCTGCTGCAGAGGATAAATTCATTAGAGTTAACTGCACCCCAGAAATTGCAGGCCAAATAAATGCTTCACAGAGTTCAAGTAACAGACACATCTCAACATCAACTGTTCAGAGGAGACTGTGTGAATCAGGCCTTCATGGTCGAATTGCTGCAAAGAAACCACTACTAAAGGACACCAATAAGAAGAACAGACTTGCTTGTGCCAAGAAACACGAGCAATGAACATTAGAATGGTGGAAATCTGTCCTTTGGTCTGATGGTTCCAACCTCCATATCTTTGCGAGACACAGTAGGTGAACGGATGATCTCTGCATGTGTGGTTACCACCGTAAAGCATGGAGGAAGAGGTGTGGGGGTGTTTTTCTGGTGACACTGTCTGTGATTTATTTAGAATCCAAGGCACACTTAACCAGCATGGTTACCACAGCATTCTGCAGCGATACACCATCCCATCTGGTTTGGGCTTAGTGGGACTATCATTTGTTTTTCAACAGGACAATGACCCAACACACCTCCAGGCTGTGTAAGGGCTGTTTGACCAAGAAGGAGAGTGATGGAGTGCTGCATCAGATGACCTGGCCTCCACAATCAAATCAAATTTATTTATATAGCCCTTCGTACATCAGCTGATATCTCAAAGTGCTGTACAGAAACCCAGCCTAAAACCCCAAACAGCAAGCAATGCAGGTGTAGAAGCACGGTGGTTAGGAAAAAGGCCAAAACCTAGAGAGGAACCAGGCTATGTGGGGTGGCCAGAGATTATAACAGAACATGGCCAAGATGTTCAAATGTTCTTCTGGCTGTGCTGGGTAGAGATTATAACAGAACATGGCCAAGATGTTCAAATGTTCATAAATGACCAGCATGGTCAAATAATTTTTGATTTTACCTTTATTTTACTAGGCAAGTCAGTTAAGAACAAATTCTTATTTTCAATGACGGCCTAAGAACAGTGGGTTAACTGCCTGTTCAGGGGCAGAACGACAGATTTTGTACCTTGTCAGCTCGGGGATTTGAACTTGCAACCTTTCAGTTACTAGTCCAATGCTCTAACCACTAGGCTACACTGCCGCCCCAAATAATAATAAGGCAGAACAGTTGAAACTGGAGCAGCAGCACGGCCAGGTGGACTGGGGACAGCAAGGAGTCATCATGTCAGGTAGTCCTGGGGCATGGTCCTAGGGCTCAGGTCCTCCGAGAGAGAGAAGGAGAGAATTAGAGAACGCACACTTAGATTCACACAGGACACCGAAGGTGGACTGGGGGACAGGAGAAGTAGTCCTGGGGCTCCAGATATAACAAACTGACCCCAGCCCCCCGACACATAAACTACTGCAGCATAAATAATCACCTAACCTCAACCCAATTCAGATGGTTTGGGATGAGTTGAACCGCAGAGTGAATGAAAGGCAGCCAACAAGTGCTCAGCATATGTGGGAACTCCTTCAAGACTGTTGGAAAATCATTCCAGGTGAAGCTGGTTGAGAGTGCCAAGAGTGTGCAAGGCTGTCATCAAGGCAAAGGGTGCCTACTTTCTAAAGGCAAAAAGTCAAAAATATATTTTGATTTGTTTAACACGTTTTTTGGTTACTACATGATTATTTCATAGTTGTGAATTATTATTACTATTATTATACTATTCTCATGGCGTATAATTATTTTTTTGCAGAGCGTAACATATCGTGCGAAATGGATGACTGTACACAATTGTGCACCATTTTCAGGGACCTATTTTTGGCTTGTGAGTGCTACTTTCAAGACTACTGGCTGAAATGATACAACACCTTTTATAATACATCTTTAAGCAAGATGATATTACAGCTGGTTAATGTATCTGCTTGGCAGGCAGGCATCTCTTTTTTAGCTTCTATTTAGGATATAGCTCATAAAAACCTGATTTGATTCATTGAAACTGTTTTAATTAAGTTGCGATTTTGTGATATGAGAGACATTTGTAACACTGCCGGTCTACATAGTTATGAATATTGGACATTGTGTTACAGCTTGCTGCTGAGTCTGAGCCATATGACAGCTGTCTCTTATCTCTGGCACTAATAATAACAGTAACTGCTATATTGCCGAGGGGCCCTAGACCCTTGGATAGATGACGCATTTGAAGGGTCTTCTCACTGTAACTCAGCCCACTCTCTGGTTTCCAATGACATGTAAGTGAGTGATGCACTTATGGGGTTTTAAGGTCTCGCCATGATCTTCCACTCCTCATCTAATCTTCATGGGAATGAATGATGAGCATTTCACCAGCTCTAAATGCAATTCAATGTTAAGCTATTTTTGAGCTGTCAAGCCAAGTATTACGAGGTCTGTTGCAATGGAAAGGATTTTTCTCTCTCTCTGAAAATGTAAATCGCAAAAATCTATATATTTCTTTTGAAATGAATACCTTGACTTACGTTGGGTTTCAAAGGTGAAAGCTCTGAGGTTAAGGGCACTAGTTTGGATAATATGTAGTGTAGGTGCTCCTATGTTTGTGTGGTGTGATGTATGTCTGTTCCAAACGGTATGGGTCATACCAATAGTATTAATTGTGTTCTGTCCAGTCATGCTTATTCTGCATTCATGGTTTTGAACCTGATTGAGGCTAGTCTGTAAGTCAACACTGTAGGGAAGTGTAGTTCTTCTGAATTTCAAAAGAATTGCACTTCAAACTATATCATCGCTTCTTGCAACTGTAACTAGGCCATATGGCCTAGCAAACTCCCGAAGCAGAAATGACAGCCAAGTGGGAGCTACAAGCTAAAACTCTCACCATTAAACGTGTTAGATTATTCCTCTCTGTAAGCATTCCTCACACACTTGCCCTGACAAGTCTTGTGCTTTTTACTTTCCATTCCTCCAGTAACTGGATTACAAAATGATCTCCCTGCTTGTTAGGGGAGGCAGGCAAGCATCAGATGATGATGATGAGAGGGCAGAGTACAGTCAGGGAGAGGGCTGTGAAGTGTTGAAGAGCAGGCTGAGGTGAGAACTGGGCATATCAAAAGGCTTTCTGACTTTTACGACAGGGTCCTCATTCTGTTCTTCACGCTGAATGCTACTTCTGTTATGGGCCGTTTTATGGGAAATTGCTTCCTTGTGCCGTCGTCTGACTGCGCCACTTTGGTTCTGGATTTGAATTGAGGTGGTGGTGGTGCAATATCCTCCCCACACATGTTCTCAGAGCCTCCGCTGCCTTTACTGGTCAAAGAGAGAAAGAGGGAGGGAGTGAAGGGTAAGAGTGCAGTCTGTTCAGGTTGCTTGGCTAGCGCCGTTATCTTCTCGGGCCACATGGCACACGCCTTTACTCTCTGTGTCCGTCGGGTGGAGAAGTCTCCCACCAATAGGTGGAGAGTGGTGTTCATTTTTATCCTTTAGAACAGGGTGATAGATGGGTTATTATGTATGCAGAAATAGTAATAACCCCCTTGAGCACAGCGTGGCCATTCAGACCTCCAAAGGGCAGACCTGGCTGTTTGTCACAAGATACTGCATTCATACTAATGGAAATATTCATAGTGTTTGAAAGGGGCACGTATTAGATGCTTATTTTCTATTTTAAGGGCAGAAATTCTCTCACAAAGCTGTTTCCTCCCCTGGCACCCAAGTGGTTTCCTCCCCTGGCACCCAAGAGCATTTCGTATTATTCTGTACATAAATCCGAGACACTCCGTTTAGTATGATATGTTACGTTTCGTATGGTATGTATTAATTGGTGGATCTCCATCATCTGTTTCGTATGATATGTTACAAATTACAATTCACATGATATATTATGAATTACAATTCATACGATATGTTACGAATAGCAATTGGTACAATGTGTTACGGATTTGCAAAACTGGTATGTTAGGAATTCCAATTTGTTGTGGCTAACGTTAGAAAGGTGGCTAACGTTAGCTAACTCTAGTGTTAAGGTTAAAGTTAGGAGTTAGGTTAAGGGGTTAGGGAAAGGTTAGGTAAAAGGTTTAAGGTTTGGGGAAGTGTTAGCTGAAAGGGTTCGGGGAAGGGTTAGCTAACATGCTAAGTCTCGTAGTTGCAAAGCAGCTAAAAAAATAGTAAGTAGCTAAAGTTGTCCTTGATGAGATTCAAACACACAACCTTTAGGCTGCTAGATGTTTGCGTTCTACGCTCACTCATCCACCCCGACCAACTGCCCTACTTTCGTTTTTGTTTGAAGTAACCTGTCTTATGTAACCGCACCAAAAGTAACATATTATACTAATTTCAGTGTCTCGGATTTACATTTACTACGTCTCGTCTATGAGACCAGTCTGCTGGCACAGAAGTAGAACAGTTTCACCCATCATGGAGGGAAGGGAAACCAAAGGGGAAGTGATTGTTTAGAGGATTGAAGAATGAGCATTGTTTCATAGAGCTGCAATGTGCATGGACAAATGGATAGAGATTGACTTGGCAGCATGCACTTTCCATGCCAGCTAGTTTGTTAGGAGTTGACTCGGATTTGTTGAAAAATGTTCTCAGGTTTCAGTAGGTTATATGAGTGAATTGTCTCCATATTATCTCCATATCCAAGTTCCCCATTTCTTATTCACACACCACACATACTTAATGGCGCTTGCAAATCTTTCCTTCCTGCGGCAAGGTGTCTTTCAGAGAGCGATTCTAGTTAACGAAGTTCCCCTCCGTTGCTCTGGCTTGTTTAGTTTTGTCTAGTTGTCTCTGTTTAGGCCCTACTATTGTCCTTCAGATCACACATGAATGGCTTGTATCCTTTTTAAATTGCTACCCTTAAGGGCATGATTCTTGACTTTCTCTCTCTCTCTCTGAAATGATAACAGTAATAAAATGATGACAGTAATAGCATGCAGAAACGGGAAAGTTTGAGAGTGAAGTAAATTAACTCTTGTTTGTCGAAAGGAATTCCTCTGTTTGGAAACATGAAAATTAGCGAGAATGGAGGTCACAGTGGCCGCTAATTCTCCAGGAACAGACACTGACAGGAGGGCCGGTTGCTTTCAGATTCTCAGTTCTCCTTGCTTTTTATTTTCCAATTCCTCGCGGGCACACAAGCAGATTTTTTTTGCGGGAAGCTCAGTATTTGAGCAAACAGTATGTGCAGTGTGTGTGTGGGAAAGACAGAGGAAGGGGGATTGTCTCTGGCTTTAGGCCTCATGCAGGGCCTGCCAGATCTATAGGCCTTAGCAGCTGGCAATGGGATTCATCATCCTGGAAGCCATTCACGGCCTGCGCTCCAGGGAGGGGTTGTCTTTCTCCACTCACCCCTATAACCCAGCTCTGTGTCTGGCTGGGAGAGCTGCCCTGACTCTGGCTCCCCACCATCTCCTCTCTCCGTCAGAACAGAAGAGCTGGGATCAGGCTGCCTGGGCCAGCCTCAGTCCAGGAACTACCCATTCGCCCTAGTAGATATGAATGGATTAGAATGGTAGGCTATCCCGCAATATGGCAATCTAGAGCTGCTATCATATGGTTTTAAGCCGTGGATCCACAACTGTGGACGTGGCTTCTTCTCCACTGTACCGGAGAGTTGCAGTAGAGCATGCATGTAAAACTGTCAAGAGTCCTGTCTCATCCAGACTGGCCATTTTATTTTAATTATCACATAAAGCCGTCCTCATTAGTTGATCGCTCCACTGTCCACATGGAGATTGGGTCCTATTTAAACACGCAGTTGATTACTTAATGGCTTCCATGAGCCATTGTTTCTCTCCCTGAGCTCAGCTGACATCATGGAACACTGGGGGCGTCTATGGAAAACGGCTCCCTACATTTCCCCTTAAGCCCCTCTCTCTTCAGCTACGCAGGCTCCAGCAGAATAATAAGACCAGAGTGAGTGCCGAGGTGATAGACTGAGACTGTAGTGAGCCTAGTTAGGGTACTTTCCACTGGTGAGTTGAATAAGAGGGTCCTTTCAGCTGTATAGCAGTGAAAACATGACATGTTGAAGACGGCAGATCTGGGACCGTTGCAATGGAAGACCTCTGTGTGACTCATTCTAACCAGAGCCAAAGAGTCAGGAGGAATCACAGGGATCCATAGAGACCCATTGAACACACACCGCTGTATGAGAGAGATGTACATAATCCACTCAACTTCTGTGAGGGATCTACATGTCATTCAACTATCCATATTAAAGATCTGACCTTGTGTTATGTAGCAGAAAATTTAAAGACTACAATTACGCCCAGTATTAACCAGGCCATCGTGATGAATTTGAAAGAAACATAAGATTGCGCTAAGGATCATTGTGTGCTTTAACAAACTTTAACATGTAGACATTGATCTAGTGTTGTCTTCTTTGAGCGTCATAGTTAGTCCAGTTACAGCGCCAATTATAGTGCAGGATTACTCATAGCCACTGTTGACGAGGACGGTTACGCAATTTCCAGTTTAGACTTTCCCAGATGTTTTGCTTGACATCAGCACCCTGCTGTTTATTCTGAAGATGTTTCCATGTTCCAGTATCTATCCCTCCTCTCACTACCCTTTACCCACTTGGCTCATCCAAGATGCTTACTCACCCACTCCTCTCTCATATCATCTCTCTCTCACTCCCCCACCTCTCCCTCTCTTTATATCCTCCTTTTCTCCTTGCTCTTCCTTTCCATCTGTCTCTTTTTTCCTCTCTCTCCTCCCCTCCCCCTCTGTCCCTCTCCAGCCGTCTCTCTTCCTGTCTCTGTGACCCGTGCCGGACTGAGCTGTGTTCACATACCTGTAGACTGAGGTCACTGTGAGGGCCAGCTGTGGGCCCCTGGAGTCATGTAGCTGTTGGCTTCACTGGGCCTAGCAGGCAGACACACTTGCTCACAGACCCAAACGAGTGATCGCAGTTGGCCTTGCTTCTTATGTTTTCCCTCGCTCTCTCAACTTCCTCCCTCCGTTTTCTGCTGCTAAAGGTTATTTGTCATTTTCAATTGCCTTTGATGTGACTGCCATGAACCATCTGGGGTGTGTGTAGTGTTTCTGCGGTGGGGTAGCTCTATTCTGTATGCACATGTGAGCTGCAGTCACATGGCACTTTCTGTTGACAGTGTTCTGTGGTGTGCCTGCCTTTTGGCAGGACATGCCTTAGGTATTTGATTTTCTTTCTCTCACGTTACATGTGTTGACACGGTCATGTTGCCGTGCCTCCGCTATGATTCAGCTAGCTCCAGGGAGATGCTAAGATGTGATTGAGGAGCTGCTGTCAGGACCAAGGTGAGGTCCCTGAAAACTGGGCGTCTTCCCATCTGATAAACAGGCATTTGGCCGCGCTACCGGAGTAGGAAAGCTGCAGCGGACTGCAGAGATCATATTGGCGCTGGGTTAGTTTCACTGGGACACTGCTTGTCACAGTCACTGTCTTGCCACGTGTTCTCAGAAGCACCACTACACTGAAAACACTGTAAATGCCTGGAGGGTGGAGAGTATTGCGATCCATTAGCTCTGATATTAGACAGATCCACTGTGAGTGTGTTGCTCATGACCTGTGGCAATTACGCACATTGGAAATGTATTTTAATCAGATTTGGCTCTGGCAGTAAACACTGAAAACTGTGATCTGAGATGATTCACTGCTGATCTGTGTCACGTCTGCTCCCGCTCCCTGGTGCTCGAGTGTGCCAGGCTGCCCTGCATCACTCACTCCTATCATCTATTACGCACACCTGCCTTCCCTCATCACGCGCATCAGCGATATTGGACTCACCTAGACTCACTCATCATCTGTTTATTTCCTCCCCTATATTTGTCAGTTCCCTTGTTCTGTTCCACGCTGCTGCATTAATTGTTTTTTTTTGTCTGTGTTATTTGCTGATGCTGTTCCTTTCTCTTTCCATGTCCGTTCTTTATTGAATGTTTTACTTCCCGTACCTGCTTCGTCTCTCCAGTGTCATCCCACGTGACAATCTGCTTTACAGACAGGCCCATACACTTCAAAAAATTCAATCACCGATTTTAGAAACGATACAAATTTGTTTCTCTAAACATAATCTTAAAGTAGCAGAACGGCGATCAGATCAGCAGCTTGGACTCTCCCAATAGTCTTTGCCTCATGAAGATGATGACATTTTGAGTGTCCACCAGAAAATGACAACCATTTTGAGTGTAAAAGGTCAGCTCCCTCTTCAGTGTTCTTCCATTGCAGGTTCATGTTCAGTCAGCTTAGCAGGATTACTCTGTGGAGACCTTTCTATATGCTGTACACTAAACAACCTCAAGTTCAGGGAAAAACTGCCAAAGCCCTGGAAAGATTGGCAAGAACATTTCAATACAGGAGAGTCCCTGACTGTAAGTCAGTGGAGATAAGGAGTCACATCTCCTCCCTCAGTCAACACAGGAGCTATAAAACAATAACGTGCCAGATGGGAAACATAGAGCCTCTCTGGCCAGGAGTTGGGACGAGGTGGAGTTGGACGAGGTGGAGTTGGACTGGGTGGAGTTGGACTAGGTGAAGTTGGACTGGGTGGAGTTGGACTAGGAGTTGGACTGGGTGGAGTTGGAGTTGGACTGGGTGAAGTTGGACTAGGTGGAGTTGGACTAGGTGGAGTTGGACTGGGTGGAGTTGGACTGGGTAGAGTTGGAGTTGGACTGGGTGAAGTTGGACTAGGTGGAGTTGGACTGGGTGGAGTTGGACTGGGTGGAGTTGGACTGGGTGGAGTTGGGCTAGGTGGAGTTGGACTAGGTGGAGTTGGACTAGGTGTATATATGAAGTGTGACTGTCTTGACATTAAGGATTAGACTACTGTTGAGTTAACAACTATGTAATGGTTAGATATTTGAGAGAGTAACATGTAAAAAGCCTTTGCAGTTTGCAATGCCTCATTTTGTCAGTAGTTTGGTCCATAATTTGGTTTGGTAAAGGATTGACAGTGATCAAGACCCTCAAGAAACAACCATTCTTATTATTTTCTCTAATTAAGAGGAATCATATTGAAATATATGTTGGTGGTGAGATGTGCTCCAGAGACACATAGGTATCCCATTTGTAAACTATTCCCAGAAATAGCTAGGCAACTCTAAAGGACAAACATTGGCAGATTTATTATTGACAAATTAGAGCTTGAGACTTAATTCAGTGTGATGTCTGGGGAGTATAAATGGTACCTCTAAATGAGCCAGCGACAGTAAGTGTAATCCAAAGGTGTTTTATCATAGAGCATAAGAAGGCCCTGGGCATAAGAGAACAGCTTTTCACCGTGTTTGACTCTGCACAGGGCACAGACCAAGCTGGGACACACACACACTCACACACCCCGAGTGTGTTCCTCAGAGATGCGTCACGACCCCAGCTCTGCGGCATGCTGTTGATTTTTCCAATCTTGATTACCATAATTTCCTGAATCTATCCGATGCATAGTTTGAGAGTCTATGGGCTCTGCTATTTAGAGTCGTTGGTGGTGGGAGTCTAGGCTGGGATGTTAGGGCTTTGACCCTATAGGAACAACCGAGTGAGGTAGTGCTGCTTTTTGAGAGGAGGAACCCACTCCTCTCTCTGGATGGCTAATTGCCCCCTTGATCACATGGCCTTTCTCTCTGTTTCTGCACCACAGGATCTCTGATCTCAGTACTCTTTCTGTCCTGATTGACAGATGTTTGGTGTGTTTGTTTGAGAACGTCTAATACTGCTACTCATCCGAGACGCTCATCTCTCATTGATTGTTCATAAGGAGATTCTTCAGTAATTGAACAGTGGACATTGTTCATACAGTATTAAAGCCCTTGACTTACTGTAATCCTGATTTGCTGACCTCTACATTCCTAGCCGGGTGCAGTAGTAGTAGTGTAGTGTAGCTGCTCAAGCAGTCAGGCAGCCAGGCAGGCAGGGGAATGGAAACACCGGGGTTATGCTACAGAGGAGGTAAACAGACGGCCAGCCAGTCAGAGAGATGGATGAAGTGCGATGGAAAGGAAGAAGGAAACGCAGACTGAACTCCTCACACTGTTGAACTTTTCCTTGCTTCAGTTGAGTTGCGGCCCATTTTTCGGCACTGTGTCACAGGCTGGTTTAGTGCGTGGGTATGAGTGCGTGTGTGGGTATGAGTGCGTGTGTGGGTATGAGTGCGTGTGTGGGTATGAATGCGTGTGTGTCACGCCCTGGTCGAAGTATTTTGTGTTTGTCTTCATTTATTTGGTCAGGCCAGGGTGTGGCATGGGTTTTTGTATGTGGTGTGTTTGTATTAGGATTGTAGCTTAGTGGGGTGTTCTAGATAAGTCTATGGCTGTCTGAAGTGGTTCTCAATCAGAGGCAGGTGTTTATCGTTGTCTCTGATTGGGAACCATATTTAGGCAGCCATATTCGTTGAGTGTTTCGTGGGTGATTGTTCCTGTCTCTGTGTTTGTTGTCACAAGATAGGCTGTTTAGGTTTTCACGTTATGTTTGTTGTTTCGTATTGTTCGTGTTTATTCTTTCATTAAACATGTATGAAAATTACCACGCTGCATTTTGGTCCGATCCTTGCTACACTTCTTCGTCAGAGGAGGAGTTAGAAGAAAAACGTAACAGTGTGCACATGCGAGCGAGGGTGCTTGCGATTCAATGCCGGGGAGAGAGATTGATAGAAAGGAAAAAGCTCTCACTGCCTATTAGCAGCACATATTTACAGTATAATAAGAGCAGACTAGAGGCATCCCCCCCTCTCTGCTCTCTGTCGAAGCCAGTTGATTGTGGGATGAGAAGCTGATGACCTCACTCTCTGATCCAGAACCAGCTGATTAGAGACAGACACAAGGCTGCTGGTCTTTGACCATAGAACCTCCCTGCAGCAGTCTGTGGTCAGTGTGGAAAAGATGAACTCGAATCACACACATTCTGAGGTGGACCTCACCCTTGGCTGGGCGGGGACTAGAGACCCAGTAAACAAGAGTCGACATTGTCACTTTTATCAGCCCATCTAATGCTGCCCTCCCCCTCCCAGGTGCATGTTTTGTTTATTGCCTTAGCTCTACACAGCTGATTCAAATAGCCAATTAATCATCAAGCTTTGATTCAGTTGTGTAGTGCTATGGCAGGAAATGAAACGTGCACGCGCGGGGAGCGCAGGACCGAGTTTGGGAATTCCAGCATTAGCTCATGTCACATTACATCATGCGTGGGTGAGGTAACCATGGGAATATGTACATTAAGTCAAAACAGTAAGTCGCAGTGACTCGCCCCTCAGCCAATGTTGTCAGCCAGCTGGTCCATCCTCAAGATCATTGGCAGGTTCTCTGCCACTGTGAGTTTGCTAAAGACATTACACTGCACATGACACTTGACATTTTGCACGCGTGTTATATAAAAAAAAAAATATATATATATTGTCCCGATATGATCCACATGAAAGAAGGAGAGAGTGAGAGCTGTTGAAGTTTTGCTAACAATTAAGCCAGAATTAGTAGAAAGGCTCCCTGGAGTGGGCCAGTGAAATCCTTAGAACAAACAGCGCTGTGGGCCACACGCTAGCTAGCTCATTGACTCTCACTTATAGGACAAAGCCTGTCTTTGTTCTCCCATTCTGGTTGTGTTAATTATAGATCTGTAGCAGACTGTAGGCCGGGGCGGTGCGCCTGCGGGGCTGGGACACAGTACTGTACTGGCTGACTGACTGCCAGGCATTATTATGGTGGATATGTTGTGATGTGTAGGGTGGGCTCTCTGCCGTCAGCTGGAGACACTGTGCGGTGCATTGCTGCGTTTCCCTGCTGGGTCTCTGTGGGGCCACCCTCAGTGGGGTCGGTGGAAACCGGAAGCATCCGGTTTTCAGAGGTAAAGCAGAGAAGAGGTGAAGCCTGAACCGGATGCTTATGGGTTCTTCCGAACCTGCTCAGCCGTTTCTTTTACGCCTGCTACTTTAGGTTACTGAGGGGCAAACCCAGAGGGCCAGAGGAGAGTTGGTTGTGTGAGGATGAAACGCTGTGAAACGGATGGTTGTGGCAGGACTCTTAACAGGCCAGGATCCAGAGCCCAAGGGGCAGAACACAGCATAGGGGAATCAGAGCGCTGGGCTCCCAGCTCCCCCTTCCAGTCTTAGAGCTCAGCCAGGGAGCGGAGAGAGAAGAGGAGCGGGGGTGTGAAGGCAGCCCTCCCAGGGCCCCAGCAGGCGGTCTGGAAAGCCCTTGTGTCCCCTGGCAGACTCTCAAATGACCAGCAGCGAGCTAGTTCACTGAACACAGGCTGAGTAACCAGCATTATGCCTGGACAATCACAGGGTCTGCTATATTATCTGCATAATAATCATCATCATCATTATTAAAGGAATGTTTAGTGCAGAGCAGGCCACGGTTGGCTTGCCATCCAGCTCTGCTTTCACAGGGACCTGAGAGAGCCCTGCTTGTATGTAGACTCATTAGATGTTCCACTGTTTTCCAGTCGGGGAGGTGTGTGTGGATGTGTGAGGCATGCGGTTACAAACCAAGAGGGTGTCAGGGAGGCCTGGTGATGAAAGGCAGAGGTGTTCATTCTCAAGCGTTTCAACCCCAGTCTCAGCCCTCACCCTTTCTCCTCTCTCTGGTTAATTGAAAAGTCCACACATCAATGTGACCTCAATTCACAGATTTGTACCTAGATCATTCAACCACTCAGAAAAATTGCTGTGTATTAGTCATTGAATAATGTTTGTCTGTGTCGTGCCTCTCCTCTGACCTCTGACCTCTGTGTGTCTCCAGCCTGCCTGTTTCGCTACAATGCCCTGTCTCTGGTCTACCTGCTCTACCTGCTGCTACTGCCATGGTTCATGTGGCCCAACAAACACACACTACGAGGTAAGACAACACGCCAGTCCTTCCCTTCATTTGGCAACTCCTGCTTGTTTTAATAGTTTCAGGCGTGGGTGGGTAGGTGTGGTTGTAAGTGGGAACGCCGAGGTCTCTCACCGCAGCATTGAGATTGATGTTGATCAAATGGTGCGGTGTTTGTAAGTTGTGCAATATAACAGAAAAGCCCGACAAAACATTTGTAATACAATCCAAAATGAATTGTGGTTTTAAAAAAAAAAAGAAAGGATGAAACAATGAAACAGGTTCTCAGAGCATGGTTCACATCCTCATACATACCACAGCGTCTGTGTTGTAGTTGCTTTCAGACAGACCGCTTCTGAAGATTACATGGCAAAATCTTATCTACTAACTTCTATCTATATTTTACCTCCAAACCTATGAGGACTGGGCTGCAACTCTGATACACTTCAGTAAATAATGGATCTTTGGGGGTATATAAGTGATTGTTTTTTTCCTCTCAGCTATTTAAGCAATAAGGCCCGAAGGGGTGTGGTATATGGCCAATATACCAGGGCTAAGGGTTGTGCTTATGCACGACGCAACACAGCGTGCCTGTATACAGCCCTTAGCCGTGTTATATTGGCCATGTACCACTAACCCCCGAGGTGTCTTATTGCTTTTATAAAAACTGGTTGCTGTTAGAGTAAGGCAAGGAACTCCACATCTAAATTGAAAATGTTGCTTTAATAAATGAATTCATAATAAAAAGATTCCGCCAGAAAAAGTAGTCCTAATGTCACGTATAGTCCCTCTCCGGCCTCTAGGTCATTAGGCTGCTGATTATCCCACACCTGTCGCCATCGTCTCGCGCACCTGCGCCTCAGGACACTCACCTGGACTCCGTCACCTTCTTGATTATCTTCCCTATATCAGTCACTCTCCTTGGTTCTTTCGTCTGGTGTTATTGACTCTGTTTCATGTCAGTGCATTGTTTGTGTTTCGTGTTTATTTATTAAACAGTCCCTGAACTTGATTCCCGACTCTCAGTGCACTTGTTACATCGGACAAAAGTCTTGTTCAAAATCAAATCAAATCAAATGTATTTATATAGCCCTTCGTACATCAGCTGATATCTTAAAGTGCTGTACAGAAACCCAGCCAAAACCCCAAACAGCAAGCAATGCAGGTGTAGAAGCACGGTGGCTAGGAAAAACTCCCTAGAAAGGCCAAAACCTTGGAAGAAACCTAGAGAGGAACCAGGCTATGTGGGGTGGCCTGTCCTCTTCTGGCTGTGCCGGGTGGAGATATAATAACAGAACATGGCCAAGATGTTCAAATGTTCATAAATGACCAGCATGGTCAAATAATAATAATCACAGGCAGAACAGTTGAAACTGGAGTAGCAGCACGGCCAGGTGGACTGGGGACAGCAAGGAATCTTCATGCCAGGTAGTCCTGAGGCATGGTCCTAGGGCTCAGGTCCTCCGAGAGAAAGAGAGAAAGAGAGAAAAAGAGAGTATACTTAAATTCACACAGGACACCGGATAGGACAATTAGAAGTGCTCCAGATATAACAAACTGACCCTAGCCCCCCGACACATAAACTACTGCAGCATAAATACTAGAGGCTGAGACAGGAGGGGTCAGGAGACACTGTGGCCCCATCCGATGATACCCCCGGACAGGGCCAAACAGGAAGGATATAACCCCACCCACTTTGCCAAAGCACAGCCCCCACACCAATAGAGGGATATCTTCAACCACCAACTTACCATCCTGAGACAAGGCCGAGTATAGCCCACAAAGATCTCCGCCACGGCACAACCCAAGGGGGGGCGCCAACCCAAACAGGAAGATCACATCAGTGACTCAACCCACTCAAGTGACACACCCCTCCTAGGGACGGCATGAAAGAGCACCAGTAACACAGAGACTCAGCCCCTGTATCTGAGGACTGAGGACTGAGGACAACAAGGAGGCATCAGGCCAGGTGGTCCTGAGGCATGGTCCTAGGGCTTCGGTCCTCCTAGAGAAGAGAAAAGAGAAAGAGAATTAGAGGGAGCATACTTAAATTCACACGACACTGGATAAGACATGATAAATACTCCAGATATAACAGACTGACCCTAGCCCCCTGACACAAACTATTGCAGCATAGTTATAGTAATAGTTAGGCCTACATAGCTACCAGTTATATTGTCAGGGTACATTAAAACCGAGCCAGTCACCTGCATTGTTTGGGGTTTTAGGCTGGGTTTCTGTACAGCACTTTGTGACATCAGCTGATGTAAGAAGGGCTTTATAAAGAAATATTGATTGATTAGAATGATTTAGCTAGCTAACAGTTACATACCATATGTAGCCATTCACTGGTGGGCAGCTTTGTCACGCCCCTCTTCCCTCAACGTTTTAATTACGCCGACAGACACATTGTTGCTCATTGTGAATTCGTTGTGTCCTTCTGTACACTCCATGCCAAACTGAGAGGCGGGTCGTTGATATGTCGGTTCAAACCTGCATAGCTGCTCATCCTATATTCTTCACCATTCATGTTTCTCACTGAACCATACAAGTCCCATAGAATGACGTTCAGCTCCGTTTTTGTTGTATTCCCAAACTCACAATGTATCCCTTTTTCTGCACACCAGTCAGTGAAGCAGGTAGGTGCCCACTTTCTTTCACAATATTATTTTCGGTTTCTCTCAAATTAATCTAAACGCTTATTTTCTACATCGGCATGTCGAACTACTGTTGATGTAGCCATTTTATCGAGGTGAAAAGGCGCAATGATTTAAAGGGGGAAAGGCTAAACGTCATAGTCATGGTATACGGTCTCACATACACACGGCTGAATGCTGCTTTAGCCAATCAGCATCCCGTATCCAAACTACCCGGTTTGTAATCTCAATTAGATAGCTGGAGGAGATGTTTGTGGGTGTTATGCAATATTAAGCCATGGATTAGATTCAGGTGTGTGGCTTTGCCCTCTCTCATTTCCTCTGTGGAGGCTGGCAGCTGTGTGCCCACTGGGCTGGGCGGTGTCGGGATGATGCCAGGTTAGCCAGGCAGGTAGACGGGCAGTTACAGAGGGCTTTACATCCAGCTTTGTATGGGTCTTGAGTGAGAGCCTGGGGCCTGCCAAAACACACAGCAGGTGACTAAACCAGCTCCCTTTTGATACTGCCCAAATGATGCACTTCCGCTGAATGGAGGTGTTGAATTTTATGAATATTTCATGTCAAATGTATGGACTGACAAACTGACAGTCTTTAAAAGGCATTCAGCAGCTGCCAGTCCTCAACTGGCAGATTCATTAAATAGTACCCGCACAACACCAGTCTCAACGTCAACAGTAAAGAGGCGACTCCGGGATGCTGGTCTTCGAGGCAGGGTTCTTCTGTCCAGAGTCTGTGTTCTTTTGCCCGTCTTAATCTTTTATTTTTATTGGCCAGTCTGAGATATGGCTTTTCTTTGCAACTCTGCCTAGAAGGCCAGCATCACTGTTGACGTTGAGACTGGTGTTTTGCGGGTACTATTTAATGAAGCTGCCAGTTGAGGACTTGTGAGGCATATGTTTCTCAAACTAGACACTCTAATGTACTTATCCTCTTGCTCAGTTGTGCACCAGGGCCTCCCACTCCTATTTCTATTCTGGTTAGAGCCAGTTTGCGCTGTTCTGTGAAGGGAATAGTACACATGGAATAGCCTTCATTTTTCAGAACAAGAAAAGACTGATGAGTTTCAGGAGAAAGTTCTTTGTTTCTGGCCATTTTAAGCCTGTAATCGAACCCACAAATGCTGATGCTCCAGATACTCAACTAGTCTAAAGAAAGCTAGTTTTATTGCTTCTTTAATCAGAACAACAGTTTTCGGCTGTGCTAACATAATTGCAAAAGGGTTTTCTAATTAGCCTTTTAAAATCAATTAGCCTTTTAAAATGATAAACATGGATTAGCTAATACAACGTGCCATTGGAACACAGGAGTTTGCTTTTTTTTTCAAAAACAAGGACATTTCTAAGTGACCCCAAACTTTTGAACGGTAGTCTATCTTATAACTGCCTCGAGCTTAGTTCGACTGTCATACCCATCAGAACCCAAAATATAAGCTTTTTTACTCCAATGTTTGGAAACAAAGTCAATGTAAACAAGCATGGTTAAAATATTTTTTTTATCTCATAGATGGTCAGGTCAGTCCTGGCATTCATAACTCAGTCTATTCATTTGAGAGTGGTTTCTATTTCTCAAGCACCATCCCTCAGCTGTTTACCAAAACAAGTGGTGGGGTACCCGCATTGTCATTTTTTGAACTCCGGATTACCCCTTTAAAGAGTGATTGGATTTGGGCCTTTTGACTATAACACACAGGGGCCACCCAAGCTCTAGTTTTATTTCCTGGTTACGTTTATGTGTACAAATGTGTGGTCTGGTTAGGAATAAAAACTCATTTGCAGAGAAATAGCTATGATATTAATGTGGGAAGTGAAAACCCTTAATGGTCAGTAATCTGCGATGGCAACGGGACAGGAATTCATCTGAAAAGTACAGAAACCTATTATTCTTGACTCTGCTCTGGAAGCCGAACTTCATTACCACAATACACTCAGACTTTTTCCATCTCTACCTTCTCATGATTTGATGGTACGGTATTTTCCCTCAGCCGTCCCTCGATATAAAGTTCAGATTTCACTGTACTTAGTTGCAGTCTGTGTTAATCTCCTGCGGACATGATAAAAACACAGCAGATGTTGTTTTTCAGAACTGTACAAAGAAAAATTCTGTCAGCAGCACAAACCTACGGCTCAACGATGTCCTTATTCTATAGTAAAGAGGGTGTACAGAAGTATAGAGATAACCTCATGACAGCTCTATTCTTTTTTTGCCGACGCTGCTCTTGCTCAGCAAAACCCAAGTGGTTTCATTGATTTACTCGACATAAATATTGCTCGATTTTAGACAGACAAATCTCCTGGTGTGCTCTTAAAACCTCTACAGGATCGGTGGGTCCCCCGCGGGACGGTTGAGCTAGCGTAGGCTAATGTGATTAGCATGAGGCTCTTAATCAAATAGCAATAAACAGTGGATATGATTTCAGGTCTGGAAAATCCGCTCTTCCCACATCCTGCCCCTATCCTCCACCCACATCCCTGTCTGTGGTAGCAGTTTAATGGTCTATGGTGGCTGTAGAGCGAACAATAGAAATGGGACTAATTTTTAACAGCACAGATAAGCACACACACCCTGCACCCAGCCTTAACCCCCAGAGGCTTGTTTATCCAACATATCAACTGGCTCACGCTCCTGAGAGCCATTGGGCGCTATCAGTTCCTGTACTGGTGATAAGGTCTACAGTGAACCAGACCCCGTTTCTGCCGACTCTGGGAAAATAAAGCACGCTTATTATAGATAATTAAAACAGTTGAATTCTCCCATTCTCTCTCTTTTGTTCTTTTTATCCCCCATCAATGAAAGGATGGGAGATTATATCAACAAGCTGTGTTTAATACTATTCTGTCTCCGTGCTGTTAGGGTCAATAACCCATGTTTCTTTTAGAGTTGAAAAGGAGGGAAATCTGAGCATGATAAACTGTGTGGGGTCACATGACTGTTCCTGGGGGAACTGAATATGTGTAAATGGTGAGAGGTTTATTTCAGTGGAACTCGCTGGTGGAGATGATTCCCTGTAGGAAAATCCCAGAGTCTGCCAGCCTCTATAAAATAAAGCCTGACAGAGAATAGGATTAACGGTTTTAATGAAAACCATATTGAATCGTTCCCTGCCTCCAATTATCAGCACATTTCTTGGTCCGGGCCGCCATGGGAGGACCAGATGCATTTAAGAAAGGGGGCAGATGGATGAACCAGGAGGATTCTGGAGACGTCAAGCAGAAACGACCCCTTCACCTCACCTCGCCTCACCTCCACATGCTCCTCCTTTCCAGGGAAAATGTTATCTCACCCTCCGTGAATGTGGTGGAGCATGGGGGCATGTTAGGGTTGAGAGTAGCCATGGTCACAATTTCCTCTGTGGTTAAAGGAGCCGTCTTATGTCATACTGCCCTGAGAGCTGACCTGGTTACAGACGCTCTGGCCTGTCTAGAAGGAAGCTATGACTGTTACCGGGGACTGAGAGGAAGACAGAGAGGAAGCTTATTCCAAATGCGTTACAATTAATACAGGCTACCACATGCATGTGCACTCCTGCTTTCCCCGTTTGTGTCATTGTATCGATCCCATATTGTTGTCATTCGTTCATTAACGTAAGCTAAGACTCAATTAAGTGGATCTCACCAACTGTATTGCCCATAAGGGATGGTATCATTGGATTAACAGTCCCTTTCAGCTCCTCCCCAGCCCAAATACACATCACCTGATACACCGTGTTTGACATTCCCTTCAAAAGACTATTTTCCATTGCTTGCTCCCTATTATCTAAATCCCTCATATTGTACAATCTGGACACACTGTCGTTTCCCCAGAGCTGATAAGTAAAAGGACAAATATTGAACACCTGTCTGGAGCCTGCTGGGTTACACTGTTCCCAACATAGGAAACATACAGGGGATTTATTCACTGGTATTCAGGTCTGACGCTCGCAGGGTGATGCGTCAAATCTCCTCCCCTGTGTATTCTATTCACACCTGCTGGGGCTTTACAACGTCCCTTCCTGAGGCACCTCTGTCGAGACATCGCCCATATCCACAGCTTTCATGTCCCCGGGGTAACAGCAGTTTGAGACATGGAGGGTTGAATGTCCCCTCTGGTTTTTGTTTTGTGTGTCATTTGTTGAGGAAGGCGTCATGTGGCTTTCAAAGGCCCAAAAGTCCAACTGTCACAGACTGTCATGCTGATAAATGAGGGCTTGTGAGGGAAATGCACACCAGGCCAGGCCTCCCTACATGAGTACTCAAAGCCGACCACAGCTTAAACTGGGCAGAGAAAAAACTTAGGGAAGGGCCGTAAATGCCGTTGACAACTAGTTTGCAGGTGATTTCAGATGATTTCTGTTCCAATTCTGATATATTGGACAGGACAGCTGTCTGTTCTCAGACAAATATGAGTCCACTATTTGTCATTTTCCCCTATGGAGAAATGGAGCAGGTTTAGCCATTGAAAATAGAGCCCAGCATTTTGAATAATGAGAGAGAACTAGCATCAGTATGTAAGGTATCTGTCCACTGCCACATGGGACAAAATGATCTACTGCTAGTGTGCACTGAAAAGAGACATATTTCATCACGAACCATGTCAACCTGTAAATCATTTTAATAATGAAAACAAATTACAACACTATCTTCATTAATTGACATGTAAAGTACACCTACAAACATATTGGCTATATTATGGATATTTGCCCAGCTTGACCCTTACTTTCCTTTACCGGCTAGGCAGTGGAGGCTGCTGAGGGGAGGACGGCTCATAATAATGACTGGAATGGAATGGTTTTCATCTGTTTAATACTATTCCATTCACTTCATTCCAGCCATTACACTCGATTCAAGACATTATTATGAGCCATCCTCCCCTCAGCAGCCTCTGCTGCTGGGAGTTATGTGGGAGGCAGGGTTGCGGTCAATTCCATTTCAATTCCAGTTGTCTTTAATGCTTTTCAATGAGGAACATTTGGAATTGAAATGGAATTGACCCCAACCCTGGTGGGAGGAGTGAGGGCCGGTGGACCCCGGTTTGGTTGTTTCTCCTGGTTTGATTAGTGCCCTGAGAGTGAGAGGCCATGGGGCCAGAGAGGAGCTTTTCCCAGAGGCATGCCTGCTATGTGCCCTCCGCTCCTCTGCCCCCAACAGGAACTGGGATTCCACACACCACTGTTATTTCAGCAGTCTTCTTACGCAAACGCCAGCTTTTCTCACACCAACGCAGCACTGCGACAGGACAGGATGCCAGAGAACAGCCCAGATAAGCATAGGCAGCAGGACATGGTGTAAGATCCAAACATGTAATGCAAACAAGAAAACAGAAATGTCGGTGTTGTCAGTCATTTTTGTTTACTATCGGGTAGCTGTTTCTCCGGGTAGCTGATTATTGTTGCTGATTGGTAGAGGTTTTTAAACAAATGTAGCTTAGTGTAATGAGTTTACACACATAGAACATGTGAATGAGATCCCTCTAGTAAGCAGATCAACTAGCAGAGTGAGTGTGTTGTCTCACTCTAATATTTTAGCAGTACCGTACGGGTGGTGTAGGCCAGAGATGCAGTGTGTACCGTACGGGTGGTGTAGGCCAGAGATGCAGTGTGTACCGTACGGGTGGTGTAGGCCAGAGATGTAGTGTGTACCGTACGGGTGGTGTAGGCCAGAGATGCAGAGTGTACCGTTGTTACGCACGCCTCTATGAAGAGGGAACGCAACACCCTGCTACAACTAAACTCTCCATGAAGTGAAAAAAGGTATGGACTGTAGGTGCAAGAAAGAATGACAACAGGCAGAATGTGGTACCGTTTACCAGTACTTTATTCCTTCACACGGTAATATGGGGAAAAGGGGCTGGATGGAACCAAAGCAAAGAAAGTAAATCTCAAAGCCCCCCCTCTCCTATCTTACCTGCCTACCCACTACTTACCTAATTTAGCACCACCTGGTGCCCTAACCAAAATACAAGGGGGTGGTCCGCCCAGGTCTTACCTAGTGTGCCTAGACAGCGAATATGCTACGGGTATATGTAAGCCCGCGGGCCTCTTGCCTATGCACTCCCTAGGTGCCTTCCCCTTCCCCCCTGGGAACAAATGAAACAGAATATTAAACAATTTCACAAACAAACTAAGAAACAAAGGACATCAAATAAGCTCTATCTGAGCAACAAACTCACAAAACATACCAACTCTCAGCCCAGCAAAATCTCCAGCAAAATCTCTCTAGCAAAATCTCTGCAATGACCTCCCAGCAAATCTCTCCCTCCTGAACAGAACACTGGCATTTATATAACTTCAGAATGAATGGATAATTGGAGACAGCTGCGTCTTGACGAGGGGGCGGGGTCAGCTCTCCAATTAGCCATGGAGTCGACCAATCAGCTGCTTGAGGGATTTCAGGAAGCCATTTCCTGAAATAAACACATGCAAATACGCAAACTACAACACATAAACTGGGGAACGTAACAACCGTACGGGTGGTGTAGGCCAGAGATGCAGTGTGTACCGTACGGGTGGTGTAGGCCAGAGATGCAGTGTGTACCGTACGGGTGGTGTAGGCCAGAGATGCAGTGTGTACCGTACGGGTGGTGTAGGCCAGAGATGCAGTGTGTACCGTACGGGTGGTGTAGGCCAGAGATGCAGTGTGTACCGTACGGGTGGTGTAGGCCAGAGATGCAGTGTGTGTGTTTCCAGTCAGTGGATGGTGTTAGGAATTGAAAACCGGTCAAGGTGTGGAGAAATGCACGAAGCAAAATACAAGGCGAAAAACTTCTATGTTTAAAGGTTTAATAGACAGACAACCGGACGGACGGACAGAGACAAATAGACATGCATAGATATAGGAAGTCATTACTTTGAGAGTTTCACAGCAAATCTCTCACCCTCCAGAGGGGAGGGCATACCTAAATACTATTGCCTTATCTCTGCGTTGTTTCACACTTCCGTGTCTGGTGCCAAAGCATTAAATCAAGGCTGAGACCTTGGGGTTGAATAGACTATACAATTGAAACGTCTTAATCGCTTAAGGACACCTATGGCTGATTTTATGGCTCAAGGGCCCAGATAGCAGTTACTTAGTCCTGCTTTACGGTGACCTCTAGAATTAGAGAGGGTACCTAAAGGCCAAATTCCATTAGGGAATAATCATCAGAAAAGAACAGGCCTACAGTGCCCTCATTTAAACCGCAACGCCCTCTGTACCCTGAACTGTTGTGTCCGGAGGCTGGCCCCGCAGACTTCTCTACACAACAGCCCTGTTTACACTGGCCATCTAAACCAGCTTTTTATGATGTGCTGGAAAAAAATAAGCCATTATATCTGAGGTCCTCTTTTTTGAAATCTCCCCCTTTTACAAATTAGGTCAATGCAATTAAAGAAAATACATTGTTTTTTTGTGTGAATTAAAACAAACACAGCACAGTATTACTCAGAGTGCCTGGCAGGAGTCGACTCATTTCTCAGGGATGAAACTCAATTAGGTTCTGTTTTTCCGACTTGTAACTATTATTCCCATCTCCCTTCAGTCTAAATCGTGTACAGGAATAAATCAACCCAACAGCTGCAGGATAACCTCCAGACCAAACTGTGAAAGTTGTGTGGCTGTTTAGCGGCCTGAGAATTAAACATAATACCCTGCTCTTTTAACATGCACAGTTATTCTTTCCACTCTAACCCGGGCCCAGGAACCCTGTTGCACCCCTCCATGTTAGGTGCACTACAGTCACAAGACTTGTTAGAACATTGTTCAGAGTTACTCTCGTAAATGTTAGAATTCCTCCAAATGACCCTGTTTCATGGAAAATCCAGTAATGTCACCCCAGATTGCAGGTTTTAGTTGAGGTTATGACGCATACAGCACCAGGGCGAGTGGGGAAGGAGGGCGCCCGTTGAAACCTTCTTTTTTAAGGAAGTCACCAGAGCAAATTTCTGCCTGTCTCTGAAAATATTATCTAGAAAAGGCGAACAGGTCCTGCAATTCACTGAGTTTGGGTTTGATCTCCCTGTAGTGAACTACACTACCCAGTGGCCTCTGCTCACCTCTGACTTTCACCTAGAACACTGCTACTCCCACTCAGATCCAAAACCAGACCTTCTCAGATAGTGAACTATCTGACGAGACATGATGAGGCAATGATTGCAATGGCTGTCATGTCATGCTCCCGAGTGGCGCAGCGGTCTAAGGCACTGCATCTCTAGTGCAAGAGGCGACACTACAGTCCCTGTTTGAATCCAGGCTAATCACATCCGGCCGTGATTGGGAGTCCCATAGGGAAGCACACAATTGGCCCAGCGTCATCCGGATTTGGCCTGTGTAGGCCTTCATTGTAAATAAGAATTTGTTCTTAACTGACTTGCCTAGTTAAATAAAGGTTATATAAATAAAATACATTTAAAACCAATCCCTGGTGTGAAGGTGGATGTGATTTTAATATAATGTTTGTGTTATGTGTTGGTAGTACTTAGGCATAGCGATTGCAGGTCTCAGATGTCGTTTCCACATTGGTGGCTGTGCTGGTCTCTCCTCAGAGAGATCTCCATCATATGAAACCTGCTCTGGAAAGAATGCTCTGGTTCCCTGTGAGGAGCTGTCTCCCTCTGGCCTTGTATTAAGACACTGGAATGCACCTCCACATTCCATTCCTACTTTATCTCTTGGAATAGGAAACTATCCCAAAACTTCGATTACGGCGCAGATTACTTAGTGTTGTGCAATGACAGTGTAAATACAGGTAGGTGGGTCTAGACGTGCATATTGTTTAGATGTTTTAGAGGTCATGTTACTCTAGCTGACGGTCCTGAGTAATGTAACGTAGGAATGTAGTTGATGGACAGCTTCATGACGACCCTGGAAAGAACTATGATAGGTTATGCTTATAGCCCTTCAGGTCCTACAAGAGAGGGAAGGACTCAATAGCCTTCAACTATACTGTGACACAGGACACATGCTGGCGATTAGCAAGGCAGTTACAGAATTTGTTTTGGAGTTGAGCTTTAAAGAGACTGTCCATGTAATGGCAATGACATCATGATTTTCCAGTAGCAGGGGTAGAGAGCCAGGGGATTGAAGAGAGGGAAGACGGTGCAGTGAACTTAACTTAAAACACACACACACACACTTGGGGACAGATGAGCTTATGTGCAGGGGTTTGGGTTGCAGCGGTTGAGTAGAGCTGTCTGCAGTAAGTCAGGATGACCTCGTCCTCAACAGGTGGTCTTAGTTGTGTACAACGCCTCCCATATTATTTACTCCTCTCTTGGACAGGTCCCTTCTTTTCCAAAACACACACTGAGATGTTATTAGCATGTGTGGTTACAGTAGGCAGGCTGTGTGTGTGACATTTGATCAGCTCTGTCACGTCTCTCTCTTTTTCTTTCCATCTCATACATGGAAAGATAAACATGTCCAACACAGAGAGTGGCTGTGATGGATCTTGATCCAGCACAATTGGAAAGGGGGGGCATCTTAACCTTTTCACAAAGTTCACATCACTGAGTGGTGTGCGTGAAATCAAACGTGAATATGGTTGACTGTGCGTGAAATGATTTGAAAGGATGAGGCTCAGAAAGAAGGTCCATGGATAATCCTCTCTCACTGCTCTGGTGTGCTACCTCTAGCTAGCAATGCCACGTTGAATATGATCTAATCTTCAGGTTCAGTATTAGTCATAAATGTAAATTGGTGTTCGTGGAATAAACTTAAATCTGGGATCAGGGATAGGCCTGTAAATGCAGTACCTAGCCTCCTGTCTGCTGTAATTGAGGGGGTGGTAGAGCAGCACTGAGCCGTTAAACTGCCCTTTACCCTGCAGGCCACAGAGAAAAACAGCCCTATAAAACACAATCAAAGCCCTAAGCTCGTCCCTTAACACTGACTTGTAGCTGCTAATTTTTTGAGCCAGTCAACGCCTGTAAGGGAAAATCCCCCAGGATTCCACAGGGACCTGCAGCGTTCGTTCACTACACTGGGAGTTTGTGCCTGTCTTAACTGTGGCCTGTTTTACACCAGCTGGGAGCTGACAGCTTTATGAGGAGACCAATCAAAGCTGCCTCACACAAACCTTTGGCGAGGAGGGGATTCGGGGCGAGAGCGGGCAGGGGGGCATTTTATGGTCAGCAGCACAGTTCGGCACGGGCAGTACCTCCATGCCATCCACAGGCTTGATAATAGTCCAATGTTCCCATTTTGTTTAAAAACGGGCAATTAACTGTTACAAGCAATTCCTGCTTAGACTATAAACGTACTGCTGTGATTACTAGTGCCTCCATGGTCTCAGTATGTGTTCTGACTGGTGGAAAAAGGAAGCATCATTTGAAGGTGGGATGATGTTGAGGATGTTGAGTTCAGTCAGATCAGGACAGGTCCTTGGAAAACACTTCAACCCACACCCTCTATAATGACCCGCTGTCCTGTTCAAGCTCGGTTAGTACAGTGCACCCTGCTATTTCCTGAACCTATTTTACCTGAGGGATGGGAGGAACTGATTGTTATGTTATCCTCCCTTTCATATTCTACATGGTCCCCCCCCCATTCCCCTCCTCTAACTCCATCTCTCTCTTTTCTCCAGGACATACTGGACGCTTCATCAAGGCTCTGTTCTGCACCAGTCTCCTCTTCCTGCTAGCCCATGTCTCCTTCCAGATCTGCCTGTACACTATCCCTGACCTGGACCATGCGCTGGGAAACAACTGTGAGTTAATATAGACGTCTTTGACACAGGCCGTTCCATTGCCGTGTTTTCAGTCAGCATTTCTTAACAATGGCCCGTGCCATACATAAGGGGCTTGTTTAGGTTCAATCAAATCACTTAGACCTCGTGTCAAAGTCATCCCACGGAGGGCCGAGTGTCTGCGGGTTTTCGCTCCTCCCTTCCTCACTTGACTGATGAATTAAGGCCAGCGATTAGTAAGGAACTCCACTCACCTGTTGGTGTAGGTCTTAAAAACAAAAACAAAACAGCAGTCACTAGGCCTTGGAATGAGTTTGACACCCCTGACTTAGTCGAAAGAAACTCCATGAAATCATAGCCTCCACCTCTGACTTATTTTGACGCGTTAAGTCCAGCTCTCTTTACACTCAGTGGACTGCTCTGTCATTAGCCACCAGCGTGGAATGCTGTAAGGGATGCTTGTGAATGCACCATGCTTACAACCGTCCGACTGTAGAATATGTGGATTTTGTTTTGTGGTCTGCGCTTATTTTGGCCAACCCAAATAACTGTGTCCTCAAGGAGCTTTAATACCTCAAGCAGTGTTCTTTGATGTCATATTATTTGCTTCTCTGTGAGCTAGTCCACCATGCTGACTCCAGCTTCAGTCTGTCCATGCCTCCCAAACCCGTTCAAATACTGGCACGGTGGCTTACTCCCAGAGATACTGGGGGCTCATGGGAACATCTATGGTAGCTGTACGCTATGTTGTAGTTTTTCTGTAGAGTCTTTGCCTTGTATGACCCCCCCCCCCCCCTAAACAACACTCCGTGGTAGAGACAGAGTGGCCTGGGGAGAGCTGGTAGTCCTAACACTCTCTGTCTTTACAGGTAGTTTGTGGGAGACGCTATCGAGGCATGTCGGTGTATCCAGGTATGTGAGGAATATTTGGAAACAGCACATTGGGTCTGTGTATCTTGTCACTGAGGATCATGCCTCCCTGAACTGTGTGTGGAGATCATTTACTGTTATTTGCAGAATTCAGCCAATGTTCACTCTTACATCTCTTTTTGTTCTTTCTGTTTGTTCTTTGATCTTATGACTCACTGGTTGTGGTACATGTTATTGTTTATGTACCCTCTTTACTGTCTTTGTGTAAGTGTGTGAGAATGTAAACGTTGTAGTTCCTCGTTAGGTCTTTGATGACCTTTGACCTCTGCATGTGTCTCTTTCTTCTAGGCTGCCCCTGGATGACCGTGGGGTGTGGTGCGTCTGCTGACTCCTGACCTGGGGGTGTTTGTGATCTCCCTGGTTACCCTGGTGGTGTGTAACCGGCTGGTCAAGAAGAGAGATGACATCACTTTCCTGTCCGTAGCCTCTGACTCCACACAGGGGGTGAGTGGTTATTTACTCTATAGACACAGACTGGGCCTCACCACTATGCTGCTAATAATATGGGACATATGTGGGACATGCACACGCACACACATTTCTCATGCAAGTGCTAGGTAAAATACCCCAGGAACACTTATATCCAGTGCTACATTTCTCTCCATTTTGGACTGATTTGTTCCGGAACTTATTTGGCCAGATCTGGTATCTTTCGTGTCATGAAAAATTAATTGTCACTTTTTGCAATATAAAAATTTGAATAAAAGCCATCAAAGTTCATTCTAATTGCTTATTTGTTCATTCTCCTGCGCCCAGATAAAATGTGAAAAAGTAGATTAAGAGTTGATTTGGGTTGGGCCGGGCCGGGTTTATGGTTTGCGCAACACCGTAACCTATGTTTGAGACCAACGCATGGCTGTGTGAGAAGCGCGCCAGTATCTCTCACATAACTAGAATGAAATTCATTTTCCATGATCCCTCTCTGCTCTGATAGGCATGAACCTGCAACTGTCATCTCTCCAGCATTGCACTTCATGTATTTCCTTATTTAAAAAATATATATTTCACCTTTTTTTAACCAGGTAGGCAAGTTGAGAACAAGTTCTCATTTGCAACTGTGACCTGGCCAAGATTCAGCAAAGCAGTGCGACACAAACAACAATACAGAGTTACACATGGAATAAACAAACATACAGCCAATAATACAATAGAAAAAAAGAAAGTCTATATACAGTGTGTGCAAATAACGTCAGGAGGTAAGGCAATAAATAGGCCATAGTAGCGAAGTAATTAAAATTTAGCAGATGAACACTGGAGTGATACATGAGCAGATGATGATGTGCAAGTAGAGATACTGGTGTGCAAAAGAGCAGAAAAGTAAATAAAAACAATATTTATTTATTTATTTATTTCACCTTTATTTAACCAGGTAGGCAAGTTGAGAACAAGTTCTCATTTACAATTGTGACCTGGCCAGGATAAAGCAAAGCAGTTTGACACATACAACGCCACAGAGTTACACATGGAGTAAAACAAACATACAGTCAATAATACAGTATAAACAAGTCTATATACGATGTGAGCAAATGAGGTGAGATAAGGGAGGTAAAGGCAAAAAAGTCCATGGTGGCAAAGTAAATACAATATAGCAAGTAAAACACTGGAATGGTAGATTTGCAATGGAAGAATGTGCAAAGTAGAAATAAAAATAATGGGGTGCAAAGTAGCAAAATAAATAAATTAATTAAATACAGTAGGGAAAGAGGTAGTTATTGGTGGGCTATGTACAGGTGCAGTAATCTGTGAGCTGCTCTGACAGTTGGTGCTTAAAGCTAGTGAGGGAGATAAGTGTTTCCAGTTTCAGAGATTTTTGTAGTTCGTTCCAGTCATTGGCAGCAGAGAACTGGAAGGAGAGGCGGCCAAAGAAAGAATTGGTTTTGGGGGTGACTAGAGAGATATACCTGCTGGAGCGTGTGCTACAGGAGGGAGATGCTATGGTGACCAGCGAGCTGGGATAAGGGGGGACTTTACCTAGCAGGGTCTTGTAGATGACATGGAGCCAGTGAGTTTGGCGACGAGTATGAAGCGAGGGCCAGCCAACGAGAGCGTACCGGTCGCAATGGTGGGTAGTATATGGGGCTTTGGTGACAAAACGGATGGCACTGGGATAGACTGCATCCAATTTGTTGAGTAGAGTATTGGAAGCTATTTTGTAGATGACATCGCCAAAGTCGAGGATAGGTAGGATAGTCAGTTTTACTAGGGTAAGTTTGGCAGCGTGAGTGAAGGAGGCTTTGTTGTGAAATAGAAAGCCGATTCTAGATTTGATTTTGGATTGGAGATGCTTAATATGAGTCTGGAAGGAGAGTTTACAGTCTAGCCAGACATCTAGGTATTTATAGTTGTCCACATATTCTAGGTCAGAACCATCCAGGGTAGTGATGCTAGTCGGGCAGGCGGGTGCCGGCAGCGAATGGTTGAAAAGCATGCATTTGGTTATACTAGAATTTTACAGCAGTTGGAGGCCACGGAAGGTGTGTTGCATGGCATTGAAGCTCGTTTAGAGGTTAGTTAACACAGTGTCCAAAGAAGGGCCAGATGTATACAGAATGGTGTCGTCTGCGTAGAGGTAGATCAGGGAATCACCCTCAGCAAGAGCGACATCATTGATATCTACAGAGAAAAGAGTCGGCCCGAGAATTGAACCCTGTGGTACCCCCATAGAGACTGCCAGAGGTCAGGACAACAGGCCCTCCGATAGAACAAATAAATGAAACCATTCAGATTAGCCTACTACACCATGAGAAGGCCTATCATTTAGCCACAGATGATCAATAGCTTCTTTTTAAAAATAGCCTAGCTGTGGATTGTAGTCCAATAACCTAACAAGGAATAACCTACAGTAGGAACGCTACATTCCTATGCAATATTTAAAATACAATCGAGGGAAAATACAGGTTGGAAAACAAATTTCTCCTGCTGAGAAGAGAAGACTATGGTGTCGTCTACCAAAAGATTTGATCAACTTCCAAATATTGTTTTACAAAAGAGAAAGAGATGCTTTTGGCACGACTGCATCAGCGAGTGAGTTCCGCATCATTGGGTGAGTCAGTGAGAACCATTTTAAGGACTATAATTTCCACCTCGATGCGTCTCCACACCTAATGGCTATTGCTGGATTCAAGACAAGGTCGTTTTTATTTATCTCAGTTTGTCCGTATCAAAGTAGCCTGCCATTTCGATCATTTGTGCAGTATTAAAAAATATTCCGCCAAAGTCTCCAGTCATGTAAAATGACCTAGAATTGCATGAAATGCGTTTATAAAAGTCCCACAAAAATGTCCCATGTGTGCAACTTCTGTAAGTGCCTCTACTCTACTGCTCGATGCCACTATGCAAATGTGATGATATGCATGCAATGCTTTATTATAAGTGTGATTTCTTTTCATACGTTCCGGTATCTCGTCACACTCTTCCCGCGCTCACTTTTTGGTCCGGCTCCTCCCGATTGACAAATTAAGCACTCCTTATATGGTAATACTCCGAGCCATATATAGAGTAGTGGCAATGGTCTTGCGCTGCGAATCAGTGAGTCACAAATAATAGGCAGTGTTCCTGGCTTCCACCACTCAGGAAATGGAAGTGGTTGAGTCACTGCTGCATGGGCTGCTACATATAATGGAACTTTAGAACGGTGCATTCTAATGGAACGTTATGGCACCCAATGTCTTGTCTCTGATTATAGAGGAGGGTTATGGCTGAGGTCAGTGCTGGAATGAATGTCTGAGCTGGGCTGGCCATGTCCGCGCTTGCCTCAAGCCCTTCCACACTGTTTATATTAATTTCATGTTTTGTGCACAACCGTTTCTTAAATGAAAGAATTCTTGAGTAACAAACAAATTTGTGTATAATTACTTCCCTTTAAACATATTTCAAAATTGCAGATTATATAGGACATCACATTCAGAATATTCACAGAAGACGCACAGCGGTATGCTGATAGCACTGTTGCGCAATCACTGCTGGTAAGAGAGAGATTATTATTCTCTGTATCTTGTGGTGAAACAGTGTTGTGGTATGCTACAGTAGTTTAGTGTTACTGCTCTCTGGTGTGTTAGTGTTTGTTGTGGTGTTACTGGAGCAGAGAGAGACACAGGGAGGTAATGGGGAGTTTCCCTCAGACCTGGTGCTGGTGACAGAGGTAGGTATTGTTCCACCAGCTAAGTTAGTTTCCTGCTCTGCTCCACAATGTGGGAGGCTAGCCCATCCTCAGCCTGCCTGGGAAAGAGAGGTGCTCCCTAGACGTAATGCTGCCTCCAACGCATGGGCCTCTCTCTCACTCTCTCTCTCTCTCTCTCACACACACACACACACACACACACACACACACACACACACACACACACACACACACACACACACACACACACACACACACACACACTCACTGACGTTTCACCAGCCAGTCTATTAGTGGAAGCTTTTCTCTTCCATTTTCATTGTCGCCGACAGTCTCGGCTGCTCTTCACTCTCCAGACTACGTTCTACTTTCAATCTAGTTTTTTTCTCTCCCTCTTTTCGTTCTTTCTGTTGCCTTGTGCCATCCGAACACACTCCCTGTACAGCTGCCCGGAGCAACAGTTTTCTACTCCTGTCGTAGCCAGGGCAACCATCCAAACAAACACAGCCTGCCCCAATCTGTGTCAGAAAATGAAAAAAGGGCCATGACTCGATCAATGATCAAACGCAACCAAACTGCTGTTGAGCCTCTTGTCCACTCTCTATTACATTGCTTCAGAAGTGCTGTGCTGATTGAGGGAGCACTCTGAAGATTGATTGCCATGTGTTGACTGGGTGACAGGGGTTGCCCCTCTGCTCTGCTCAGACAATACGTCGTTCAGACAGACGACCACTAGAGCCCTGCCATCGGGTGCACTGCAGTTCTCCCTGACTGTGCAGTACACTCAACACCAGTTGAGCAGCGCTCTCTTCTCCCACGCGCCCACTTTCAGACCTGCACACACATCAAAAACAACATTCTCACAACATCTCTGTGATGTTGCTGTAACGTTCCGACCGCAACATTCTGCTTCTGTTCCTGTGTTTGGGAATGAGCGGCTGCCTCCAGCCAGAGAGGCTTAGACAATGGTCTTTGATGTGGAAGGGAAACGGGAGACTGTGTTTGTGAAGTGGGCAGTTTAGTCACATCCTTTAACACATACAGTATACCTCACCCCACCCTCTCATCATACGGCGTTCACTCTCCCTCTGGCTCCCATGGTTTCACTCAGAACTACATCTAGGGGAGGACAGGGGAGTCAGCAGTGGTTTGTTAGTAACATAAACATTCCTGTCTTATTTTGTAGAGGAGGATTAGTCTTCATGAAAACTCCATGTGCAGCTCCAGAAACAGAATCACATTTGGTTATGCACGTGGCTAACCCTTGACCCTGTCCCCCCTGCTGATCCAGGGTGTATGGGAGGGATGTCGTGCGGGTGACAGGTTGGTATGAGGGATGGTGCAGTTAAGGGATGATGTACTGTATGTGTGAGGAATGCCACCCCTCTTAGCCCACCCTAAGCAGGATTCCTCAGTGATGAGACTCCCGTGGTCAGCGGTTGACTTCACACGCTGGGGGTGTCAACGACTCCCCTGGAACAGGTCACACTGAGAGGAGGCTGGAGTCATGAAGGACAGGCAGTCATCAGAGCAGCAGCATAGACCGCAGAGGAGCCACTGGACAGTCAGGAAAAGAGAGGGGACATGATGGAGGGAAATAGGGAGGGGTGTGAGGGAAAGAGAGGGAGAGTATAACAGATGGAGAGGGTGTATTAGGGAGATGGAGCGTGATGAGAGTGATGTTGATGATGGTCTCTTGGGAGGAATCCTAGATGAAGGAATGTTCTGGGTGCTTGACCGTTCTGCCTCCTAGCAATACTTCTCTCACAAGTCCTCATTAGAAGGTTAGAGAGGCGCCTGAAAGAAGGGAATAGTTAGTGAGAGGCAAGCATCTGTCTAGAGATACTTCTGGTCATAGGATGAGATAGGAAAAGCGGTATTAATGAAACATGAGGGAGAGTGGGGAGAGAGAGGCCTACTTTCCTTGTGTCTGTCTTTTGATCATTCTACCACTGAACAGTCAGCAGCACACAGACTAACCCAAGCGCTCTAGGTTAAACAGAAGACTACAGGAACTCCAGGTAGTTGGAATCCCACACACACAGACACACACACACACCACGCACTCTGCCTCTTATACAGTATTCCATCGTCGAGAATAATGTTGCTGATGCTTAAGATAATGCATTTTTGGTCATGGAAAGTTGTAGATAGCTATCTAGTGTACTATCTAGAACCTTAAACGGTTCTTCAGCTGTCCCCATAGGAGAACCCTTAGTAGAACCCTTTTTGGTTCCACGTTAAACCCTTTCCAAAAATGGTTCTACGTGGAACCAAAAATGTTTCTCCTCTGGGTACAACCAAATAACCCTTTTTTCTATGAGTGTATGAGCACACTGGGTAACTGGTAGTTGAGATGTGTTTTGGTGCAGGTGTTTGTCAGGGAGTTTCCCCTTTCCTTTATTCCACACATCAATAGTTATCTTCCTCTTGCCAGACTCAAACAGACACATAAAACAGCATTATAAACTCTCTCCCACTGCCTGTTATTCTATTCGGGAGTGTAACGGGGTGAGACGGCCAGCCGGTGGCTGGTTGTCTCATGCCAGCCAAGTTAACCAGTGAGAACCTTAAGATAGCAGCATTTAATGAAACCAAACACAACAACCCAGCCCAGAGTCTAAGGGGGATAATTAAAAATTGCATTAGGACTTTACATTTAATTCATTCGGAGAAAGAAAGAAAGAAAATCAGGTTATGAAGCATTTAAAAAAATATATATATATATATATTCGCTACCGGTCCAAAGTTTTAGAACACCTACTCATTCAATGGTTTTTCTTTATTTTGACTATTTTCTACATTGCAGAATAATAGTGAAGACTATGACCGCAGACTAAGACTATCAAAACTATGAAATAACACATATGGAATCATGTAGTAACCAAAAAATTGTTAAACAAATCAAAATACATTTTATATTTGAGATTCTTCAAATAGCCATCCTTTGCCTTGATGCCCAGCTTTGCACACTCTTGGCATTCTCTCAACCAGCTTCACCTGGAATGCTTCTCCAACAGTCTTGAAGGAGTTCCCACATATGCTGAGCACTTGTTGGCTGCTTTTCCTTCACTCTGCAGTTCGACTCCTCCCAAACCATCTCAATTTGGTTGAGGTTGGAGGATTGCGGAGGCCAGGTCATCTGATGCAGAACTCCATCACTCTCCTTCTTGGTAAAATAGCCCTTACACAGCCTGGAGGTGTGTTGTGTCATTGTCTTGTTAAAAAACAAATGATAGTCACACTAAGCCCAAACCAGATGGGATGGCGTATCGCTGCAGAATGCTGTGGTAGACATGCTGGTTAAGTGTGCCTTGAAATCTAAATAAATCACAGACAGTGACACCAGAAAAACACTCCTACACCACAACACCTCCTCCTCCATGCTTCACGGTGGGAAATACACATGCGAGATCATCCATTCACCCACACCGCGTCTCACAAAAACACGGCAGTTGGAACCAAAAATCTCCAATTTGGACTCCAGACCAAAGGACAAATTTCCACTGGTCTAATGTCCTTGCTCATGCATCTTGTCCCAAGCAAGCCTCTTCTTCTTATTGGTGTCCTTTAGTAGTGGTTTCTTTGCAGCAATTCGTCCATGAAGGCCTGATTCACACAGTCTCCTCTGAACAGTTGATGTTGCGATGTGTCTGTTACTTGAACTCTGTGAAGCATTTATTTTGGCTGCAATTTCTGAGGCTGGTAACTCTAATGAACTTATCCTCTGCAGCAGGTAACTCTGGGTCTTCCTTTCCTGTGGCGGTCCTCATGAGAGCCAGTTTCATCATAGAGCTTGATGGTTTTGCGACTGCACTTGAAGAAACTTTCAAAGTTCTTGAAATGTTTTGTATTGACTGACCTTCATGTCTTAAAGTAATTATGGACTGTCATTTCTCTTTGCTTATTTGAGCTGTTCTTGCCATAATATGGACTTGGTCTTTTACCAAATAGGGCTATCTTCTGGACCCCTACTTTGTCACAACACAACTTATTGGCTCAAATGAATTAAGAAAGAAAGAAATACCACAAATTAACTTTTAAGAAGGCACAACTTTTAATTGAAATGCATTTCAGGTGACTACCTCATGAAGCTGTTTGAGAGAATGCCAAGAGTATGCAAAGCTGTCATCAAGGCGAAGGGTGGCTATTTGAAGAATCTCAAAAATAAAATATATTTTGATTTGTTTAACACTTTTTTGGTTAATACAGGATTCCATGATTCCGTGTTATTTCATAGTGTTGATGTCTTCAGTATTATTCAACAATGTGGAAAATGGTAAAAAAGAAAGAAAAACCCTTGAATGAGTTGTGTTCTAAAACTTTTGTCCGGTAGCGTATTTTCTTTGTGTCTTTAAAAAGAATTGTAGCCCTTTTTCATGATATCAAATTGGTAGTTACAGTCCTGTCGCATCGCTGCAACTCCCGTACGGACTCGGGAGAGGCCAAGGTCGAGAGCAGTGTGTCCTCTGAAACACAACCCAGCCAAGTCGCACTGCTTCTTGACACAACGCCCGTTAAACCCGGAAGCCAGCCGCACCAATGTGTCGGAGGAAACACTGTACACCTGGCAACCTTGACAGCGTGCATTGTGCCTGGCCCGCCACAGGAGTCACTAGTGCGCGATGGGACAGGCCAAACCTTCCCCTAACCCAGAATACGCTGGGCCAATGGCTGGCAGCAGCAGAGCCTGGACTCGAACCAGGCTCTCTAGTGTCACAGCTAGCACTGTGATGCAATGTCTTAGACCACTGCACCACTCGGGAGGCTGGAAAAATCTTTTTCATTTATCTTTTCAAGTGTCTTTCTAACCTTTTTATAGTGTCACGTTACCCCAACCTCTTGTGACCTATGGAATAAGTCCTGGTGTCCTGAACTGTAGTCAATGACACAGAATCTTATGGAGCAGATAAATACCATGTTTGAGACTCTTCCCTCTGGTTGGTTGGTTGGTGGGTGGGTGAGTTTTTGTATTGCATCTGTTTATGACCCTCATGATAATCAATGTCACACATGTACTTAGATTACAGTACAAACACAAATACACTCTTACACATCAAGGTTAGGAGCAGTGGACAGACAGGATACCAGGCCCAGTGTATTTACGAGGGGAAACACAGTGGAATTAGTTATATATGCGCAACAGGACGTGACTACTCAGGCCATGGGATAACCAGGGTGACAATGTGGCAACAGATGCCACCTGTTGGTGGCACGTTAATGTGCTGTGACAGATGAGATGCTGGGTATATTTGTAAAGCTATAAGTTATAAAAACCCTATCACAGTATTAGTTCACCCAGGCCCGGTGTTTGTGTTATCTCCTTGTGGCTGGGGTGCTGAGTAGGGAGGGATTTGAATGATGCTGTGACCTCAGTATCATGTGACTAATGTCCCGGTTACATCTGGCCCTCTGACACATTCCTGTCAGTGATGCAAATACATTTACCACATCATTCACAGTGTCAGAGGGAAATTACTGCTATGAGTGCTACAGCACCCTTAGGGCGGTGCTCTTAGCAGTTTTTGGAAGGAACTATGAATGCACCCCCAAAACACAGACGCGGTCCCTCTCTCATTTGTAGTATGATCTAAAATAAAGACGTGCGACCACGAGGTTCGAGCTCCAGCTTGTTTATTAACCTAACCCTTGCATGTCCTACATAGGTACGGATGCCCTCAAGGGACATCCTACTACATCTTCCCCTCTCCCATGAACAAGAACTCAACATGCAAAACCACTGAAGCATAACTGAAATGCAATTTGGAAACCAGTATTATTCTCTAACATGCTACTTCCCATCCTGAAACAGTATGAAAGCATTAAATCACACAGTATGAACATTAACTTTTAGGTACAGTCTCTTTTTGCTGGGTATGGTCCCCAACAGTATGTTTTCTCTTCAAGTAACATAGTCTTTCAGCCACTCTGGTGACTTCACATCCCTTTTTGGGCGCGCTTGTGGCTCTGTGAGTATTCTCTCTCCTTCACCCTCTTTTTGTACGTTTTCTGTGGCCTCAGTCTGTGTGGCTGGTAGATCTGTGTGGCTGGTAGATCTGGAAGAGCTCTGAGGTGTGTTTTGTTCCTTCGTACCTCTCCTGAGCCTGTGTCCACCACATAGGAGCGTGAGGCATCCGCTTCCCTCAGCACTGTTGCTGGTGTCTTTGAGTTTGTAATCCACACACGTTGACCTTCAGCAGCTCTGGCCTCTCCTTAGCACGGTGTCTCCGATTAAAGTCTCCCGTTTGGTTTGTTTCAGACGTTTGTCCCTCTCAGCGAAGGCCTTTCTGTTAGGCCATCGGGGTTTAAGCTGAGCTGGCGAGACAGGCAATGGGGAACGCAGCCTCCTGCCCATCAGGAGCTCGGCAGGCGACGGCCCATGATGCAGTGGTGTAACTCTGTAAGCTAACAGAGCCCTGTATGGATCCTTGTTCTATTTCAGCAGTCCCTTGACTGTTTTCACAGCTCTCTCTGCCTCACCATTACTCTGTGCATGGTAGGGGCTACTGGTCACATGTATGATTTACTTGGTACCTCCTTCACGTTTATGTGAATTTTAAAACCACTTCTGACACTATGTAGTATGATCTAAAATAAAGACGTGCGACCACAAGGTTCTAGCTCCAGCCTGTTTATTAAACTAACCCTTGCATGTCCTACATAGGTACGGATGCCCCCAAGGGACATCCTACTACATCGTTCTCTCACGTTGGTACAGTGTGCCAACCTAACACCTGTGATTGACAAGTGGTTTCCTCCACACTCCATTAGATCTTGGTCCCTCCTGATAACCTGGGGTTAGAGTGACAGGATAGCCACTCTGTTGTGCTCAGGGCCACTCTGTCGTCTCGTTTGTGTACTCATCCTCTCAGTGGGAACATTCTCCGTCATGGTAGCAGCCGCCGGTCTAGGTCAAGATGCCTCTGGCCCGCTACTGAGAATAGTGACAAGCACTGCCAAAAAGAAGAAAAGACAGACATTACATGAGTCACCATGGTAACAACACAGAACCTGGTAAACAGTCTCACTGGTTAGTTTTATAAAACGTCTCATGACACACCTGATTTCTACAGAATCGTCACAAAGGTCACATCATCGTTGTGTTTTTGAGGGGTTTGCTTGGCAGGTCTCTCCATAAAATGATATGTTGTAAAATTTAAAACACTTTTATTGAGTATTGCACCATAAAAGCACAACATTGTTATGCCTGGACAGGCATATTATGTTTGTAACTGAGCTCTAAGTTGAGCGCATGTTTTATCTCAGATTCAACACTCCCTATGCGCTCCCTATGTTATCATTTCTGTAATTCGCGTTTATTATCTTATCCATGGTGCCAGTTTCTGTGCAAGTCTTTTTCCCTAAGCTGGAACAGATGCTGTATGCTTTCCCTGGCCACTCTGGGACTCTAATGTGTACAGGATTGTAATGAACTTAGTGCCCGAGTCAGAAAGTGATCTCTATGATTGTGTAATGTGCCATGTCAGTTTAACCTTTTACAATGTTGACCTACTGTATGCACGTAACTATAGATGACAAGAATAGTATTGCATATCTATGTCTGATGGTTATGCTTTGTGCCAGGTTCTTGTCATGGAAGTTAAGTGCTTTTGATAACGGGGATACAGATAGCGTTGGATCTGAGATTTACCGCTCTGTTGACATTACACTTTATTGAAGTATTTGTTCTCTTACGTTTTATTGTTCAATTGCTGCTGGCCTTGTGCAATAGGGCTCCCTTGCAAAAGAGACCTTGGTCTCAATGGGACTCTCTGCCTAAATAAAGGTTCAATTTAAAAAAGTATGAATTCCATTTACGAATATCTGTTTACTTTTGGCTCATGCTTTGCTTCTTTCCAGACCGAGAATGAGTCAGAGACAAAGGAGGGTGAAGAGGAGGAAGAGGAGGGAGATGAGGAAGGCATGTCGTCTCCCAGTGACCCCGTGGTTTCTGCAGCAACTCGTGCCAAGCAGCTGGCGGCCCGACTCAGAGCCACAGCCCAGAAGGTCCTGAGGGACCTGGGCCGGATCCTGGCCATCACCCTGCTGGCCCTGGCTGGTGAGAACTGGAGGGAGGAGAGGGTAGAGTGGAGTGGAGTCAAGGGAATAACCCCTGTATTACTGCTTAATTATAAAAGGAAATTAATATACTGGTAATAATTGATTTATATAAATCATGGAGGCATTAAAGCAGGGATGGGCAACTTTGATGGAGGTGGGGGCCACAAAAATTCTGAACTCATCATGACGGTCCGCAGTTGTAGAGAGAATTTTTTTGTTTGTTTTAGAGTTCATTTCGTGCAATTCTACCCATTTTGCCATGGGGCGGAAGAGAAAATTAGCTGTTTTCAGCTAGTTTCCTGCAATTCTACACATTTTCACATAGGGTGGAGAGAAATCTTTGCAGTTTTTAATACGATATCTGAGTGAGACTGACTAACAAAATCAATCCCCCCCCTAATTCGACCTTGATTACTACATGTTTAGTTAGCTGGCCACTCGACTAACTTACCATTCTAAAACATTTTTGCTGATATGGGCTCATTGAGTGACTAACAGTGACTGACATAACAAGGTATAAACAGTTGATGCACAAACAAATTTCTAAATTGCACCTTTTGTATTCTACCTCGCAACAGTAAGCTGAGACCCTGACTGAGTTCCCCCCAAAAATTTAATGTATTTTAATTTTAATTTTGGTGGGAAATTTATCGGAGGGCCTTCAAAAGAGGGGCAGCCCAATGGCCGGCAGTTACCCATCCCATTGAAGTGGGGTGGAACTGCTTTAAGATGTCCATGTATGATTTGTTGTATATGAGAGACGACGTGCAGTATTGTGTTGATTAAGTCCCTCGTCTGTATCTCTGTTCCCCAGGCATCACCTTACCCTCGGCCTTCTCTGCAATCTACTTCCTGCTTTTCATCGGCGTGTGCACGTGGTGGGCCTGCCACTTTCCCATCAGCCACCTAGGCTTCAACGTGCTGTGTGTGATGGTGGGCTTTTTCACGGCGGGCCACCTGGTGTGTCTCTACCTGTACCAGTGCCCCATTGCCCAGGGCATCTTCCCCCCTGCCAGCCTGTGGGCCAGGTCAGTGCCCCACCCCAACTTGACCCAAATAAGTCATTCTATTCTGTTTTAGTCATTGTTTTCCATGTCTCTAGTACCTACACAGCTTTACTTCTCACAGGGACTGGCCGCAGCCATAGCGATGCTCCTGGTTGGCACACTAGCTCAAGGTTGTGATTCAAACATATAGATTCAGAAGTGATTTGTACGCAATGACTCCTGGCTCACATGGTTCTGATAACCTTAAACATATCATCTTTTTGAAGTTGTGATCTTGTTGAGACAGTTGCAGACTGCACTATTACCTAACAACAGATGAATGGCAATGAGAAACTTCTCAGTTTTGTGTCATAGTTCTAAGTATCAATGGAGGGAAGGAGGGGGAAGAAGAGGAATGGAGTGAAATGAGAGGGGCGGAGTGGAGGGAGAGAGTGAAAGCTATGTGAGGAAATACTGGCAAGTTGTTTTTGGAATATTACCAAATGGGGTGGGTGTGATGAAGCCGTCCTGTAGCATTCTATCTCGGTGCCTCGGGATTTTGGCATAGGATGCTAAAGAGAGATAGAGGGAGAGAGATATGTACTGCTGTTATCAAGGCCTCCCATGTGGAAACACCTGTGATCTTTCCTTCTATCTCTCCTTCTCTTCACCTCTCTACCTCTGGCTCTCAGCCACACTCAGCCATCAACATTAGAAATCAGTTCCAGCCCACAAATCTAACCAGACATTTCCCCTGCCTTGAAACTATAACCAATGGGTGTCAAGGCAGGGTGAACCCAGGGCTAAACTGTGCGTTAAAGTTTGATGACGTTTCCTCAACTCCATATACAGGCTTCTGTTACATTCCCTCTCCCCTCTTCTCAACCCCCAGACTGTTTGGCCTCAAGGATATCATCAAACCTGGTAACTGCTCCACCTCCTATGACCTCATCCTTAACACGGAGCATGATTGGCCGGTGTATGTCAACCCCGGGATCCTGCTTCTCCTGTACATCACCGTGGCGACGGTCCTGAAGATCAGCAGCCACCGTGGATCGGCTGACAAGGTACTGACATCAGCACTCCGAGGCATGAAACACACCGGTCTGTCTTGATTGACATGTGCTGCTTACTGAATCAGTACGTGCTTATATGACAGGGTGAGGAGGGGCACCAGCTAGTCAAAGGAACAGAGGCTGGAGGAGGAGAGGTGGAACTGAAGCCCTGGTCCGCTCAGAGACGACCCAGCCAGGGCGACACTGAGGTGGGCATGAGATACCTGATAGTATCCCTGCCCTGCTCCATGCAGTCCAATGTACTAATGTCCGCCATTCTCTGACTGTGCGTTGGTGGTGTTATTTATAAAGGTGGGTTGTGTATGTGTTCCAGAACACGCTTCAGTCTATAGAGAGCACAGTAGACGGCGTCACCAATGGCTCCAGTCATCAGGACTTGGACCCAGGGCACAGTAGCGCCCCTGATGGACAGCACGGGGACCACCCTCTGCACCTGCTGGGTAGAGTGGTCATGCAGCAGAGCTACGTGTGTGCTCTCATCGCCATGATGGTAACACTGAAATCTTATTCACATTCTAAATGTATCCTCTCTGTGAGCCCTATAGGTACATTAGGCTATGTTCCAATATCCACACTAGAATACCACTAAGAATGCATGGGATATTGGAACCAAGCCTTAGTTCTGTGACCGCAGTTCTCAGTGAAGGGTATGTCATGTCTATACCTGAACTCCATCTCCCATGATGCCCCTCTGCAGGTGTGGAGCATCACCTACCACAGCTGGCTGACGTTCGTGCTGCTGCTGTGGGCGTGTCTGATCTGGATGCTGCGTGCGAGGCGCCACTTCGCCATGCTGTGCTCTCCCTTCATCCTGCTCTACGTCCTGGCCCTCTGCTTCCTGCAGTACGTCTGGGCCATGGACCTGCAGCCGGAGCTGCCCCGCACCGTGGGCACCATGAGCCTCAGGCAGCTGGGTCTGGACCGAGCCCAGTACCCCTGCCTCCGCCTGGGGGCCATGGTGAGGAGAGAGGGGTTAGGGGCGGAGGGGACAGGGTCAGCAGTGGGACAGAGGCGCTGGGAAATGTCAATGAATGCAGCCTGTGCCTACAGCCCGTGCCTGCAGCAAATTGACAGTGCAGTAGTCTGTATTCTGAAGACTCAAGTGCTGTAGGAAACATGTCCACAAGGTATCATTAAGTGCGTACCTGAAAAGTTCAACCACTCAACAAATATTTTATGTCTAAAACATGCCTGTCACATATGCTGAATAGGCTATTTAACAGTATATGCTCCTGCACTTTCTTAAAGGTGTAGAACCACTTAAAAGTGCAGTCCTGCAGTCAATCTCCCAAACAGTGTCAAGACTGTACTCCGATGGTGTCTCATCTCTCTCCTCCGCTCCTCTCTCCCTCGGTCTGTTTTGTTGATCCTGTCAGCTGCTGTACACGCTGACGTTCTGGCTGCTCCTGCGCCAGTCAGTGAAGGACAACTTCAGCAGGAAGAAGGGCGGGTCTGCCCCTCTACAGGAGGTCACCACTGGAGGTGAGAGGGTACACTTCCGATTCACACTCTCTCTACAAAATGAAGTACTTCACCAAAGTTGTGAAGTTCCCAGGTGTGTGCTTTAGTATGGTCTGGCCCAGTAACATTCTCTCCCACTATCTACATTTTACATTTGAGTCATTTAGCAGACGCTGTCATCCAGAGCGACCTTACAGTAGTGAGAGCATCCATTTTCGCACTGACTGCGAATCATGTGCTCTGTGCACTATGGCAGTGTCTTCAGTTTGGTTAGTAACAAGGTGCTCCTTCTCCCTTTGGGTCCACAGAGGGGAGCGGGCAGAACGAGTCGGTTCTGAAGGTTGTGGGCAGACTGGTGATGAGCTGCTATGCCAAGTACTGGATCTATGTGTGTGGAGGCATGTTCATCATGGTCAGCTTCGCGGGCAAGCTGGTGGGCTACAAGATCATCTACATGCTGCTCTTCCTGCTTTGCCTCTGTCTCTACCAGGTAGGTAGGCACCATCAGTCCAGGGGGGTCACAATCTGAAGTCCTTTAAACTATGACCCCCATCATCAACTCCTTGTGATTTCCATATTACTACACTACTTCATTGGTCCAACTGCTACTTCATACGTGTGTTTTCTGCTTCTGCTCTCAACCCTCCACACAGAAACAAACATTAGTGTAACACAGGGTCAGCTTCAGTGCAGCACACAACAAACTGGTTTTATGCGGCAAATTGCCCCTGGTCGCACTGGGGATAACTTAGTTACCTCGATTTGACCTGTGGTCAAACTGACTGGCCATTGACATGTTAAGGAATGTTGTTGTTGTTCTCCACCCCCACCTTGACTGTCACTGTAACCTATATCGTCAGGTGTACTACTCTCTGTGGAGGAGGCTGCTCAAGGTTTTCTGGTGGCTGGTGGTGGCCTACACCATGCTGGTCCTTATCACCATCTATACCTTCCAGTTTGAGGACTTCCCTGCCTACTGGAAGAACTTCACCGGCTTCACTGAAGAGCAGTACGTTCCTCCCCACCTCACTGTGTGGTCAAGACTAATACACACTTTCTTATTAGGTTTGTCATTATGTTTGATGATGAAGTGGCCTATATTAACATCGATCTGGGTTCATGGATGTGGTTTTTCCAGATTAAACCGGAATTCCTAATTGTCATCAATTTCCGCACCAATATCCAGTTTTCCCAGATGTTCTATGGTGTCCTGATCACTCCCATCTGGGTTTGAGGTGTACAATGAGTATAGTAGAAACCTCTGGAAATTCAAGCGAGTCCTGCTCCTCTGTCCCCTGCAGGCTGGCTGACATCGGCCTGGAGACCTTTAAGCTGACCGAGCTGTTCACCAGCATCCTGATCCCAGGCTTCTTCCTGCTGGCCTGCATCCTGCAGCTGCACTACTTCCACAAACCCTTTATGGGGATCACAGACCTGGACCACGTCATGCCCATACACAGGTACGCTTCTCTCGGGCTCCTCCCACACAGTATGACTCACTGCCAGACAGAGGATGATTGAGAATATGCTCCTCAAATGCCCACGTAATAGAGTCCATAGTGAATGAGAGTTCAGTCGTGTGCCATCCATCTCATTTAACATCACTGCCGGACACGAGCCGTTGTCCACCTCTGCAGAAAATAATATCCTATATGATGACATTATTTTGATCCCACAGGAAGAGGAACAGGCACAGACCAGAGGTCCGCCGCTGTGATGATGGGGCTGTGTTTGAGGAGGATGACCTGGTGACGGATCTGAGGGATGACGAATCAGAGGATGATGGTGAGCACAGGTGTTGTTGAGCTTCATGCAGTCTCCGGGCAACCCTTTATACATTGGATTTGTATGGGGCTTCTCTAGGACCCAAAGACCGCTTACAATTGTACAAACAAAAACAGTAAAAGGCAAGTGTCTCTTCATATGTGGCGTGTCTATAATGGTGTCTCGCTCTCTTTCTCTCTGCTGTACAGAGATGATGCCCAGTAAGTGGGGTTTGGTGGTGAACAGGCTGGTAGTTCTGTTCAGGAAGTTATCTGACACGCTGACCCAGATCCAAGTGTTAATCTGGAGGGTCCTGGAGCTGCACATCCTCAAGATGGTGGCCTTTTTCGTGGTCTGGGTGGCTCTGGGTGAGGTCAGTAGTCCACAGGCGTCATCTGTTAAAGTCTATTATGCACCGTGTGAATTTGGAAGCAAGCCCTTACCCCCCCCCCCTCTTTTTCTAAACTGCCTCTCTCTTTGTCTGTCTCTCTCGCACTCTCTCTTTCTTTCTGTCTTATTCTCGCTCCCTCGTTCTTTCTCTTTCTGTCTGTCTGCCTGTCTGTCTGTCTGTCTGTCTGTCTGTCTGTCTCTCTGTCTGTCTGTCTGTCTGTCTGTCTGTCTGTCTGTCTGTCTGTCTGTCTGTCTCAGCCGTCTGTGATGAACCTGGTTCTGGTGGTGCTCTGGGCGTTTGCCATGCCCTACTCCCGCTTCCGTCACATGGCTTGCTGTCTGTCCACCGTCTGGGTCTGCATCATCATCGTCTGCAAGATGCTCTACCAGCTCAGCATCGTCGACCCTGTCGAGTACTCCAACAACTGCACTGTGGTAAGACACCAGTCTGGAAAGACACACAGATAGTGGAGTACAGATGAAAGTGTACAGAGCTCTCTGTTTATATTGATAGCATTTTCACACTCCTGCTGCCAGCGTTCTGCTGAGTGCACGCTATGCTAGTATTTACCCCTGGTGAGAGGCTAATACCTTGGTGCTAACTACAGGCAGTTTCATGTGCGAATTCTGTTGACGTGTTTAGTCTACCTGCTTTACGTCCGTTTAGAGGAGAACAGTCTTTTGTTTATTTTTCTGTGATTTGCAGAGACGTTTGGCTGCAGTTCCTCAGTCTCATATACTCTCTCTCTCTCTCTCTCTCTCTCTCGTTTTCTCTCTCTCGCTCCATCTCCATTTCTCTTTCTTTCCATCATAGCCCTTGGCCAATGAAACCAATCTGAAAGATGCTGAGGTCCTGAACTCCACTCTGTACAGAGAGCCTGTAGACCCAGCCAACTGGTTTGGCTTCAGGAAGGATGCCACCGTGCTGGGCTATAGCAAGGTGAGATCAATGCTCCTTGGGACAGTTTTTGACTATGATTATGAGGTAATGTCATTGAGCTATGTTCATCTTCATGATTTTTTTGTTTTTTTACCTTTATTTTACTAGGCAAGTCAGTTAAGAACAAATTCTTATTTTCAATGACAGCCTAGGAACAGTGGGTTAACTGCCTGTTCAGGGGCAGAACGACAGATTTTGTACCTTGTCAGCTCGGGGATTTGAACTTGCAACCTTTCGGTTACTAGTCCAATGCTCTAACCACGAGGCTACACTGCCGCCCATTTTTGTTATATGTGTAATAGGCAGGGTTGGGGTCAATTTCAATTCCAGTCAATTCAGGAAGAGCACTGAAATTCCAATTCTTCATTGCTTTTCAATGAGGAATTTTTTTTAATTAGAATTTTGTTTACCTTCTAAATTGACTGGAATTGAAATTGAATTGACCCCAACTTTGGTACTAGGTCAAATAACAAGTGTACTGGACCTAACTCATGCTGTCGTGTTTGTGTCCTTCTAGAACCACCTGCTGGTGCTGATGCTGCTGGTGTTTGAGGCCACAGTGAACCGCCACCAGGACCACCACTACAGGCAGCAGCAGAGGTCCCCTCCCGTCATCCCAGCCATCTTCCCCCAGGCCACCAGAGACACCCTGGACCAGGGTTTGCTGGCCTGCATCAAGTACCTACTCAACTACAGCTTCTACAAGTTTGGCCTGGAGGTAGGCCTCTTGCTGCTGTTTAGAGTTACTATTCAAAAGCATGTTGGTGTATCTCTCTTGCTTTTGGATTCCTCTCATATCTTACCATGTCTTTTTCTGTCCATGTATCATTCCAAGATCTGCTTCATGATGACGGTGAATGTGATTGGCCAGCGGATGAACTTCCTAGTCATAATCCATAGCTGTTGGTTGGTGGCCATCATGGTGCGGCGTCGCCGGGCGGCCATCGCTCAGATCTGGCCCAAGTACTGCCTGTTCCTCAGCATCTTTATGATCTACCAGTACATACTGTGTGTGGGCATTCCCCCTGCACTCTGTATAGGTGAGTGGGGTTCATTAATCTCCACGTATCACCATTTTTGCCAGCATCCCAGTACCTGTACAAGAACATCACCTTCTTTACCTACAGTACCTGACAGTGTATGTCCCTCCCTCTATAGACTACCCCTGGTACCTACAGTACCTGACAGTGTATGTCCCTCCCTCTATAGATTACCCCTGGTACCTACAGTACCTGACAGTGTATGTCCCTCCATCTATAGACTACCCCTGGTACCTACAGTACCTGACAGTGTATGTCCCTCCCTCTATAGACTACCCCTGGTACCTACAGTACCTGACAGTGTATGTCCCTCCATCTATAGACTATCCCTGGTACCTACAGTACCTGACAGTGTATGTCCCTCCCTCTATAGACTACCCCTGGTACCTACAGTACCTGACAGTGTATGTCCCTCCCTCTATAGACTACCCCTGGTACCTACAGTACCTGACAGTGTATGTCCCTCCCTCTATAGACTATCCCTGGTACCTACAGTACCGGACAGTATATGTCCCTCCCTCTATAGACTATCCCTGGTACCTACAGTACCTGACAGTGTATGTCCCTCCCTCTATAGACTATCCCTGGTACCTACAGTACCTGACAGTGTATGTCCCTCCCTCTATAGACTACCCCTGGTACCTACAGTACCTGACAGTGTATGTCCCTCCCTCTATAGACTACCCCTGGTACCTACAGTACCTGACAGTGTATGTCCCTCCCTCTATAGACTACCCCTGGTACCTACAGTACCTGACAGTGTATGTCCCTCCCTCTATAGACAACCCCTGGTACCTACAGTACCTGACAGTGTATGTCCCTCCCTCTATAGACTACCCCTGGTACCTACAGTACCTGACAGTGTATGTCCCTCCCTCTATAGACTACCCCTGGTACCTACAGTACCAGACAGTGTATGTCCCTCCATCTATAGACTATCCCTGGTACCTACAGTACCTGACAGTGTATGTCCCTCCCTCTATAGACTACCCCTGGTACCTACAGTACCTGACAGTGTATGTCCCTCCCTCTATAGACTATCCCTGGTACCTACAGTACCGGACAGTATATGTCCCTCCCTCTACAGACTACACCTGGTACCTACAGTACCTGACAGTGTATGTCCCCCCCTCTATAGACAACCCCTGGTACCTACAGTACCTGACAGTGTATGTACCTCCCTCTATAGACTACCCCTGGTACCTACAGTACCTGACAGTGTATGTCCCTCCCTCTATAGACTACCCCTGGCGATGGAACACCCCCGTCATAATCAACTCAGCACTCATCAAATGGATCTACCTCCCAGACTTCTACACCATCCCCAACTCCAAGAATCTCATTGGTGAGTCTCCTGTCTCATCTGACCCCTGACCTCAGTGATATTGTGGCCTACTAACACTACGACCTGTGTTTGTTTGACCTCAAAATATCCTGGTCATATATGCATAATCTAAAAAATGGTTAATTAGCAATTTGCTGATGTTCTACTGTAGCGTTTCTCCTGTCTGATGCTGATGGTTGTGTCTGTATCTGGTCCCACCAGCGGACTTTGTCCTCCTGATGTGTGCCTCTCAGCAGTGGAAGGTGTTTGAGGATGAGAAGAGGGAGGAGTGGATGGTTCTGGCTGGGGAGAACACAGACGACCCTAACCCCATGGACGAGCGACCTTTCAACCCTGCCCCCAACTTCATCAACTGCAGGTACTGTATGACCAGACACCGATAACAACTGACCTAACAGCAGCTATAACCACACTCCTCCTCTTTATACCCTTCAGACATTATTATGACGGGTGGGAGTTTTTCCTGACTATATGACCTGACCAGGAAAACTCTGGGCACTAATTATTAAACATCCTCAACTACACCTACCAGTATACAGCATCAACATTAACTCTCGTCTCTCTCTCTCCCTCCAGGTGTTACCTGGACATGGCCAAGGTGCTGGTGTTCCGACACATGTTCTGGTTTGTCTTGTCGGTGGTGTTTGTGACAGGGGCCACCAGGATCAGTGTGTTCGGCCTGGGCTACCTGCTGGCCTGCTTCTTTTTCCTGCTCTTCGGCACCAAGCTGCTCAGGAAGCCCTCCCGCACGCGCCTGGTCATGTGGGACTGCCTCATCATCTACAACGTGGCCGTAATCATCTCCAAGAACATGCTGTCTGTGAGTGGCTATGCACCTCGCTGTGGACAACCACATACTGTATCCATACGCCTATTCAGGGTGGAAATGAACCTGGTTAGGTGAACTGCTAGGCTTGCGTACATTTTAAGTGAGAGTGTGTGTTGTCCCCAGATCTTGGCCTGTGTGTTTGTGGTGGAGATGCAGAGAGGTTTCTGCTGGGTGATCCAACTCTTCAGTCTGGTCTGCACAGTGAAGGGCTACTATGACCGTGAGTACTCAACACATACAGATGGATACCGTTCTTTTATCTCTATGAGTGAACACACGTCACCCTCCAAATTGGCAGGTAAACAATGATATTATAGAATAACCAAAGCAGACTTTGTATGCTTGTGTGTGTGTGTTCTACAGCTAAGAGTGTGAGCGATAAGGCGTGTACTCTGCCTGTAGAGGAGGCAGGGATCATCTGGGACAGTATCTGCTTCTTCTTCCTCCTGCTGCAAAGGAGAGTGTTCCTCAGCTGCTACTTCCTGCATGTGACAGCCGACCTGCAGGCCTCTGCCCGCCAAGCCTCCCGGTGAGCACTGGTCTCCACAGCACCCCCTGGAGGGCACCCTAAAAGCCACGACATTCCCCTGCAACTGCCACAGAGTTTTGATGGACTCACTCTGATACTGTTTTGCTGTGTGTTCAGTCTGTATGTACTGTATGGAAACATGTTATGTTGACCTGATGTTTTGATTGGGACAGGGGCTTTGAGCTGTTCAGGGCCAGCATTGTGAAGAACATGCGCTTCCACCAGGAAGTAGAGAAGAAGTCCCTCTCGCAGCTCAAGAGATCGTGAGTAGCCATAGAAACGACCGCTTTCCATGTTCTCAACACATTGAGCCATTCCTCATGTATCACGCTAAAACAGGCTAATGAGAGAGCCAGCTCTCATAACTAGCCAATAGCCAAGAATGGCCACTAGCAAGGCCATTAATCTCCCTCTGAATATGTCTGATGAATGTGACAGCAGATGAACGATCTCTGGAAAACACATGTCCAAAACCAAGATTGTAGTGTGGTCAAGTGCCATATATGACCGCTTAATTATATACAACTAATGTAGAAAAACGGAGAGAGGAATGAGAGAGAGAGGGTAAAGTAGTCAGTGCTCGTCATGATGACATCAGACTATGTCTGCCCTTCCCCCAGGATGGAACGGATCCGCTCCAAACAGGAGAAGTGTAAAGAGGGCCATCGGAAGTTGGACACCAAGGCGGATCCGGCATCAGGTACTCAACTTCATTACTCTGTACTAATCCAGCAGGCATGAAATGAGCTTTGGTTTGGACTCTCGCTGTCATGAATCATCCTATTCACCGTTAATCAATTTTTTTGAAGAAATTCAACAACCCACCGCTACAGATTATGGTTTGAGGGTGGTTGTGTTGTGTGTTTGCTGTTTGGTAAAGCCTGAGGCCCTTCATCTCACCCCACAGAGCCACAGAGGGAAAAGAGAAGCCACAAGCGTGGCAAGAAGTGGCAAGAGCCCTGGCTGGACCATGCTAAAGGTTTGCTCCATAGCCCACCACTATATAGCCCTCTGTCTGTGTATATGTCAGTGCCAGACTGACTCTCTCCACATCCCTCCATCTCCACAGTCTCTGACCACGCATTTATCGCACACCAAGTTCTTAAGTGGATGTGTTTGTGCATGCAGCTGCTTGTCCTGTGCCTGTATGTGCATGTTCCGGGTGTGTCTATGAGCATCCATGTATATAATATTGCATATGTTTATGTGACTGTGCACTCTCTATCCTCTGTAATGCAACTGTATCTGAGAGACTTCTTCTGGAAGATCATGCAGTCAGTTAGAATCACGTCATTACTCGAGGCTGGGATGTGTCCCAAGATGCCCTTTGCTCAAATAAAATACCTTCCATCTGTCTGCCTCAGGAGGCCCGGAAATTAGATTTGTCTGGGATCTTTGATATTGAAATAGGAGTATTTTTCTCCTGCGGTGAGCGGCATCTGCATCTGATGTCTTCCTTCAGTGATGGGGAAATGGTTGGCTGAGCCAGCCTGCACTATTTACATGCACAGTCAGAAATCTGGAAGAGTTTGCCTTAGGACAGAACCAATCAGAGTTTGTCACAGTTTATTAGCAGACCTATAGTGTTTCATAATGGAATAGGTCTTACACATGGGGGTAGTACACATATTTCTCTATACTCTTCGAATTGCAGCTGCAGACCAGTAGAGGATTGTAAATCTCCCGGTCTATTTGGCCTGTCTTTCCCCACATCTGTTTTCATTATTTCCTTCCTCAGACAGAACTTCATTGTCGAATGCTGCTAGTCAGTTTCCTTAGTTTCAGTTTTGTTTGAAAATCAGGCACTAAACACTCCTGGGTTTGAAGTGGTCTCGATGTATATAAGTTATCACGAGGTGTACTACCGGAGAATGCATTCACTATACGTCTGTCCTGTCCCCGTGTATTGATATCATCTGGATGGTTTCTGTTTACCTCTGCAGTGTTGCATTCTGGGGATTACTACTTGTTTGAGTCAGACAGTGAGGAGGAAGAAGAACTATTTTCAGAAGAAAAAAAGCCTCAGAAACAGACTGCCTTTCAGGTGAGTTCACCTTGGACAGTAAACACAGCCTCTGCCACCACAGCATTGTCACAGTGTTAAATTGCACTGAAATGTGCAAAAACAACAATATTACTCAAGATACACCAAAGCTTGCTTTTCACAATGCAGTATTGTGCCCTCACAGCTGGCGTACCGGGCGTGGGTGACCAGCGCCAAGGCAACACTGAGGGAACGCCAGGAGAGACAGAAAGAACAGAGGAGGCTGGAAAGAGAGGAGAGACGGCAGAGGGAACAGGACAGCTCTCCAGCATCAGGTCAGAGAGCGCACACACACACACACACACACACACACACACACACACACACACACACACACACACACACACACACACACACACACACACACACAGTGTTTAACTTTTTGTTGTTTTTTCTGTTACAGGTCATGAAGGTAGTCTTGAATTTGAAGAAAGTATCTCACACGAAGGGATAGATGACAATGACGAACTTGAAGGAGAGGGCTCAGGTATTTTGGGGGTTTATTTCATATTTTGCCCACTATATTCCCAGTGTTTTAAATAATACCATTTATTCATTAAGTTTCACACATTTTTTTGTCTATATGACCAAGTGCAATGTAATCTCATGCTGTGCTCCAGGGAAGGCAGACATCGTGCAGAGGATCCTGGACATCCTCATGTTGCTGTGGATCGTGTTCCTGGCCATGGTGGATGGCCTAACAGAGTGGCTCAACCTCATCACCAAGCAGTACGTGGACACCTCCACCGTGCTGTGCAACGAACGCTACCACCTCATACACAACGTCAGCCAGGTCAGTTATAAGGTACCTCCCACAACCAGAAGTCATCTACTTCTAGTGGGCCACTGTCCCAGTATGACCAGTGATGGACCCTAACCCTGTAGTGTTTTACAGGGATCTCTGAGGGAGCCCATGGAGGATCAGCTGTCCCAGGGCAGCGAGAGCCCCACTATGGAGACCTGTCTGGGAGACATAGAGGGAGACACGGACCACGTGAATAGAACCAGTGCCACCAGGTTGGTGAAGGTGATAGATCTAGAAGAAAAAGAAAATGCACACCTAGTAGGCGAGGTGCTGGCTAGCGGAGTAGAAAACATGAAAATAAAAGAGAGCCGCACACGCTAGGAGCTCAGATGCAAAAATGTAATTACCAACGTTTCGACAGCCAAGCTGTCTTCATCAGGGTATAATCACAAACACTGCGGGATGACTAGTTTATGTAGTGTCAAAAGACACAGGTGTCTGTAATCATGGCCAAGAGTGGCCTAATATCATTGGTTAATTATCAAATATTAAAATGTCATACAAAGAACAGCATACAAACAAAATGGATGGCATACGATCATAAATTCATTTGACTACACAAGCTTACAAACAATTACAATGGCAAAGTCACAATAATCACAAGAATGGCTTTAGATCACGTCTACGTTGAGACCGAAGGGCACAAGGTTCTTTAAGTTAAAGATCCAGGCAGCCTCTCGTTTTAACAATAAATTGTCGAGGTCACCCCCTCTCCTAGGGAGGGTGACATGTTCGATGCCAATATAACGCAGAGACGAAATCGAGTGGCCTGCCTTCAAGAAGTGGGCCGCAACTGGATAAGTAAAGGTTTTACACCTAATGGTGCTACGATGCTCTGAGATACGTACTTTTAATTTGCGCTTTGTTTTACCTACATAATTTTTACCACAAGGACAAGTTATAAGATAAATAACTGCCTTAGTGGAGCACGTAATAACACCTTTGATTGGGATCGATTTCCCTGTTTGTGGGTGTTTGAAGGATCTACATGTATAAGTGCTATTGCATTGAGCACAGCCATTACATTTATAATTTCTATCCAGTAGGGGCGCAAATAGACGTTGTTCAGGAATATCTTGGGGTGGTAAATCAGAGTGTACCAATTGGTCTCTGAGATTTCTGCCCCGCGAGAATACGACCAAGGGAAGTGATAGCCCATTTAACCTATTGGGCACATTAATATTGAATATCTCTTTCGAGGGAGGAACAGAATAGAATTTAACAGAATTTATATGTCCTTTTCTTACTAGTTTGTAATCATCTACACCAGTGGTTCCCAAACTTTTATAGTCCCGTACTCCTTCAAACATTCAACCTCCAGCTGTGTATCCCCTCTAGTAGCAGGGTCAGTGCACTCTCAAATGTTTTTTTTCCCATCATTGTAATCCTGCCACACACACACTATACGATACATTTATTAAACATAAGAATGAGTTTTGTCACAATCCGGCTCGTGGGAAGTGACAAGGACCTGGGCACAAATAGTAATATAATAATAATCAATCATTTTGCTCTTTATTTAACCATCTTACATATAAAACCTTATTTGTTCATCGAAAATTGTGAATAACTCAACACAGGTTAATTAGAAGGGTGTGCTTGAAAGGATGCACATAACTCTGCAATGTTGGGTTGTATTGGAGAGAGTCTCAGTCTTAAATCATTTTCCACACACAGTCTGTGCCTGTATTCAGTTGTCATGCTACTGAGGGCCGAGAATCCACTGTCACATAGGTACATGGTTGCAAAGGGCATCCAGTGTCTTAACAGCGCGATTTGCCAAGGCAGGATACTCTGAGCGCAGCCCTTTCCAGAAATCTGGCAGTGGCTTCTGATTAAATTACATTTTCACACAACCGCATGATGCAATTTCAATGAGGCTCTCTTGTTCAGATATCGGTAAGTGGAATGGAGGCAGGGCATGAAACAAATCCAGTTGTTTGTGTCATCTGTTTTGGGGAACCTGCATAATTGTGTACCCAACTCACTCAGGTGCTTTGCTATATCACATTTCACATTGTCCCTAAGCTTGAGTTCATTTGCACACAAGAAATCATACATAGTCCTTGTTAATGCAGACAGATAAGAGCTCCAACTTCTTTAATTATTATTATTTTTTTTTATTTTACCTTTATTTTACTAGGCAAGTCAGTTAAGAACAAATTCTTATTTTCAATGACGGCCTAGGAACAGTGGGTTAACTGCCTGTTCAGGGGCAGAACGACAGATTTGTACCTTGTCAGCTCGGGGATTCGAACTTGCAACCTTTCAGTTACTAGTCCAAAGCTCTAACCACTAGGCTACCCTGCCGCCCCATAGCCTCAATTTTATCCGCACATTGAATATAGTTGCGGAGAGTCCCTGTAATCCTAGATTCAGATAATTTAGGCGAGAAACAACATCACCCAGATAGTCATCATGTAAGTGGTCAGACAAGTAAAACTTTAAGCTCATCTCTCAATTCAAAACATCGTATCAATACTTTGCCCCTTAATAACCAGCGCACTTCTGTATGTTGTAAAAGCGTTACATGGTCGCTGCCCATATCATTGCATATTGCAGAAAATACACGAGAGTTCAGGGGCCTTGCTTTAACAAAGTTAACCATTTTCACTGTAGTGTCCAAAACGTCTTCAAGCTGTCAGGCATTCCCTTGGCAGCAAGAGCCTCTCGGTGGATGCTGCAGTGTACCCAAGTGGCGTCGGGAGCAACTGCTTGCACGCGTGTTACCTCTCCACTATGTCTCCCTGTCATGGCTTTTGCACCGTCAGTACAGATACCAACACATATTGACCACCAAAGTCCATTTGATGTCACAAAGCTGTCCAGTACTTTAAAAATATCCTCTCCAGTTGTCCTGGTTTCCAGTGGTTTGCAGAAGAGGATGTCTTCCTTAATTGACCCCCCCCATAATCGTAACGGACAAATACCAGGAGCTGTGCCAGGCCCGCCACGTCTGTTGACTCATCCAGTTATAACGCATCGAATTCGCTGGCTTGTATGCGAAGCAGTAATTGTTTCATGACATCTACAGCCATGTCACTGATGAGTCATGAAACAGTTTTTTTGATGAAGGCATTGTCTATATAGTTTTTTTTGGGCCTTTTCCCCCGACATTGTCCCAGCCATATCCATGGCAGCAGGAAGAATAAAGTCCTCCACAAAAGTATTGCCTGGCCTAGCCACTCAGTAGCTCACCATATAAGACGCTTCTAGCCCCTTCTTATTAATGGTATCTCTTCGGCTGCATCAGATTCACAACTGTCAGTGTCCATGCTACCTGGGCTGACAACAAATGTAGATTTACTAATGCTAGCATTGGATGTGTTCGTGGAAGCAGAACAACTTGTGTTGTCGACAAGTGCAGGTGTAGTACTGCTGGTAGCAGCAGTACTACCAGTAGAGCTGGTATGTATCTCTATGGACGTGGGCCTTACTTTTTAAAACTATTTCTGAGCAAACGAAATGAGCAGCAGCTACGTTTGTCTACATACGGACCGTTAGTGGAATTCCCGTGAGAGAGTAACGGTTAATGTGATTGGATGTTAATTATTTGACTAGGCTACCTGTATTTGACATTGTGTTGTTATTTCGCTGAACAGTAGATGGTTTAATTGTATTTTTGGCAGTGAAACGAGGCTACTCAGGCGAGAGAAAAAACCTCACCCAAATGTATTGCCCCGTTGGAAAATATACATGGACTGTTTGAAACTGTGAAGAAAATAAACATTTAATTATTATTATTATTTTTATTCTTTAATGTTAATCACATTTTTATTTGGCGTAGCCCCGACGGCTTTGTGCGTACCCCAGTTTGGGAATACCTGATCTACACTGAACAAAAGTTTAAACGCAAAGTGTAAAATGTTGGTCCCGTGTTTCATGAGCTGAAATAAAAGATCCCAGAAATGTTCCATGAGCACAAAAAGCTTATTTCCCTCAAAGTTTGTGCACAAATTAGTTTACATCCCTGTCAGTGAGCATTTCTCCTTTGACAAGATAATCCATCCACCTGACAGGTGTGGCATATCAAGAAGCTGATTAAACAGCATGGTCATTACACAGGTGCAACTTGTGCAGGGGACAATAAAATTAGTAGTTTTGTCACACAACACAATGCCACAAATTAGGGCCTAATACATTTATTTCAATTGACTGATTTCCTCATATGAACTGTAACTCTGTAAAATCTTTGAAATTGTTGCATGTTGCATTTATATTTTTGTTCAGTATATAATTCAGTCAGTGTTAAGTGTTTTGCTTACCTGTGTGTTATGTTGTAGTGGGTTGGAGCTGGAGGAGCTGAGCGAGCGTGAGCTGAGTGAGCGTGAGCGTCACAGCGGCACCACCCTGTGTTGTTCAGAGCCCACTTTGGAGCTGCTGGGGGTGGAGCCAGAACCACAGCGCATAAGCCGCTACCGCCACTCCAGGACCGCCAGCGAGATGCTCACTGACCGGTACTGACATACACCTTATAATGTTCCCAGAAGATCTCTACAGTTGACATGCTACAGACTCCAGCTTCAAGCCTGATCGACTCAAGACTGCCAAATGTTCCCCACGTGTGTATGTCCTGCGTGTATGAACTGTACTGACCCCAATGTCTCTATACCTCTAACTCAGGCAGTTCTTTGTGGAGGAGCTGGTCCAGTGTAGAGAGTTCTACTCCTCTCAGAACCGCCTGCTGAAGCTGCAGTTTGCCCTGTACAACCTCCTGGCTGCCAACTCAGAGCTGGTGTGCTACTTCATCATCGTGCTCAACAACATGGTGACGGCCTCTGTCATCTCAGTGGTGCTGCCCATCCTCATCTTCCTCTGGGCCATGCTGGCCGTGCCACGCCCCACCAAGAAGTTCTGGATGACCGCTATTGTCTACACTGAGGTGGGTCGTTGTTGGTTTGAAAATGTTGATGTTTTATGGATTGTTATTGTTGCACCGATGTAGTATGGTAGTGCACACCTATTCAAGCCTGTTGAGACATGGTGAGCATCTGCACCTGTGCAATGCTATCTTCTACCTCCTCTTGCCTTTGTTGGCTAAAGTGGTGTAAACATGCGTAAGATGTGAAGTATGTCATGTGTAAGACTGTTTTTTATTGAACACCTGGTGTAAACCAACGGTAGAAACCAAATTGCGTTCCAGATTTCCAGGCCTAATTTAGGGCTTTATTCCACTCTGTTCCCGTTCCAGGCTGTTAGCTTTTACAAAAATAAATACAAATAACATTTAACAGATGGTCATGTATTAGATACGTTTCTTTATGTTAAACTATGTTTCCCTCTGCATTGTTCTGGTTGGTTCCGGTTCTACTCAGGTCATGGTGGTGGTAAAGTACCTGTTCCAGTTTGGTTTCTTCCCGTGGAACAGTGTATATGAGCTCACGCTGAACGAGGACAAGCCTTTCTTCCCACCTCGTATCCTGGGCCTGGAGAAGACTGATAACTACATCCGCTATGATCTGCTGCAGCTGCTGGCTCTCTTCTTCCATCGCTCACTGCTACAGGTATACCAGCCCACCATTGAACTCTCAGACGTGACTCCGTTGGCCTTGGCATTCATAATCATACGTTTTTACCACAAGATTTGGATTCAATACTCATAACGGTTTTGTTTCTTCACTGTTTCTCACCAGCGGTATGGCCTGTGGGACCAGGAATGTGCTCTGGAGGAGAAGCCCTCGCGGCCATCAAAGGAGGCCAACAAGAAGGAGGGAGGAGAAGGGGTGGAGGTTCTTGTCCATCCCAGCCCAGGACCCAGCCTCATGGACCTGGAGGAACTCAAACCGGACAAGAACCAGAAGGCCGAACCAGAGCCTGAACCAGAGCCCAGCACCAGCGTAGCCCCTACCCCAGAGCCACCCCCAGCCTGCCTGTGGAGGGACCCAAGAAGAAGGGCAGCATCATGCGCTTCCGCAAGAAAAAACAAATAAGCAAAGGTGAGTTAAAGAAACTAGCAGTAGAAGGGAGAATGAAGACGTTCATGAATTAAGGGCTTGTGTGTCCTTATGACTGCCCTCCTCCGAGTTACAGTGAAATGATTTGTATTCTGTTTGGATCCTAGAAGCCTTAGATATCAAGTCTGAGAAGAAGGAGCAGAAGAAGAAACAGAAGGGTAAGCGTAGAGAGGCAGCCAGTAAGAAGCTGATAGCAGTGGGAGAGAAGATCAAGCACTTCACCATCACCACGTAAGTACACAGAAGTCACTCACTGGAGAGAGCGTCAGACAATACAGACGTCACACAATTACATAACAAGTGGATTCTATAATGTTATTATTGTTTGTAAATCATTCTGTGGGGTTTGATTTGCATTTAGAAGTGTAGTTGGTTGTGACACGATTACTGTGCTGTACGAATCAGTGGACCTCTATAATCTTGCCGTATTTGGGCATGAGATGGAGATTTGATTTCCCAATCCTCTTTGTAGTGTGCGGGATGTCTACAAGCCTTGTCACGAATTCATCAGTGACATTTTACATGCGCCGTACCGTGCTGCCACTGATGTCTACGCCCTCATGTTCCTCACTGACGTGGTGGATTTCATCATCATTGTCTTTGGGTTCTGGGCCTTTGGAGTGAGTACTGCTTACATGACTGCAATGAAATTCACTTTGTGTATGAGGCCACCCTTGGCCCACAACCTATTCCTATACCTGCGCCGGCAAAATCTCTCAAACTTTTCAAACCTCTCAAAACAATTCCGATATTGTATTACTCATTGTTGCGTCACCACCTACATGTTATTCCGATTGAAACCAACAAAACGCCATCTTTAGAAGCTCTGTGCTTGGTCACAGGACACTATAACAGCATTCTGTGGACTTAACGGTTCGCCCGTTGTGCCTCAGAAACACTCGGCCGCAGCAGACATTGCCTCCACGCTGTCAGAGGACCAGGTGCCCGAGGCCTTCCTGGTGATGCTGCTCATCCAGTTCAGCACCATGATCATCGACCGAGCCCTCTACCTCCGCAAGACCGTCCTGGGCAAGCTCATCTTCCAGATCATCCTGGTGTTCGGCATCCACCTCTGGATGTTCTTCATCCTGCCTGCTGTCACTGAGAGGTGAGGAAGAGGAAGGTGTGTCCGCAGAGTGATGCACCTCATTACATCTGGTCTATTTAATCACCCTTAGGACGATATGTTTGTCTATCTTCGTGATGTTCGACAGTCCTTAAGCGCTGTGCCTATTGCATCATTTCTCTGAGGTGGTGTGTCTCCCTCTGTCCTCTCAGGATGTTCAGTCAAAACTCGGTGGCTCAGCTCTGGTACTTCTTCAAGTGTATCTACTTTGCCCTGTCGGCCTATCAGATCCGCTGTGGCTACCCCACCCGGATCCTGGGCAACTTCCTCACTAAGAAGTTCAACCACCTCAACCTCTTCCTCTTCCAAGGGTGAGTCTGTCCATTCATCATCTCCTACTCTGCCACACCATATCATATGTTTGTGTCAGGGAGTCTCCCTGTTCAGGGAGGTGATGGGATGAGGTTGGGTACTGGTACAGGGTCATTTTGTCTTATCTGTCTGCTCTCAGGTTCCGCTTGGTGCCTTTCCTGGTGGAACTCCGGGCAGTGATGGACTGGGTGTGGACTGACACCACTCTGTCCCTCTCCAACTGGATGTGTGTGGAAGACATCTACGCCAACATCTTCATCATCAAGTGCAGCCGTGAGACAGAGAAGGTACAAAGACCTCTAGGTTACAAATGCAGTTGATAACATCCCTTGACGTCTGTTGTAGTATGTGATTAGGCCAGCAGTTCTTACAGCTGGTTCCTCTTCATCCGCAGAAATACCCTCAGCCCAAAGGCCAGAAGAAGAAGAAGATAGTGAAGTATGGGATGGGAGGACTCATCATCTTCTTCCTCATCTGCATCATCTGGTTCCCGCTGCTCTTCATCTCATTGGTCAGATCAGTTGTGGGCGTGGTCAATCACCCTGTGGATGTCACAGTGACTGTCAAGCTAGGAGGATATGAGGTAATTACTGGGGGGAATTATAGTGAGCACAGTTTACACTCTTAAGGACAGCAGACCCATACTGCCCATGGTCATGTTCAACAGCAAGTCGAGTCCAGCACTAAAAAGCAAGCAATGGAGAATCTATGGAAGTTACATTTGATATGTGCTCATGTTAGAGTTGTTGTACCGAAACGTTAACCGTTGTCCCTCTCCACAGCCCTTGTTCACCATGAGTGTCCAGCAGCAGTCCATTCAGTCCTTCACTGAGGAGGACTACAACAAACTCACCACCAACTTCTATGACAATGCTGTACGTAAAAATACCTCCAACTCTACTGTAAAGAGCTCAACTAATTTCCTTCCCTCGGCGCCCTGTTTTAGAATATAATTCAACAAATTGTGTACAACTGTGTGACTGTGAGTAAGTGATCCCTGTTGGAGGATGAATACTGCAAACATGGACATGAACTTTGCTGCTCTCTATTTGCCTCCGCGGTAGGCAGTTGTAACTTCTTGTCTGTGTGTGTCCCCTGCAGAGGGCTATGCAGTTCATCACCCTCTACAGCTATGAGGACATAGTGACAGCTAAGATCGAGGGCAGTTCAGGGTCAGTGTGGAGGATCAGCCCACCAAGTCGACAGGAGGTGGTCAAGGAGCTGCTGGGCAGCCCTGTGGACATGACCCTACGCCTGGCCTGGACCTTCCAGAGGTCAGCTGGGTGTGGTGTGTGTGTGCATGGGTGTGTGTGCACCTGTATGTGTATGCACCTGTTTGTGTGTGGTTTTCAAGTAGTTGCCCTGTGGTTTTCTATATTTCAGATATTTTTGTCTCTCTTTCTTCAGGGACCTTGGCAAGGGCGGCACTGTGGAGCACACATCTGACAAGTACTCCATCGATCTGGATCCAGGCAACCCGGTCAGAGCAGACCTGGCTTCACTGCTAGTGGGGAACCGCACAGACCCAGTGTATGTTCTGCTCTCCGTTCAAAGTCAAATGTAGTATTTACATTTCTGTTGTTTGAAATCCTGTCCTGAATTCTGTTTGACATGATCTGCACTGTTTTTTTTTAATCAGACGCGTGCCTCACATGTTCCCCAACTATATCCGAGCACCGAACGGAGCCGAGGCCAAACCAGTCGACCAGCTGTATGAAGGTCAGAGCGGCTTTTATGTATAAACATCCTTCTTGCCATACAGTACTTGAAATATAGACGGGTTAGCTGACAGCGTCACAAAAACGATCCACACGCTTCAAAGGGGCAGAAGGCAGTGTGTTGTGGTTCTGGATGGACAGATACCTGGCAACAATGACAAGAAACTGCCCGGTGGTGAATCGTAAGTGGCTCGTTTCAGCTTGTTTGATATTGTTCTTGATACCATGTCATGTTTTGTCTGATGTCACGTCAACTAATATGGCAAACATTTGCTAGCTGTGACGACTTATTTGACAGACAAGTGCTCATTGGTCTGCTTTCTTTCTGTTTTTTAATAAACATTGGAGGCGATATATATAGTTGACATGTTGTCAACAATCTAAGCCAACTCCGTCTGTTTTGCCCCATAGCTGTGCACGCATCGGTTATGTTGCTAGACAACCAACCCGTCTGTCTACAAGGAAGCTCAAAGCTGAAACATAGGCAGTCAGTCTGTGTTACTGTCTCTCTGACACCATGTTATGTTGCAGGTGACGAGGAGGGCTACCAGGATGTAACACTGTCTCTGATGAGGGACCGCTCTCTGAACAGCACCCATGGGGCCCAGGAGTGGTGGGACATCAGCATCGCCGACTGTCCTCCGTCCACAGGGGCCTGCGGCGTCCTGCCCATGGTCATCTTCAACGACAAAGTCAGCCCCCCCAGCCTAGGTTTCCTGGCAGGATATGGGTAAGGATCTGTGCCTACCGGTCTTCTCAATGGTAGCCAAGTCCAGCTAATCTAATACACTAGATTTACATTCAAACTATTGAGTGGGAAATGACTGTATTTTGAATAGAAGAGAGGTCTATGTTCAATTATGCTCATTCTACACTTGTTCTCCGCTGCAGGATCATGGGTTTGTACGTGTCTGTGGTGCTGGTGATCGGGAAGTTTGTGAGGGGCTTCTTCAGTGAGATCTCACACTCCATTATGTTTGAGGAGCTGCCCTGTGTTAACCGTATCCTCAAGCTGTGCACAGACATCTTCCTGGTCAGGGAGACAGGAGAGCTAGAGCTGGAAGAGGAGCTCTACTCCAAACTCATATTCCTCTACCGCTCACCAGAGACTATGATTAAGTGGACAAGAGACAAGCTATCAAGTGACAATCGCTAGCCCCCCTCCCCCCCAGCTGTCCTTTCCCACCCAGAGCACCCCTGGTTGGGGTTGTCTCACACACAGGGGTGCCTCTACCTGGTCTTCTTCTAAGACCCAATGCTAGCTCAAGTGGGTCTAGTTTCACTGTGCACTAACCCCTTCTCTTAACCAGGGGGAAAGGGATGTTTTGTCTGTTTCTGTACACTAAAAGAGTGCTATTTGCCTCTGCTGGTGGGCTGTACTGAGAAGACAGTGAGCCAGAGGCTGTGTGACAGCCAAGGGTCTGCTCCAGTGCCTGTCCCCTGGTTATGGAAGGATTGGCCAACTCCGTCTGTTTTGCCTCTCCAATCAGAAGGGCAGGTTAGATGCTTTGCACTTTGCCCACAGACAAAAGCCAGGCTCCTCTTGTCTTATTGCCTGTGTTCCAACAAAGATCGGCTTCTGAATGAGGTGTGATGGCCGGCTCGACCTACAGACACTACCCCTTAATGAAGAGCCAGGCCACCAGACAGGTCAGAGGCTGGATCCTCACTACGCTGACCAGTACAGTGTGGACTAATGCAGCGCCAAAGGGGCCAATTTGAGCGAAAAAGGACCCAAAGTAGGGTGTTTGTATCTAATCAAAACATTATTAGATCATATGGGGCGGCAAGGTAGCCTAGTGGTTAGAGCGTTGGACTAGTAACCGGAAGGTTGCAAGTTCAAACCCCCGAGCTGACAAGGTACAAATCTGTCGTTCTGCCCCTGAACAGGCAGTTAACCCACTGTTCCTAGGCCGTCATTGAAAATAAGAATTTGTTCTTAACTGACTTGCCTGGTTAAATAAAGGTCAAAAAAAATATTCAGCCAAATCTTTGAATCTTACTCAAACTGTTTACAAATTGAAACACTTCAGTTGGGAGGAAAGCTAACTTTGTACATTGCAACAAGTTACAGTCTTATTGATGGCAAGACTTGAATCTTACATTTTTTTACAAGTGTAAAATATATTGTGGTTAAATGAGAGTATAGCGACACTGTACAGAGTAAAGACTGAAGCATCCAAAATGTCTCCATGCTGGACTAACGCATCAGGCAACATTAGCCCCATTTCTAGAAAATGTCGTGCTAGAGTAGTTTGCAAATTGTGACACTATACAGGAAACACATCTACCATTGTGCCTTAAATCTTTTTTTCTGAATTGTTACAATATGGTTCAACCATTGCTTGAGTAGTTGCCAATATGCATAAATCTATATGCAAAAACGGAAAACCAAAACCTTTCATAACTTTAATAAACATGTGTTTTACTTTATTGCCATATGTTTGCTTTCATTTTCAGAGAACGTGTGTGATGCTGATGGGAGTTCTAATGTAGAACCATGTAGGTTGTTGCTATGGGATCTCTGTTGTGGAAAAATAATCATTTCTATTTCCAATATAATGTGATTCAGCTCCTAAACCAATGAAAATATTGTTCATCTACAAATAAATTATCCTTCTCATTCCTGACATGGAAAAACAAATGGTTTCAGCATCGTATATTCAATTCATTAGTTAGACCTGAATCAATGTTAGATTCACCACCAAGCAGTGCATTGTACAAATCATTTTGGGTGCAGTTAAGATTGATTTAAACTGTCTATAGTTGTCTTATAGACAAATAATGAATAAACTGACTGAAAATAAATAAGAAAAGCAATTGGTATTAGTTTATACTGTGACAAACAGCCACAGTGCCGATAGACAGTGTCCAGTCACTATGACCCATTGACCCTCGGGATGGCTTCATCCTCTGCCTCATCTAGCAGGAACTCACTGATCTCCTCCCTCATCTGAGACCTAGACAAGTCCATAAAGAGAAGTAACAAGGTAAATAGAAGGATGTGCAATTCTACTGGTAGTAACTCAATATTCTATGCAGACATTATGGGGAAATTAAAATTAGCTATTTTACAAGTTTTTCTTGTTTTTGAGTAAAGAATGTAGTTTTAATCTCACCTTCTCCTCTCAGCCTCTGACAGTATGTACTGGGGAAGGGCATCTAATGCAGTCTGTAGAACAGAGAAAGGCCGTGGTTCACATTGTCCTGCTGTAGTCTTTGTAAAGATTATCTTGGTCATGTTTTGGAGTAATGTGAAGTGATGGATGTCCTTTCCCTTACCATGTCTTTGATGGTCAGTCTACAACTGTAACACAACAGGCTTTTAAGATCCACTGTCTCTGGCTCCCTGAAAGAACACACACAGTATTCTATTCATTCAATAGGATCAACATCCCAAATTAAACACAGCCTCTTATTGTACAAGCTGTTGCTTGGCACTTCACCCTAAAATGTAAACACGTGAATATACACAGAGTGTTGAAAAGATGAACAACACCTGCTCTTTCCATGACTGGCTGACTGAGCAGGTGAAAGATACGACCCCTTAATGGTGTCACTTGTTAAATCCACTTCAAATCAGTGGAGATGAAGGGGAGGAGCCCGGTTAAAGAAGGATTTTTAAACCTTGAGACAATTTAGACATGTGTTGTGTATGTGTGCCATTCAAAGGCTGAATGGGCACGACTAGATTTCAGTGCCTTTGAACGGGGTATGGTAGTAGGTGCCAGGCGCAACGGTTTGTGTCAAGAACTGCACCGCTGCTGGGTTCTAACTGAACAGTTCCCCGTGTGTATCAAGAATGGTCCACCACCCAAAGGACATCCAGGCAACTTGACAACTGTGGGAAGCATTGGAGTCAACATGGGCCAGCATCCCTGTGGAACGCTTTCGACACCTTGTAGAGTCCATGCCCCAATGAAGTGAGGCTGTTCTGAGGGCGAAAGGGGGAGGGGTGTTACTCAATATTAGGAAGGCGTTATTGTTTTGTACACTGTGTACATAATCCAGCTGTACAGTAATGCAAACATTGGAGACAGGAGACATGAATGCCTACTGACTTAGCAGAGGAGCAGCAGCCCCCCTCTCCAGTCTCACAGCCCTGACTCTGGCCCCCTCCAGAGGAGTGTCCCTGGCTTACTGAGGAGGCTGGAGGCGACCCTGGAGCTGCTGCTGTACCAGGGGTGAACTCAGGGCCTGGGCCCCGCCTCTGAGACAGCTGCTCTGAGATCAGTGTGGCCTGGTAGGCAGAGAACTCCTCTACAGTACAGGGGGAGGCAGAGAGAGGGGGGATAGGTAGAGATAAGAGATATTTACGTGATTAGGGTATTCCAATTTAAATGAGAAATACAACTCGTTTCAGTACAAAATGACATGAATTTTTATTTAGTGAGTACAGTACATTTCCGTGATGTGATGCCATCTTAGCACATTGACAGTGTGACTCACCTAGTTTAGTGTCCAAGGCACAGACACACAGTAGGCACTTAGCAGAGAGTTGTGTGTTGGTGTTCTGAGGGGGACATGCTGTGTGGAGCTTCTCACTGGTCCTGGAGGACAACCATCACAGGTGTTCAATACCAAAATCATCAAACATTATCAACAGCTTTCTTCACACGGGTCTAGATACATAACAAGCTCACTTAAGATTGATATAGTATCCTTCTTTTAACAAAATCGCCTTTCAACTGTTGCTTCCACTTTTCTGGTCTCTGTTACTTACTTAACAAATAAGGAACACTCAAAATGTGCACTTATAAATCATAACAATTTTGATCAAAATACAGCTGTAGACAGAAGTCAAAGATCAAACATACAACTGATGTCTCTCCTGAGTTCTGCCCCGAACAAAAGGATCTCCTATGTCAAACCCTGCATGTGCAGCTAAAAGAACAAGATATTCTCAACACAAGGTTTCTGAGAACCTGTCTCAGCAAATCTGCCCTTGTTTCAGAGAGAAACAGACGCTGTCTCTCTGTCTCGCCATCACCCTCGGTCCCTTCTCTCACAGACGCCGGGCTACGGGTTTTGGCAGAGAACTAGACACAGACCGAGGCCTCAATATTCAGCTATACAGTGAGCATAAGTACAATGGCACGTAAGCAAATTAATAACAACAATCAATGGTTGAGGGTCTTCTAAAATCTACTTTAACCCTACACAACCACTATTGTCTTTACAAATACTGCACCATATAGAAGTCACTCTTACAACTGGTTCCTAGTGTGCCTTCTCGTGCTACCCATCCTCACCTGTAGATTGTGCTGACAGTAGAGGGGAAGTCCATCTGGAGTTTGGTGACAAAGCTCTCTGTCAAGTGCTGAATGCTGGCCTTGTCTTGTGCCTGGAAGAGGCGGTGAGGAAAACTCTTAAAATACTCCCGAGAAGAATACTGGCTGGGCACACAGTGCCACCCTGGATAACAATGGTAGTAATCAGAACACAGTCGACTATCACCTTAGAGTCCAGGCCAGGGATGAAGACCGAGGGGATGTCAAACATTCTGTTGTAATAGGCTATTTCTTTAGAGGAGTAGTCCCTCATGGGTCTGACAATGACCACGTCTCCGTGGCGAGGATCTGAGAAGCCCTGTGAACATAGCAACATTTCAAAATGACACAGCTGCTGCTGCCAGAGCTCAATACACAAGGTATGCCTACGTGGGGTAATGCTACGTTGATGCTGTCGAACGGTACTTTAAATATTGCAACGGGGGGGCATAAACATCATGTTCACTATTTTACAGCTGAAAGAGGGGAGGACTTTTCTCCCTCACCGTGTCCGTTGCCAGCGATGCACCTCGCCCCAGAGAGATGTTGCTGAGCAGTTTGATGGCCAGGCGGGAGCAGCTGTCCCCCATCATCACCTTGGTGTAGCCCTGCGTCCTCGCTGTGTGGAGAATCAGGTGCTGCCTGGACAAAGGCACATGTTACACCTGTCAGAAATGGCCTTTACACAAACTAGACCTTCAGAAGCATTTCATACATGTTCATCCCCCATATATTGGATATGTAAATGGCAAGTCTCAGAGATACTGTCTAATCTCTCGCCTCAGTGTATGTAGCAAATCCTCTTTGGCTGTCGGAGTCCTCACAGAGGAAAACAGTCTCTGAAGGGCTTGGGTGTGTTCAGGGGTGATGGGGCTGGTTACTCCATTCTGGACCTCCTGCAGGCTCAGATTGGACAGGTGACTCTGGGCATTCTCCAGAGAGAGGTCTGGGTGCTGGTTCTGGTTCTTCCTGGTCGGGATGAAGTGGTCCACAGCAACTTTATAACTCAACCCAGTCTGAGGTTTTCCCGTTGCCGAGGACCCTGCCTCTAGCACGGAGCTGGGGAGACTGAGTACCTGAAACACCATGGGAAGAGAAAGACAATAAGATATGATGGTGCAACCATATGTTCTAAATCAGTGGTTCCCAAACTTTTTATAGTCCCGTACCCCTTCAAAACATTCAACCTCCAGCTGCGTACCACCTCTAGCACCAGGGTCAGCGCACTCTCAAATCATTGTACGCCTCCCACACACACACTATACTATACATTTATTATACATAAGAATGAGCATGTCACAACCCGGTTCGTGGGAAGTGACAAAGAGCTCTTACAACTGCTTGCACGCTCGTTACCTCTCCACTATGTGTCATGGCTTTTGCGCCATCAGTACAGATACCAGTGGAATTAGTGGAATTCCCGTGAGAGAGTAACGGTTAATGTGATTAGATGTTAATTATTTGACTAGGCTGTCTGTATTTGACATTGTGTCGTTATTTCGGCTGAACACTAGATGGTTTAATTTTATTTTTGGCAGTGAAACGAGGCTACTCAGGCGAGGGGGAAAAAAAACACCCAAATGTATAACCCCGTTGGAAAATATACATGGACTGTTTGAAAATGAAGATTTTTTTTTTTTACAAAACAAAAAACTTGGGGAATACCTGCTCTAAATAATGACAAGCTATAATACAGTGCCTTTGGAAAGTATTCAGCCCCCTTGACTTTTTATGTTTCAGCCTTAATCTAAAATTGATTAAATCGTTTTTTCTTTTCTTCTCATCAATCTACAAACAATACCCCATAATATGAAAAGGCGAAAATAGGCTTTAAAATTTTTGCAAATGTATATATATATATTTAAAAAAAACTGAAATATTACATTTACATAAGTATTCAGACCCTTTACTCAGTACTTTGTTTAAGCACCTTTGGCAGTGATTTACGGCAGAGTCTTCTTGGGTATGATGCTACAAGCTTGGCACACCTGTATTTGGGGAGTTTCTCCCATTCTTCTCTGCAGATCCTCTCAAGCTCTGTCAGGTTGGATGGGGAGCGTCGCTACAAGCTATTTTCAAGTCTCTCCAGAGATGTTAGATCGGGTTCAAGTCTGGGCTCTGGCTCGGCCACCTAAGGACATTCAGAGACTCGTCCCAAAACCACTCCTGTGTTGTCTTGGCTGTGTGCTTAGGATCATTGTTCTGTTGGAAGGTGAACCTTCGCCCTAGTCTGAGGTCCTGAGCAGGTTTTCATCAAGGATCTCCGTTCATCTTTTTTTATTTTACCATTATATAACTAGACAAGTCAGTTAAATTCTTATTTACAATGACGGCCTCAATTATGTAAATAAAGTACCTGTTTTTTTACATTTGCAAAAATATCTAAAAACCTGTTTTTGCTTTGTCATTATGGGATATTGTGTGTAGATTGCTGAGGATTTTTTATTTTTTTACACATTTTTGAATGAGGCTCTAACGTAACAAAATGTGGAAAACGTCAAGGGGTCTGAATACTTTCCGAAGGCACTGTACATATTTAATTCCGGTACATATTTCATTCCAATGCTCAAAGCTCAGTCTCACATCCTAGACAGAAGTACAAAAAAAAGAATTCTGACCCATCTCTTGGCAGCTCACCTGCTCCAGGTGGACTATGTGGTAATGGTAATTAGTGGCTCTGAAAACTGACTCCAGTTGAGCCACTGCCCTCTTCCGCTCTTCCATGCTTTGACCACTGGCACCGCCCTCTGTCAAGATACAGTAATAGACAATCATCACACATGAGCTAGTCTAATGGGCCAAAACCACCTGCTAAGTGACAAAATAAAAAAATAATTGCCAAAGTGCAGCGATGATCATCTGTGCATTACCATCTATGTAGATAATTCCGGGGACAAATCTCAACTTCTTGGGTGCGTCTCGACTCAAACCCTGAGAGAAGAAAATTGTTAAATTTCACTCAAAAAACAAAAACAGTTTGAAACCCTTAATAATTTGAAGACACTGTTAATGAGCTACATCTAAAATGTCAGCCCTGTGATATTTCAGTAATTGCAAAATACAGTGTGACTGCACATCTAGGAAACATTGACCCAACTACCTCTTGAACCTGTGACAGCATTGAGCTAGAGGCTGGCCCTCCAGACACCGCAAGAAGAACCTACGATAGAGAAACAATGCCAACTCAGTTGTTTGATTTATGTAAGACGTTACAAACATGTTAGTGATGGATATTCAATACCTTCTCTCCTGGGAAAATGACCCGGTTCTTTCCCAGCATGGCCCGGAACTTGTGTATGAAGTACTCCTTGAAGCAGCCCCTGGCCAGAAGACATACCCAAATAAATGCATTACATTTCAGCTTGGGTAGCTTAGCTACAAAGAGCATATGTGCTGACAATGAGAGCAAAAAATGCACAACTAAGTATAAATTAGCACTAATTTTTGCAGTACATTTTGTAGGATCAGTTCTTGAGACAAATACATCTAGTTTGTGATAATTGAACTTATTTTTGCAAGTAACGTTACCTGCAAAATGCATATCCAGCTCGGATGATCAATACAGTTGTATTTTCTTTGCATTTGACACACTTCTTGGAGACACTACGATAAAAAAAAAATATTGTGAGCGGTTGGAAGCAGTTGCTACAGCAGACAAAACTTTAAGTAGCGAAGCTAAGGTTAGCTACATTAGCCTGACTGCAGCTAAAGCAACTGGGTAATCTGGCTGTTAAATTGGCAAATAGTTTACCGTGGGGTCACTCTGTGATCTAGCTGTCCGTTGTATTCCTCATCAACTTGGCACATGGTCGAGTTGAGCGAGTTAGCAAGCTATGTGGAGCTCTAATTTATTGTAGTTTACTAGCTAACAATTGCAGAATGTGGTTGTAACAGAGTTTTCGGTTCAAGTTTGCCAGCGAGCTAGTTAAAACTATGTGAGCAGATACCAGAGTTTTTCGAAACTCTATTTAGCAAGAGAAATGTATTAGATTAGTTTAGCTATTTCGAGATATTTAATTCAGCCTATGTTTTATAGCTGTTAAAAGGCTCGTGCTGGAATAACAACATAGCGCATTTTGATGACGTAATATATTATTTCCATAGTCATGTGAAAGAGCGTTTTGTGGTTGGATCACTGTTCTTTTTGTGGATGTATCACATTAATCAATGTTGCAACACATATTTAAAAGAGAAAATTATAACTCTAATAACGTAAACATTTTACAACACAATGAAACAATGTATTCTGGGACTGTAGTTTGAAGCAGCTGTAAACTGAATTGGTGACATCGCGAACGAGACTTCAATGCCCAGAAACGTATTATTTTTGTTGTAGCTGTACGGCTTGTTCGTGAGAGTCGCACTGAACTTGCAGTTGTGCAAATTCCCCGATCTTTTAATAATCTGGATATATTTTGGTAGTTGTATATAAATCAAAATTATTTGAAGATCGAATAATCTGCTCAGCGCCCGGCTCAGGTCCTCTCGACAACCAGCACTGTCTTGTAATGTTTACTTCTTTCGTGCTTCGGCGTGTCCTCTCGAGCGCTTGTGTAGCGGACTGATAGTGTCTGTTTGCTAAATTATTTTACACAAACAGTTCATAGGTTGGGTAGCTTTATTCATACGCTTTATTCACACGAAGGATGTCCATCGTGCACAATCGGTGAAAATACTCGATGTGAATACACCCAGGTAGTTGCAGCCATAGTCGAGAACGAAGTGCGAGCAAGATCCTCGTTCATGATGGCGATGTTTCGCAGTTTTGTGTCGGCTACTCATCAGCTCAGGCAGCATCAACAAAACGGGGCAGCCGCGGCTGCCACTGGCGAGAGTCTCGAGAGCCAGTTCTCCTGCCCAATTTGCCTGGAGGTGTATCATAAACCTGTCACCATTGGAAGATGTGCCCACACGTAAGTTGACGGATTTGTGATTTCTTGCTTCTCAGACAAGTCTCTCACTTAAACAACAACGTGCTATTGTATATAGCATATAGTCTCTCGTATTTGTATTAGTTGTTGTCACTTATCAGTCTGCAGATACTGAGCTGTCAATCTTATTTTTGCTTGTCAATTAAAGTAACGGTTTTGTTATAAAATGCTTATGATTCACAGCAAAAAATGACACATCTATGATAGAAAAAACGTCACTGATACTGGGATAGGGATAATGTATTTGTTTTTCTTGGGATGCCAACTTGCCAATGGGAATGCAAGGGAGCTCAGACAGTAGAACAAAGCGGGCTAGGTGGTAGTTCAGTGCCTCTCGAAACGCAATATCGACGTAAAATATTAGCTAAGCTATTATAGCGGATTTGATGGGAAATGTTGGACAACAGCTTTTTCACAATAAAGACATAATAGCTACACACAGAGGAAATGCGTGGCTAACTCAACACAAATTAGATTAGCCGAGGCAGCCGATAGTGGGCACTAGATGGTGCCCACGATCGGCTGCCTAGGCTAAAATGAGACGTGTTGTCGAAAAGAGGAAGACCGTTTTGTATACTTTAAGCCAGCACTAGAATATGTGGAAACAACAATATTCAAATGTTGAATGGGATGTTTTGGATCCTCATGATGCTCATTGCATTGTTTGATCTATCATGTTTCTGTAGCGTTTTAGCACTCAGTCAGAGAATATGTTTCATGTTTGTTTCCCACCACTGCATTTCACCATAAGCTTTGCCACAATGTCCTTGACTAGTCCTCGGGAACGTGGGTAATGTAACCTCAGTGTGGCACATGAGAGTTGCCTTTGATCTGTGAGGTGCTGCCGCTGGAACATTGAGCAGAGCTGGAACACTGAGCGGAGCATCTGCCTGCACCATTCTCTCACTGTGATCAATTCACATTTCACATGTACACGAAAAGACTGCAGCTGTGAAAGGAAGCTCGCTGAATAGTGGTTGTAAAAGTTAGGTTGAGAACATGCCATTAATTTTCCTCAATAAGACACATTTTTACAATCGTTAGGCCACACTTGTTTTGGTAGGAACACACACCATTAGGTTGAAAAACCAAGGGGTCTGAATGCTCCAGTTTTATAAGCCATTTGAATGAGTTTAAAAAAGCTATTTGGAGGAGCCACATCTTCACCCGTTATTGACCAATTGTGCCTAGTTCCCCTAATCTGAATGAATGAACATCTGTGTATTTCTGTAGCCGAAGTAACACCGCCTGTGTTTTATTTTATTTTTGCCTCCTGTGAATTTCATCACTAAAACAGTTACACAGAAAAGGTCTGGATGTAGTCTACTCTAAAATGTTATTTTTTGAGGGCAACTTGATGTCCATTCTTGTGCTGTCAACACTAAAGATGGCTGGCATTTTGAAAACAGAAAACAGCTCACTTCTATTCTTCCTTTTTGACACCTTCTGTGTGTCTACAGGAATGAATGTGTAGGGTTGACTTGAAGCTGACTGCATTGTCACTCACCAAACAAACCGTTCCTCCTGCCCTTTTGAGGATTGCATTCTTCTGACAGTGGGAGCGCTAATATGGCCGCTCATTTAAAGACGTGAGTCAGACAGACCTCAGAGCCCCATCTTTTTTTTCTTTTTTTTTGGTCTGTCTTGTAGGAAGTGGTGTAATGTGGGTCTGGTGGGGGGATTGAATAGTCTGCTCAAGATGTTGTTTGCTGTGTGGCTGTCTGTTAGCCTGTCCCACCAGCAGTACTGAGTTTGCTGATGACATTTGGGTGAGGTACTCAGAGCAGCTCCTCTCGAGTTTCATTTGCCTGCTCCCTCCAGTGACATACAGCTTTTCTGTGGCTCACTTCCATCTGACATGCATGTAGGCTAGTCCGATCTGTGTGAGATTGGCTCTGTGGATGTCAACACCACTGCTGAGGTTAACACTTACGCGAGCCATCCTCTTCCTCGTCAGGAGTTGGTGTCCAAGCAGATATCAACAGCCATGAAAGTGTGTAGAAAACATGACATTTTGTAATATGGGCTAATGCTGTACATTTTTATTTTGTGTTTAACGTTAATTCAACTAGGAGTGGTCATGTCGTTGTCTCTTAAGTACAAAAAATGTTCTCTGCTCTGTATCCATACAGCATTGTGCCAGTGAGGGGCATATAACTCTCCTTTGGGGACATATGCATGCAGTCAGTCTAATTATAGAAATAACCACAGGGAGAATTAATGTATTTTCTATTAAACCTCATTATTGAGGTCAGTGATTCTGGTTGAACCCAGAACTAAAGGTCCTGTCTGTTCTATTATCCTGACAATAACACTTGAAGCATGGAATGTACATGGATGTAATCCAGCGGGAGAAAACAGGGCTGGGGATGATGGAATTACACACTGTTGTCATGATTGCACTACCACACACGCAGAGCTGAGTAGAAAAGTACACTTGCACGCACATGTCCTCATTGTCATGGTGACGCTAAAGGCCTACTCACGGCATAATAATGGCTGGAATGGAGTCAATGGAATGGTATGAAACCACATGAAACCAGGTGTTTGATACCTTTCCATTGGCTCAATTCCAGCCATTATTATGAGCCGTCCTCTCCTCTGAAGCCTCCAGTGACTCACAGGTTTGCATCCATGTGGACAACTCATTTTTAGCCATTGATCTTGGTATGAGATGACTTTTAACAGGTGTCTGTATTACCTTGCCCTGGACAAAACTGAGAGACTCCGGTCTATCAGCATTATAGACAATATTATGAATAAGATCAAATCATCTGATCAAATGGCCACCCAGACTATTTGCATTGCCCCCCCCCTTTACACCACTGCTACTCTCTGTTGTTATCATCTATGCATTGTCACTTTAATAACTCTACCTACATGTACATACTACCTCAAATAACCGGTGCCCCCGCACATTGACTCTGTACCGGTACCCTCTGTATATAGTATCGCTATTGTTATTTTACTGCTGCTCTTTAATTACATGTTATTTTTATTTCTTATTCTTATCCGTATTTTTTTAAACTACATTGTTGTTAAGGGGCTCGTAAGTAAGCATTTCACTGTAAGGTCTACCTATACCTGTCCTATTTGGCGCATGTGACTAATAACATTTGATTTGAGATAGGAACCGTATGTCATTTTGTCAATTCCAAATCCCTCCCCCAAAAGGACCGCTCCCCAATCCCAACGTTATCTCACTCAGACTCTCCAGAGCATGCACTTTAGTCTTCATCGCAAACCCCAATCTGTTGAAACCTCAGAGGCCAGACCTAATCCGCATCCCACTCAGTGGTAAAGTCTCCATCTGGCTGTTTCAACCCCTTACCCCAATCTTCTCTTGAACATAAGACAAAAGCTTCAATGGAGAAATGGGTGCATCTCATACAGTGTGCATCAGCATAACCGTCCAGTAACACCTGCTCAAAGCCTTTACCTAAGCTTCACCCCTCGCCTACTCTCTCTTTTTTGTATCTCTCTCCCCCACATGGTGTTGTTAGTGGGCTGAACCCAAGGCAGCCTGACTCCTACCCCACCTCCCTCCTTGTCTGGGGTGATTTGATGAAGTTTGCCTGTTGAGAGAGGGAGGAAAGGCGCAAAACAGGAGCTCTTATTCCTTCAAGGTTGTTCTGCATTCTCACTCAGCTATGCAGTGTGGCGGCATACATTTCGTTGTCTCTCGTTCCATTCTTTCTCTCTCCCCTGCTCTAGCCCAGCTGCTGCTGGGGAGATTGAACAAAGATCTCACATGAGAGCCTCTTACTGCTCCCCCAGGCCATGAAGGAGACTACTCACTACCTTCTACACTACTGTGTGCATGCAATTGCTTAAGCATGCAGTCTCACTTGCACACGATCACATATACACGGATTCGTGCACCTGCTTTGCCTCCTGTGGTGTTGGCATGGATCCCACTGTTGGATTTTAAGTCTGTTTCCTCTGGCCAATATGGCTTTCTAATCAGCTCTCCACTCTGCTAAATGGGTCTGTGGAAAAGGGCAATACACTGTTTAACTATTGTAGCAACAACAACAAAAACAGTAGACTACTAAAGACTGTTGCCAAGCACGATTGGCATTGCAACCTGGCAGAAAAGTGATCGTGCACTTTGTGTGGTCTGATGTTGCTTCAGGATACCTTTAGCTGGACCTTCCTGTGTGGGTGGGCGGCGGCCTCAAAAGGCCGACCAAAGTGTCTTTCATTTAGTTGTCTCAGTACAGTGTCAGAATTGAAGGGTTTGTTTTGCCTCTCAGGCAGATGATAATTTGCAGAAACAGTCCTTAAATGTCCTCAGATCTATTTTGGTTATTCATCAAAGAGCAGGTGGATATTTTTAAGCCATTACTGAGACTGTTCTTGGCTTCCTCTCTATAACGATGTGTGCGGGAAGTTCAGGGAGTGAGTGTTTTTAATAAGTAAACGCAACATAATACAAAACAAGAAACAGAAACAATGACTCCTATGGAAGGAACCAAAGGGAGTGACATATATATAGGGAAGGTGATCAGGGACGTGATGGAGTCCAGGTGAGTCTGATGATGCGCAGGTGCGCGTAACGATGGTGACAGGTGTGCGCCATAATGAGCAGCCTGGTGACCTCGAGGCCGGAGAGGGAGCACACGTGACTCTCGCTGTGAAAAATGTTTGTTTCACAACCTAGCCTACTGCTGGATTTTCATTCCTAGTGCTCACAATGATGTACATTCCACTACAGTCTTCTAGGCTGTACTGTGAGATCCATGGGAGCGATTCTCTTGCACGTTGAAGCTTTTCCTTCTGCGTTGAGATACAGTGACTTTGGTGTTACGTGCATTCAGAGGATGTCCAGCTGAGAGAACCTTGAGGTGTGTCATGTCAAAACAAACTGTCCTCGCCCCCACCCCCTCTAACAGTGGAGTGTCACGTAAGCCATGTGTTTCAATGGGCTGGCAGGGGATGTATAAGCAAGGGGTTGTCTGGAATGGGCAGTTGTCTCCTCTGATACTGCAGGAGTTTATACAGGCTAGCTCTATGGTTTCCCTCATTTCTGCTGCTGGTTTTCTGTAATGTCACACCTTTAATTCTGTCCTGTGACGTTACAGTGACAAGCCCATCTGACGGCGTGTGAGAAGAGCCTCATTTCAGCGGAGAACGAAGCTTCTGAAAGTCACATGTAAAGATGTTCTGGCATGTCAAACTTGCTGAATGTGTGAAAGGCCCTCGCAAACTCATACCCTCTCTGCTCTGTTAAATCCGATTTGTTTTAAGGTAGAAGTCTGTGTCTGTTCAGGGGGAGAAACACTCATGAGTTCCTACTCTATGCTCTGCAGTGTCTACTTTCCTGTAGTTCTGAGAAGGAGATTGAACTGAGCTGAGGTGCAGATGGCGTGGAACCGACCCCGAGGCTTCTGTGTTCTAGTAGCACCTGGCATCGTTTGCGCTCATTAGCCTCTGCAGCTCCTGAATTGGCAGCAAGTATCTCCACGAAGGCTTCCACTCCATTCTCTGCACAGGAAATATGGTCAGCTCTCCTCATTCCTTCAGGGAGGGAGGTGGAGAGGGGAGATCAAACATACACAGTTATGGAGCTTCTCTCCTTATAACACCATACGTCATCATATAAACCATATGCATCATCAGCAAGTCGTCCCGGTATCCTTGGGCCAGGTGTGTGCTGCGCTGTGGCGGCAGGCGAGGCCAATGTCTCTCGCTCTCGCTCTCTAATGGGGAGATGGCACTATTTTTACACATAGCTAGGCCTCTTTGGTGACTCTCTTTGACTCCTGGGGGAATAGGCCGTTCCTCACCCTCTCCTTTAACACCTCCCTTAGGTAGCTCAATAATCACATTCCCGTGTCATATTCTAAATATCAGGCAACTGCCTATCTTTTATCTATGGATGAGAATTTAATGTAAATACTCAGGGAGCATATTGGGCATGGCCAAAATGTGTACAACTAGGCAGTACAGAACAGTATTTCAACAATGCCATTTTCACCCTTGAGTGTTTGTCACTCCCATGTCACCACACACTTGACCACAACTCTTTCTTTAGCCCCTTCTCAGTTAGACGCTGTGTGTGTGTGTGCCTGCAGGTGGTGGTGTTGTCTGAATGTTAAATACAGTGGTGGTGATTTAAGTGTCTAATAGGAGTCTGCTAAATCCAGGCATTTTTCAAGTGATGACAGACGAGGCTAGAAGATAAGTTGTCTTACAAGCCATTCAGGATGCTTACTTTGAAAGACCTCTGCTGCCGCTGGGGTACTTGGGACAGATTTGTATTTCATTGATATGGAGATCAGTTTCCCCACAGACGTTTATGTGGAGGAGTTGTACTCTGCAGGAGAGGGAGATGAGCATTTTGAAGGGGCTGGTGTGGCTCGCTGCATGTTCTGCAGACCGTTGTAGTTCGACACTGTCACAGCTCTGCCTGTCCTGTACTCTCTCTTTACTTCTGTCTGTCAGTGTGACAGGCCAAAATGATGGTGTTTCAGCACTGTGTTTCAGCATCAGTGCTGTTTGAATATGTGTGCTTTGTTCAGTGCTGCTCCTCTCAAGTTGGTCTCTCTAGTCTCTGAGACCATATCAACCCGAGACAGTCCTTCATCACTGTCCAGACAGAGAGCTTCACTACATCTCAGCTGATCAAACGGGTCCCCAAACGATCTGTTTGGGAGCTGCAAAAAAGGTTTGAGTCCCTTCCTCCCACCTATGTGTATTGATCTATAAATAGGTTTTTGGGATCGTTTTCTGGAGTGTCTGGGAACGTGAATAGGCATGAGGACAGACTGCAAACGTTATTTTGATTTAACCTGATAGACACCACACTTTGCAGGGTAGACACAGGCCCGCACTTCGAACAACACCTCACGGAGTAACTGACTCTGACATGAGGTTCAGAAAGCAATGTGCTCCAGTGACATTTATGCTAGCTGAGTCTCTCTCTCACACACACACACACACAGTAACATGTTATGTTGTTGGATCCTCGTATCAGCATTGTAGCAATCATTTGGTCAGCGTCTTACATGATGCTATTGGTTTAGCATGGTAGTAGAAAAGGACGGCAAAAAACTTGTACTGCTCCGATATTGAGATGTGCTGCAGTTCTATAGCCTAGGCTAGCTGAGTATACCTTTGAATACGAGGCAATGATAGCCCCAGAGAATATTATTACCAGCCTCCGCACTCATGTATAATTTCTCAAAGAAATGTCTTTCCAAGTATTGTGGACTCTTGAGAATTGGTCTGGGCCTACTCACGAGGCCTAATTTATTAGCATATTTTGAATGTTAATGTAGGCACAGAGGCTGTGCTTCATCCACTTCTCAGCTCAACAGTGTTGTTGGGCGGATGGAAAACAACAGAGTTTGTGGATATTATGAACATGTTTTGACTTGATTGCATTTTGACTGAAAGACCGGCAGTGTTTCGGGGTTTCCTGTGTGACTGGGAAGAAGGAAGTGACTCCAGAGGAGGTCACATGGGTCATGTAGCTGGTTGAGTATGGATGGAGTGAAGTGAGAGATGTTTAGCTATGAAAACTAGGCCCATGCTAATGTGATAAATAAGGTGCTTAAACACAGGGCCATTACTTTAATAGACTGACGCTATGTAGCGCTCCACTGTGTTGAGTTTATTAGCCACTTGGTTAGTAGACTGCACGGCTTCTTCCACAAGCGGTGAGTTCTGGTCACCAGCTGAAAGAGAAGAACAGTGGTAGACCCGCAAAGTTAGAACCAAGACTGGTTTGTGGCTATGCAGCGAGATCTGAATTCTGAAGTACAACATGGCTCCTTACATATCTGACCCCTCCCTCCCCTACCCGCCCGCCATCAGGCTGACAGGGCCATAAAGCATCCAGCAGCACTGTAAAAATCTGCAATGATTCAGTACTCTGGCAGTATAAACCCCTGGCTCATTTGTCAGGGGAGGTTTCGCGGCCAGCCCTGGACCAGCTCTCTGGGCCCTCTGTTTGCTGACGTCTCCCTCCCTGCATTATGCTAGCCCCCCCCCCGTTAGGTCCCCCTGGCAGTGCTGACTGCTGACTCATGTCATCATGGGAGGTGACTGCCCATCACTCAGCCTGTTTGCATGCCACCACAGGGGCATTTCGCAGCCCCACCTTGGCCCAGCACCCAGCGGTGCCTACGTTGCACACATTTTTCGGGGACACTCGCTCCGAATAATCGCTCTGATTCACTTTGTGTTTTAGACTTTACGTATCATTCAACGACTGACTGCCACTCGGTCTCTCTGGGTGTGTGTGTGTGTGCAGGTTTTGTGGGGAGTGTCTGCAGCCCTGTCTCCAGGTCACCTCTCCCCTCTGCCCTCTGTGCCGCATGCCTTTTGACCCAAAGAAGGTGGACAAGTCCTCCAGTGTGGAGAAACAGCTGTCCAACTACAAGGCCCCCTGTCGGGGCTGCAGCAAGAAGGTGAACTAGACTACTATGGCCTGCCACTCTGTCCAACACACATACTGTACAGACGCACACTTGATCATACACACTACCACTCACACACACTCTCAAAACATCTCCCTGCTCATTTATTCACTTAATAGCATGTCTTGCTCTCTCTCTCCTGTTCCTCTACCTCTGTTTCTCTCGCCCTCTCCTGTTCCTCTGTCTCTCTCCTGTTCCTCTACCTCTGTTTCTCTCGCTCTCTCCTGTTCCTCTGTCTCGCTCTCTCCTGTTCCTCTGTCTCGCTCTCTCCTGTTCCTCTGTCTCGCTCTCTCCTGTTCCTCTGTCTCGCTCTCTCCTGTTCCTCTGTCTCGCGCTCTCCTGTTCCTCTGTCTCGCGCTCTCCTGTTCCTCTGTCTCGCGCTCTCCTGTTCCTCTGTCTCGCTCTCTCCTGTTCCTCTGTCTCGCTCTCTCCTGTTCCTCTGTCTCGCTCTCTCGCTCTCCGGTTCCTCTGTCTCGCTCTCTCGCTCTCCGGTTCCTCTGTCTCTCTCGCTCTCCTGTTCCTCTGTCTCGCTCTCTCGCTCTCCGGTTCCTCTGTCTCTCGCGCTCTCCTGTTCCTCTGTCTCGCGCTCTCCTGTTCCTCTGTCTCGCTCTCTCCTGTTCCTCTGTCTCGCTCTCTCCTGTTCCTCTGTCTCGCTCTCTCGCTCTCCGGTTCCTCTGTCTCTCGCTCTCCTGTTCCTCTGTCTCGCTCTCTCCTGTTCCTCTGTCTCGCTCTCTCGCTCTCCGGTTCCTCTGTCTCGCTCTCTCGCTCTCCGGTTCCTCTGTCTCTCTCGCTCTCCGGTTCCCCTGTTTCTCTCGCTCTCCTGTTCCCCTGTCTCGCTCTCTTTCTATCCCCCCCCCCCCTCTCTCATCCTCTCTCCACTGGCGGGCTCCAGGTGTCTCTGGTCAAAATGAGGTCACACATCTCCTCTTGCACAAAGGTCCAGGAACAGATGGCCAACTGCCCAAAGTTTGTGCCTGTGGTCCCTACTTCACAGCCCATTCCCAGGTAATCTCTGTCTGTCTCGCTCTATTTAATTCTAATTAATGGTATCTTGCTTTTATACCTGCCTTACTACTCGAAGGTTGTCTTAATTCTCGCTTCAAAAACCTCCCGTGGCTTATTAATGGACAATTTGGAAATGTGAAGAGAAATTTAAAAATAAAATAAAATGTGAATCACACTTTTACTACATACCCCAGTTTGGGAATACCTGGGATAGGGTCTTTCTGTCTGGAGGGTCTGTGAACAACTCAGCCAGAGGAGGTCCCACTCCCAACGTGTGCTAGAAGCACTGAGCAACTGGTCTGAGGAAGAGTACTGTGATCAGGTTCTGTGACGTCCATAGTGACCATCTGGAACTCACGAGTGAACACAGAACAGCTTATCTGTGTCTTTTCAAGGTTGTTGTTTTTACCACATTCCAAAACACAATTTAATTGGGCGATGTTGCCAGCACCACAAAGGCAGAGTCTCATCTAGTCGAAGACCCAGGAAACACAGTGGACCATCTGCTGGTGTTTTCTACTTGTCAGAAAGTCATTATTCTGACTAAATTGTCAGTCTTTTTTTTTAGCCCAAGGCTGCAATTATGGTTGGTTGATATATTTTGTGTATGAGTTTTTCTGAGGACATTGCTGTTCCATTAAGTCTACAATATAGTGTGCACCCTTATTGGCTTATCAAATAGACGTCTGTCAAATGGACGTTTCCCATTGGCTAGTAGACTGTGTCCTACCTGAGAGACCTGTCAACCTTAAGTCTGATGGGACTCTAATGGGCTGCCCCTGGTCAGCTGTGAAGGGTAGTGTGTGAATAGGCCCTGTTGTCTTGGTGTAGTGATGATGGAGCAGTGAGTTAATGAACACATTGTTAAGGACCCTGTTCTGTGTGTGTGTGTGTGTGTGTGTGTGTGTGTGTGTGGCTCGGCTAGCGTAAATGTCACTGCAGCACATTGCTCTCTGACCCTCATGCCCACACAGACCAGCTGTCCTTCCAGGTGTGCTGCTGGACATGATTGGCATCCTGCTAATGTCTGGAAACTGGGCCTCAGACTTTGGGGTTATATTCACACAGACAACAACACACCATCAGTGTGTGTCTGGCAAAGTGTGTGTGTGATGCATACCCATGTTGTATCCATTATGGCTCCAACTAAACGTGTGTTTTCTCCCTTCCTGCAGCAATGTTCCAAACCGCTCCACCTTTTCATGCCCGTTCTGTGGAGCCCGCAATCTGGACCAACAGGAGCTGGTCAAACACTGTATGGAGAACCACCGCAACGATCCCAACAAAGTGGTCAGTCTGCTATGTTATACCCTGAACTATGGACACTGTCGTAGTCGGAACTATGGACACTGTCGTAGTCGGAACTATGGACACTGTCGTAGTCGGAACTATGGACACTGTCGTAGTCGGAACTATGGACACTGTCGTAGTCGGAACTATGGACACTGTCGTAGTCGGAACTATGGACACTGTCGTAGTCGGAACTATGGACACTGTCGTAGTCGGAACTATGGACACTGTCGTAGTCGGAACTATGGACACTGTCGTAGTCGGAACTATGGACACTGTCGTAGTCGGAACTATGGACACTGTCGTAGTCGAACTATGGACACTGTCGTAGTCGAACTATGGACACTGTCGTAGTCGGAACTATGGACTCTCTGTCCTAGTCGGAACTATGGACTCTCTGTCCTAGTCTAAATTTCCTTAAGCATTTATGTGCTGATATGAAGTGTTACGCGACATTGATGTCACTGCAAGAGATTCTACTGCATTCTGGTTTGGTGTACTGGTGAGGTAATGACAGGGTTGTTGATTGGTTGGTGTGCCTCCAGGTGTGTCCTGTATGTTCAGCCATGCCCTGGGGGGACCCCAGCTACAAGAGCTCCAACTTCCTCCAGCACCTCCTCCACCGGCACAAGTTCTCCTACGACACGTTTGTGGTGAGGATAAGGGTTGGGGTCTGGGCTCTGTGTCGTCTGTTCTTTACATAGGACTAGAGCAGTTCTGTTGTCAATAATGTCACTGTGATATCCTAGTACTGTCACTGTGATATCCTAGTACTGTCTGTCACTGATATCCTAGTACTGTCTGTCACTGTGATATCCTAGTACTGTCTGTCACTGTGATATCCTAGTACTGTCTGTCACTGTGGTATCCTAGTACTGTGATATCCTAGTACTGTGATATCCTAGTACTGTGATATCCTAGTACTGTGATATCCTAGTACTGTGATATCCTAGTACTGTAACATGAATGCACTGCATATCTCAAAGCAGTCTGCTTTATTTATTTGGTGTCAGGCATTATTTGCTCAGTGGTTGACTGTGTGACTTTGTGTTTGCAGGACTACAGCATTGACGAGGAGTCATCACTGCAGGCAGCCATGGCCCTGTCCTGTCAAATCAAATGTTAAAGTGAGTGACTGTCTGACTCTGTGTTTACAGGACTACAGTATCGATGAAGAGGCGGCACTACAGGCAACCCTGGCTCTCTCCATGGCAGAGAACAGAGTCCTCTGAGTCCCCCATTCTGCTGTCTGGGGACTCACTTCCATCCCGACACCCCACTAGCTCTCTTTCTTTCCCTGGATCCACCCCATATCCAGCCCCCTCCACAGCCACCTCACAGGGAGCGTTTGGAAGGACTTGGCCCTGGCCAAGACTCCCACTCTGGGAGAGCTACAGAGAGATTATCTCCTAACCCTGTCCCTGATCCTCTGCCTGGCCCTTCATCCACTCTGCTCACCTGGTTAACTCGTCCCATTACATCATACTCTCAGCTGGCAGCAGCCCCTTCACTTCCTGTATACTGGGGAGGAGGGGAGCTTGGCCTCCCAATAAATGTTGCAATTTAAGACCACTGCAATGTAAACCAGTGAGTACAGCATGGACATTGTTGTTATTCTGCAGTAAGTATGAAGGTTCCCAAAAGTAATGATTTAAGGTATTTTCTTTTACTCTTTGTTTTTCACTGTTCAAATGAAACTTTTTCAAACTCCAGGAAAATGCCATCACTTGACACACGTTCTGGTAAAAGTACCACAGATTAGTTCTGTTTATTCTCAAGTGCATAGTTTGATGGCTTTTTGATTGAGGGACTACAGTTGAATGGCTTGACCCCATTCTCAGTGTGATAATCTTACCGCTGGGTGACAGTCTAGACATGACCAGTTGAACACAGAGAGTGAGGACATTCTTACATCCCCCATCACGACAACAACACACTCTTAACATTTACAACGCGAATCAAAACAAACTCTCAAACTATCCCTTTTTGTATTCAGAGTTCGTGTGAATACTTGCACTTGTCACATTTTTCTACATAATTGAACTATAGATTGTTCTTATTTCACAGTTGAGAAACAGAATTGTAGTACTCCATTCATTCTTCACTCTGCTGATATTTTTATGAAGCACCAGACAAGATAAAAAATATATTTTTGGAAAATGTCCCAGTTTTAAATGGTGTACTAACAATAAGAAACGTGTTTATTGGAGATGTGTTGGTTGTTTTACTACCCTTTTCTAAGTACCCCTTGGTACTGTACTGCTGGCATCAGTTGTTAGCAGGAGCTTAGAGCCCATGTGTAATACGCTCTCAAACACAAGAGGGCGCCCCAGTCTCAAAATAAACCTGGCAATAGTCATTCAAAGCCATGTTCTTCAGTCAGTGTTACTCCAAGTCATCATGTTTATACCCATTCACAGTATTGTGAAGAATGCCCATGTATGACCTGTTAGGTTTAGTGCCCACTAGGAGAAGTGCAATATTATGACGTGAGTACTGTTGGATAAGTCTATCCTTGTGGTTGAGTTGGAGGCTGTCCCATAAGAGTCCAGTTTTATGTTAATTATTGTCTTGAACACCAATATTCCTACAGGCCATTTATCTTTCAGGAACCACACTGCTCCAATCTCAGTGGGGTCTCCCCAAAACCCATTGGTCATCAGAGCTGTGAAAATCTGTTTGTAACAGGCCTGGAATGTGTACGGCATATTGAATCATTATGTTCCAATGGTTTGTTAAAGACGTCCACTTTCTGATAGCGCAGTAATTATTCAAGTTGGATTGAAACAGAACTGTTCAGAACAGCTGCATATTCAATCTTATGAGATCAATTTCTCTAACGGCACTTTGCTTCAAAGGGATACAATTATAAAAGTACGTTGCCCCGAAGTAAATATCCAATTATAAGCCATGTTTGAGTAGTAGTGTACCCGTTGAGCTAGCATTGATCTATGGAGGTTTAAGAGAATGCTTAGGTTCACTCTGTTGAAGGATGCATTATGGGAAACTGGTTTGATTGTTCTTTGTATAGCAAGCAATGGAGGAAGATATTATGTTTTGTGATTAGTTGTTACTAGACTGACTAGTAGAAGTATAATGGTCTGTCCATTTGTGTTTTTCCTTGCTTCCAAGGGGAATTGTACATACGGTAGAGAATGCAACATTTAGGTTTAGGTCTAACGTTTCACAAGTTCTATCTTTTTCCCAGAGCAATGCATTGAAATATTGAACTTTAATTCTGAAATATATTATGAAGGGTAGGAATTTTGTCATTTTTTTTTCTCTTTTACTTTAATTCGTTCCAATGTGTCCATTTCATGGTGGATGATAATGTAAGTTCTAACTGTTTTTGTGTAAGAGCAGAGGGAATGTTTTGTGTAAGAGCAGAGGGAATGTTTTGTGTAAGAGCAGAGGGAAGGTTTTGTGTAAGAGCAGAGGGAAGGTTTTGTGTAAGAGCAGAGGGAAGGTTTTGTGTAAGAGCAGAGGGAAGGTTTTGTGTAAGAGCAGAGGGAAGGTTTTGTGTAAGAGCAGAGGGAAGGTTAAGTATGATCTCAGTCATAACATGTTGTTTGGGAGTACTGGGCTGGTATAAAATGTATTTGTTGTGTCATTAATATTTTATAGATGGGTATAGATTGCAAAATCAACTGAGAACCATCCCAGATGCACAATAGTGTGGTAAATCAAAATGGACTCTCGGCTTAGTCGGAAGTGTTCCTGGAGATATTGCATCCTTATTTGAAAGACATCGACATGTTATATTTTCTGTGTTTAAATGTAATGTACTGGTTGGTGGCACAGTATTGACAGCTGTAGCCATTAGAGAAAAACTGTCGTCACCTTGAGAAGTCCTGAGTTTCTTCTGGGGCACCACGGAATTGTCACGCATCTTTAATTTAATCATTTACTCAGCCTTTTTTACTACCTAATAATGATGCTATTTTAGAAATGTAAGGTAAAAGGTATTGTATGTTTAGATCAGCGTTCACGTGCACAGCTGTAGCCCAATGTAGATTTTGTATGGAGTATACCTCAAATGTATACTTTTCACTCTTTGTGTACTGTTGCATCCATGCATAATGCCACTGTACTGTGCATCATCATCCCAAATGTCCTGCTTGTGGTCAAAACCAGCCCAATCTCTGTAAAATAAACTCAATGTTGCAGGTCACACACTGATAGACCACCTGCAACAAAGACATACACCAAAAACCCCAAAAACAGGACGGTGAAAATGAAAGTATTTGTATGAACTTTGTTGGGTCATTTTTCTCAAGAGGGCCTTACTGAGACTCTGTTCTAATCTTGGTAAGGCTGACGGGAAATAGACTGCCATATAGACCCATATCACAGCAATCAGAGAAGACAGAGCCTGTGTCTCTGACTGTGTCCCCCCCCAGGACTTGGCTGCCCTGAGAGTGTATGTAATGTCACTCAGTATAGACACAGGCTGATGTTGTCCTCCCCAGGGGGGTCTGTGCTACAGTCACTTGAAGCAGGAAGTTTCCTTCAGGGCCACTGTACCCTAGAGACCCAACCTGGGGTTTTGGCCCTACTGTCAGGGCCTGTGTGTGTTAAATGTGATTTATGCATTCTTGAAAAAAAAAAGTAATAATACCAGTAATAACAATGTGGATATTCAAGTTATAACACTGTTTGAAGTTTAATAAGATATTGTATTTGTAGCAGATTTTTCTTTCCCTCAATAAAAACACTGACCCATCCCACTCTCTCTCTTTCCTTCCTGATATGTTGTCGCTAGATTTTTGAATTTGATACCCCCACGACTAACTTCACATTGAATGGGTAACATATTTACTGTGTTGTGATCTTTGAACTGAAATTAGAGATGTCATTTTAATCAGGAGTATTGTGAGGAGAAGATCCTGGTCTTCTGCTGGTATGTAACAAGTAGAGTACACAGGGTGGTGTGAGTCTTTGGGGACAACGTGTAATTACTGGCAGTGAATAGAGGCCTTACAATCTCCTTTAGTGGGGGCCTTTTTCAACTGGAGAATGGGGGACCCAGAGCTCACTGTGAACCCAAGAGGCCTGTAAACAACCACTGGTTGCCAGGGAGATGCCTGTCTTTGAAGGTGCTCTAAAATGGAAGGCGACAGAGGCCTTTGTGACAACACTGCAGCGCCGAGGTGACGGAAGACAGGCGGCTGAGCATGCAGAGCCTCCAAACCGGTGTGGTGTCTGGGGCCCGGGGCGGCATCTGAAGCAAAACTGCTCTCGCACTCAGACCTTTACTCTGTGGTGGGGCCTGGACTGGTGTCAGAACTTTAAACGCTTCACCCAACAATCATTTCTCTCTGTTGCTTGTGATTAGCCCCCTGGCACTATTAATAATGTCATTGTCTACCTTTACATGGGACAGAAGCTGGGTGCCAGGTGAATGGATATGGCCTTGTCCAGTTAAGTTTAGGCATTTGTGTTTTGAGCAAGTGTGGAGGTGTTGCTATAGTCTGGGATAGGTTATAAGACGACACGAGGGTCCTACACATTAGTTACTCAAGGTGAAGTGGTCCAATTAACCACAGTGTAAACAGAGCAGAGGGCAGCCCCTGTGACCTGGGCCACACTGGAGGATGTTTTGATTGAGCTGTGGATTGGTGGCGTTTGTTGTGTTATGTTAATATAACTGAGGCTTGGTTATAAAGACCTTTCAAACTCCACACACACTATTCAGACCGGTTGACAAAACGTTCTCCTCATTACCCGTTTGTTATCGCTAAGATCCTCTTGTTTGTGTTTCACCTCTATGCAGGTTTTAATGATGACTGGTGTCACAGAGTGTGAAAACAGTCAAGAAAATACACTCACCCCGAGAGAAAGAAATGACAAGTGACACTACAATGACCTTTCTGATAACGAAGAAAGAAGGCTTTGGCGTTTTTTCATAATCAACCTATCTAATTATTTAATATCGAAATAATATGTTGTAAAAAAGAATGAGTTTATCATCTTGCCGCTTGTCATTAAATATGGGATTATTCATTTTGAGTGCATCAGCCGACAATCTTCCACCCTTGAGAGTGACCACCATTGTAGCCCAGTGCTCTGCTGTCCCCAAAACACCTGGCCCTTGAACCCCCTTCCCTCCCTATCCACCCTCGTACTGGGGCCTGGGAACCAGGCATGGGTCAGCCACTGATGAGGTGCAGGCCTCTGCCATTATATCAGAGAGAAAGTGTGTTATTGAATGGCAGTGCACACATACAGGCAAAGAGACTAAATCGAGAAGATGGTGAGGGATCATGCAGAAATACCCTTCTGTCTGTTGAGCTTTCATATGAAACAATGTTGTTGAACAAAGCTGCATCTGATTATCATCAAAAGTGCACACACATATTCATAATCTTTACCAATGATACTATACTTCAGATCATTATCATTTATAATTTTCAAGCACAATTTTTTTCTTTTTTTTCTTGATAAATACAATGTTTTGTAAGTAGAACATAATTAGCATGGCAAGCCAAATCATTTTGGAACATCAGGACCTTTACTGTTGGCTGGTCATTAATCAAATGTTGAAAATGATATAGGTGTTTCACAGTTATTATCGCTATGCACTCTGAAGATGGACTCCTTTGAATAATGGGACAACTTGAACTTTGGGGTTAAAGGTCAGGCCATGGAAAACGAATGTGGTGAGCAAGAAGCAGGAGCCCTTGGACGAAAACAATCTCAGATATCAGATGGAAAATATGGCGGGGGCGTTGGCTGATTTCGACGGGCCGCTAAATGTTACCAAGCAGCACCTGTTCAGGCCTGCAGGACATTTTTTTCCACAACAAGTGGACAGATATAACTACCCCCCTGAATCCTCCCATCCCCAGTCCACAGCAGCATAGTGGCAGGGTTTTGGTAACAAGCGCAACACATAGCATTAATACGCAGTGTGTCAGGGAGCTACAGGAGTGAGATATATTTATAAATGCCCAACACTCACTGTGGAAAATATTCTGAATCGGTGCAAGGCTGTGCTGAGGTCGTTCACAAAAATATCCCAGCAGGCCAGATAGCATCCGCTGGATAGACTAAAAATAGCCCCACTTTGTCTTCACAGGGGCTATAAGTGGCAACTGGGATGGTATTACTATGATACGAGCAACGGAGTAGTGGCATGCTTATTCTAAACAAGTTATCCAGTATTTATAGGCCTAACATTTGTATTAATATCCAAATAGACACAACCCGGCTGGATATCCCCTGAAGTCAAGTTGAGCTTGCAGGCGTTCATGCTTTGACAATGTTGCCATGGCAACAGGTCGGTGTAGGTAGAGGCGTCAACTTTGATCCACTCGCTAATCACAAATCTCAAACCTGGTGCAGATACAGGATTCTTCTTTTGTCTAAAGGCTGTAGTCACTATCCCTAATTTACAGTGCTATTCTAAATGGATCTATTACCAGATGGTATTTTCATGGTCTTTTCTTTGATTCAGATTTTCCAATAGACTAATACTGTATGACCCCATGCCACGTTGGCCTATTGGAAACCAGTTTGAAATAGGGTTACTTGTCATTGGACTACAACGGACAATTTAATCCATTTGAATCCCACTTTGTAAAACAATAAAATGTGAATAAATCTAAGGGGCCACAAGACTTTTGCAAGAGCTTTTATCAAGAACATGATATTCAAATACAACACGGATGTATTTTCATTTGTGTATGTTGGCGGCAACACAGACTAATTTTTGACATTCAACAAACATTTTACAGACAAATAATTGATTTATCTTCCTTCACTCTCTTTTCTAGAGTACATGTGCTTTTCATGATGTTTTGGGTCTGTGACATGAGCTAATCGTGAGATAGCTGTCACTAGTTTTATCCAAAGCACATGAATACTATCTAACCACTAATCTACAGTAGATTCCCATCACTACTGCCAACTGATCAACATAACCCTCAAGACAGATATATCAAAGCACCTTCTCTACCTCGATGGACGGGAACTCGTTGACCTTTATGCTATCAAATCATCGCAGGAGCGTGGCTGTATCCAGCAGAGTAGCAGGGGGGGGGGGGGTTACTGGCAGGCGATTCCCTGGATCAGGCCCAGGGATTGTTCCAAAGGGAAACAGCCAGGCACAGCTCTATGGAATTGGACAAAGCTAACTGACTCACGCAGAGCATTGGAAACTCTCTAGGTTCCACTCTTCCGCCCAACCCAGGAGCTAGAGTTTGACCAGGCCCAATTCACACTGGGTCAGAAATAGCCACACTGCCTCTATTTTTGACCCGTCTGCTGCTGTAAGGGTATCAGGCCCATGCCTCTCTTACCCTGGCTACAGGGTATTTATAGGGCGAGAGGGGTCTTTTGTGGAGTCACAGTGGCTATAGTTAGGAGCTGCTGCTGTGTCAGCTGATGCACACGTCATGGAGAATGGTGACAGAGGTCAAGATCACGTCTGGAGCCAGAACCTTGTGTTTGTCTTACCATCCTCTGGGTCTTTCTAGTAAGGCTGGTCAACATTTTTACCAGACCTCTGAAATGGTTACATTCATATTGATCTCCACAATTTTAGTAGTAGTAGAAGTTGTCCATGGTTAACCGGGCCCATGGTATCCTGCAGTGTGTCAGAAAGGTGAAGGATGGGCCGAGACGGCTCCAGCCAGGATATGCTGAGGAATGCCATGTCAGTCTCCACTAAAATCCCCCAGCAACACCCCAGGGAGCTGTGACGGTCGTGCCAGAGCCCTGCCCCATGGGATCTGGCATCCTGAAAACACTGGCCTGGCTCGATGAGCTCTGCTCTGCGTGGGCTTCCTGCTAAGTTATGGGTTTTGTGGCCCAAGATACCCTTTCTCTCCCAACTTAGAAATGTCCAGGTGTCTCTTTATTTCCACAACTATATCACCTACTGTGTATATTAACATTTTGGTCATTTAGCACAGGATTTTGCCCGAGTACTACACAGCTGATTCAAATAACCAACTCATCATCAAGCTTTGATTGTTTGAATTAGCTGTGTAGGGCAAAAACAAAAACGAGTTTGGGGAACCCTGATTTGTCAGACAACTCATAATATGTGCAATCAATCATTTAGCACATAGATATTTTAATTTGTTCACCCTTTATGGATTTCTTAATTTTTTATTGTTATTAAATGAGTGGTGGTTATAACAACAACAACAAAAACAACCTTTTTATTGTTCAAAAGGGGTTGACCATCCGCAGTTGCAGCTACTGTACATAGCTGGCTGTTGCTGCCGTGGCCGAATATGTGAAACAGTGTACAAGTAAAAGAGTTGACAAACATTTAATTCCCGGCCAGTGCCAACACAGCACCCAATCCCCATTCATCCTTCTACTCTACAAATCATCAAACAGACAGCCAAGTTGCACCAACCTGCGCGTGTTTGGAGTGCCTTGGGACATGCCAGACATGTTTTGGATTCTGCTGAAGAAAAGCAGCGTTTCTCCCGGCCTGCAGTGACTGGCCATGTGTTTAGGGAGCTCTCTCCACTCAGCTGCTCCACTTGTGCTGAGCAACTGGAAAGAGTCGACCAAGCCCCCACCGTCGCCCCTCCCGCAAGGCTTGGCATGGCGCCACAGCGGCATGCAGCTGGCCTCCCTCCACCTGCCAATAAACCGATATATTTAATAAGAATTTTCCATGCACCATTACAAATGGGAAACATCACGGTTTTATTTAGACTCTTAAAATATCCACCTTCAGCAGCTGCCGTCCAAAAAGACATTAATTAGCTGAGGAAAAATGGGGGGCTGTGATTTAAATGATCCCGTCTCAGAGAGCCCTGAGAGATCCTGCCTGGGGATAGGGGTGTCACAAGAACACTACCAGAAAGTCACCCACACTATCTGTTTTCTGTTTATCCTAATCGCTTTATTCTCCAGTTTCCTGTGTGCCCATGATGATATTTACAGTATGCCAGTGATCTCACAATGCCAAGAAATGGTCATAAAGTAGGAACGTGCCGGGTCACTGATAGGAAAGCGCTAACATTTAGTTCTAATACTCTACTTGTGCACTCTTCAGCAGTCACTCAGTCTTTGTTTGATTTTTAGAAAAGTGAGTTTCTTCAATATTTCTTGACTTAGACAAGGGCTTGTGCTTTCATCTCAGTGGTTCATGTCTCCCATGATGATGCATGTTTTCATATTTAGGCATATTGTACAAAAGTAGGTATTTATTGTTTTTAAACAAACAGTTCATACAAAATTGTATACTCCCACTATACATTTCCTCAAAAGGCACAGGTAATCATCAATAACACAATCAAAAACTTCAAGGCTTTTAAATTTCAAGTATTTTTGGCAGCATGCGATAACTTTTCTCTCTTTTTTTGTCAAACAACTACTTCATATATCAAATATATGACATAAGAACGTCTTTGGACACAGTCCATTGTGCTTATTTCATGAGCTTGAAATGTCAGAGACCAAAAACATAGAGTAGTCAGAGCTCCGTGTCACTAATAGCAGTCTTTCTCCAGTGCGTTGTGAGGGCACTGCAGTCTGATGTTAGTAGAACCAAACGTAGCCTAGGCAAGTAGGCAACAGGTTCAGAGTGGGCAGCACAGGCAGTAAATGGCATCAGGACTGTGGGCAGCAGCCAGACTCTTCATGCTTGGAGAGCAGAGATATCCTGGAGAAGGTTTTGGAGCAGCTCTTGCACTGGTATTTCTTGATGTCAGAGTGTGTCTGCAGGTGTGCTCGGAGATTGGAGCGGTCAGCAAACGCCCGGCTGCAGTGTGGGCAGGAGAAGGGCTTCTCACCTGAAAAAGGGAATTGATAAACTCAGAGCCCTAGTGGGTAACTGAATATGGGATAGTGTGAAGTCAAGCTCAATTCATGAAACAGGTGAATAAAGGTGAAAAGTGTTGCCAGCTGTACATTACTGTCCATACCTGTATGTGTGCGAATGTGTCCCTGGAGCAGCCAAGGCCTGGAGAAGGCCTTCCCACAGAGCTTGCAGACGCAGGGCAGTGTGTGTGTTCGAATGTGCATCTTCAGAGCTCCCAGACTCACGTACTCCTTGTCACAGTACTTGCAGCTGAAGTACTTGTGACACTGCCACTCACAGTGCAACTGCCTGTGCTTGGCCAGCCCAGAGAAGGTGAAGTAGGCTTTGTGGCAGTCGAAGCATTCAAAGCGCTCCTGACTAACACTAGAGTGAACAAGGCCCATGAGGGGATTAGGCATGCTGCCCCTCTCCTCCAGGTGTCTGAAGTCCTTTGAGAGCAGGAAGGTCTGGGGTTCCATGGTTCCCAGGGGCTCAAGTCCGGAGTGTGAGTCTCTTAGCAGATTGTTGTGAGACACTGACAGGGGGTAGAGGATTTCCTGTGTTGAGCTATGCCGTGACAAGCTGGTGTCCCTTGAAGGAAGCCTGTCTACCTGTGGAAAGTGCATGGAGGCTGGTGTGGGGATGAGACTTGGCCCTGGCAGCCAACCCTCCAGGGGCTGAGGAGTGCTGGGGATGTAACAGGCTACCTCAGGCTGGACCAGGCTGGTGTAGAGATCTGTAATGACACAAACACCATTTTATGTTAAAACTGTTTTACAAGTACACTCAAATGTTGTAATAATGCTCTATTGGAATAATTAGGTTGAATTCAATAAGTTAAAACATATAGTTAAATATGACATTAATTTACAATATTAGGAGCAGTCTCAAAGTAACAGAGGGACTGTATTGTGCATATCGATTTGCATAACATCCAAAGTTCCAATGCATTCACATAGCATAGCCAACTGGCACGGTTCTAATTTCCTTACAACAAAAATAATCATAATCATAATCTGATTTTAGTCACATATATTTTATTTTCCTCTCTAATGGTCATCTTTGACAGTTCAATACGGGAGGGTGGGAGGCTAGCTCGCTTTAAGGGGTGAATTGGAACAAAAACACAGACTTAAGGCACATTTTGGGGTAAAAGGAGCCTAGGAGGGCACTACATTAGCCTCTTGAACGCGTTTAATAGGACCCTTCAGATCCCATGAGGGACTAATAATAAACTCTTCTTTTGTGTGACAGATTTTGCACCTGCTAAACTCCAAAAACGCATTTGTCCTATCCTCTTCCAAGGTATCAGTTAAATCCATCATTATTTACTTTCCTATAACTAACATAATTTTAGACTATGCTCTTATCATATTGTTTGAGTTATAGGCCTACTGTGTTCAATTACACACGGTAAGAATAAAATGGGCGATGAATGGACTAAAATAAATACAATTATATGTTTGTTTTTTTCTGAAATAATGCAACTTATAGCCAACAGACAAAATAGCAAAGGTATTCACATTGGTATTTTACTGTAGATGAGAATATACAACACAACGATAGAAACATATAATTGAAGTCGATTAAATAAATTAACTGTACCGTCTGCTTTTGAATCCAGAATTCCATAGTTTGGCTTCTTATTAGTGAGATGTTTCTTCACCAGAAACGACCTTGGCATCTTTATCATATAGCTCTGAGTTATTGATGAGTCTGCAGCGCCGCAATAATGTGACAAGTGAGTGCTAGTAGGATGACCTGTTGAATAAATAGCTCTTGGAGGCTGTCTTTTGCCTTGCATTCTTCAGTGGAGTGGAGAGTCAGGTGCAGGGGTCGCTAAAAATTTGCATACACACCCTGTCGGACCAATTAGAATGAAAGGACAAGTGTACCGGGGCGGACCTCTGCGTCGATCAGCATACCCCAACAAAACAGGTGCATAGCAAAACACTATACAGTGGTCTGCAAGCCCGTAGACAGGCGATCTGAATTTGCCCTGCCTGACTGGCTTTATTAGTTTAAAAAAATATCGGCCTACCGGTATTTCATTCTCTATATTTTCTTTATACTACAGACGTTCGCACTATCACATGGTATAGCAAAAATGGCCAAATAAATGTTTTTCCTGTTGGTTGAACTAGCCGTCAAAAACATTATTCACCCCCATCCTAAAAATGTGCTCAAAGTCCAGACCTATGATTAGGCCAACTATAGGTGTTTATTTGAATGAATGAATGCACTTTTGTATCCTATGCTTACTTGTATAGAAAGACAAATTTGAAGTGTTTCGAGAGAGGTTCCTCCTCTATTATTCTCAGTTTCTTTCCATGTCTCATTTGAAAGCTTAGGAAACAAAGCGCATTCCCAGGCCTGTCATTTTCCATTCCGTGAAGTGTGTCCTATTGAAGCAGCCGAACTACCGGTCAAGGAGGGGAGGTCATTGGTGTGGAGGACTGAAAGCTTTTTTTTACGATGGTGTGTAACTATTCACTTCCTTGAGAAGTTCATTGTGTAGAAAAACAAATTAAGAATATACTGACCTTAACCACCTACTTCTAAAGTGTAAGACAAAACAAATATTTTTATTTAACATGTTTAAAAATAGCGTATGTAAGCAATAATGTGGTATATGGTCAATGGCTAAGGGGTTCTTATGCACAACGAGTGCCTGGATACAGGCAATATACCACAAACGCCCGAGGTGCCTTATTGCTATTATTTAATTTATTTTATTTTTATTTCACCTTTATTTAACCAGGTAGGCAAGTTGAGAACAAGTTCTCATTTACAATTGCGACCTGGCCAAGATAAAGCAAAGCAGTTCGACACATACAACAACACAGAGTTACACATGGAGTAAAACAAAGACAGTCAATAATACAGTAGAAACAAGTCTATATACGATGTGAGCAAATGAGGTGAGATAAGCGAGGTACAGGCAAAAAAAAGGCCATGGTGGCAAAGTAAATACAATATAGCAAGTAAAACACTGGAATAGTAGATTTGCAGTGGAAGAATGTGCAAAGTAGAAATAAAAATAATGGGGTGAAAAATAAATAAATACAGTAGGGAAAGAGGTAGTTGTTTGGGCTAAATTATAGATGGGTGATGTACAGGTGCAGTAATCTGGGAGCTGCTCTGACAGCTGGTGCTTAAAGCTAGTGAGGGAGATAAGTGTTTTCAGTTTCAGAGATTTTTGTAGTTCGTTCCAGTCATTGGCAGCAGAGAACTGGAAGGAGAGGCAGCCAAAAAAAGAATTGCTTTTGGGGGTGACCAGAGAGATAAACCTGCTGGAGCGCGTGCTACAGGTGGGTGATGCTATGGTGACCAGCGAGCTGAGATAAGGGGGGACTTTACCTAGCAGCATCTTGTAGATGACCTGGAGCCAGTGGGTTTGGCGACGAGTATGAAGCGAGGGCCAGCCAACGAGAGCGTACAGGTCGCAACGGTGGGTAGTATATGGGGCTTTGGTGTCAGAACGGATGGCACTGTGATAGACTGCATCCAATTTGTTGAGTAGGGTATTGGAGGCTATTTTGTAAATGACATCGCCAAAGTCGAGGATCGGTAGGATGGTCAGTTTTACAAGGGTATGTTTGGCAGCATGAGTGAAGGATGCTTTGTTGCAAAATAGAGATGTTTGATGTGGGTCTGGAAGGAGAGTTTACAGTCTAACCAGACACCTAGGTATTTGTAGTTGTCTACGTATTCTAAGTCAGAGCCGTCCAGAGTAGTGATGTTGGACAGGCGGGCAGGTGCAGGCAGTGATCGGTTGAAGAGCATGCATTTAGTTTTACTTGTATTTAAGAGTAATTGGAGGCCACGGAAGGAGAGTTGTATGGCATTGACGCTTGCCTGGAGGGTTGTTAACACAGTGTCCAAAGAAGGGCTGGAAGTATACAGAATGGTGTCTTCTGCATAGAGGTGGATTAGAGACTCACCAGCAGCAAGAGCGACATCATTGATGCATACAGAGAAGAGAGTCAGTCCAAGAATTTAACCCTGTGGCACCTTCATAGAGACTGCCAGAGGTGCGGACAACAGACCTTCCGATTTGACACACTGAACTCTATCAGAGAAGTAGTTGGTGAACCAGGCGAGGCAATCATTTGAGAAACCAAGGCTGTCGAGTCTGCCGATGAGGATGTGGTGATTGACGAAAGCCTTGGCCAGATCAATGAATACGGATGCATAGTAATGTTTCCTATTGATGGCGGTTAAGATATTGTTTAGGACCTTGAGCGTGGCTGAGGTGCACCCATGACTAGCTCTGAAACCAGATTGCATAGCAGAGAGGGTATGGTGAGATTCGAAATGTTCGGTAATCTGTTTGTTGACTTGGCTTTCGAAGACCTTTGAAATGCAGGCTAGGATAGATATTAGTCTGTCACAGTTTGGGTCAAGAGTGTCCCCCCTTTGAAGAGGGGGATGACCGCAGCTGCTTTCCAATCTTTGGGAATCTCAGACGACACGAAAGAGGTTGAACTGGCTAGTAATAGGGGTGGCAACAATCTCAGCAGATAATTTTAGAAAGAAAGGATCCAGATTGTCTAGCCCGGCTGATTTGTAGGGGTCCAGATTTTGCAGCTCTTTCAGAACATCAGCTGACTGGATTTGGGAGGAGAAATGGGGAAGCCTTGGGCGACTTGCTGTGGGGGGTGCAGTGCTGTTGACCGGGGTAGGGGTAGCCAGGTGGAAAGCATGGCCAGCCGTAGAAAAATGCTGATTGAAATTCTCAATTATAATGGATTTATCAGTGGTGACAGTGTTTCCTATCTTCAGTGCAGTGGGCTTCTGGGAGGAGGTGTTCTTATTCTCCATGGACTTTAGTGTCCCAGAACTTTTTTGAGTTAGTGTTGCAGGAAGCAAATTTCTGCTTGAAAAAGCTAACCTTGGCATTTCTAACTGCCTGTGTATATTGGTTTCTAGCTTCCCTGAAAAGCTGCATATCACGGGGGCTGTTCGATGCTAATGCAGAACGCCATAGGATGTTTTTGTGTTGGTTAAGGGCAGTCAGGTCTGGGGAGAACCAAGGGCTATATCTGTTCCTGGTTCTAAATTTCTTGAATGGGGCATGCTTATTTAAGATGGTTAGGAAGGCAATTTAAAAAAATAACCAGGCATCCTCTACTGATGGGATGAGATCAATATCCTTCCAGGATACCCCGGCCAGGTCGATTAGAAAGGCCTGCTCGCTGAAGTGTTTGAGGGAGCGTTTGACAGTGATGAGTGGAGGTTGTTTGACCGCTGACCCATTACGGATGCAGGCAATGAGGCAGTGATCGCTGAGATCTTGGTTGAAGACAGCAGAGGTGTATTTAGAGGGCAAATTGGTTTGGATTATATCTATGAGGGTGCCCGTGTTTACGGCTTTGGGGAGGTACCTGATAAGTTCATTGCTCATTTGTGTGAGATTGAGGGCATCAAGCTTAGATTGTAGGATGGCTGGGGTGTTAAGCATGTTCCAGTTTAGGTCGCCTAGCAGCACGAGCTCTGAAGATAAATGGGGGGCAATCGGTTCACATATGGCATTCAGAGCACAGCTGGGGGCAGAGGGTGGTCTATAGCAGGCGGCAACAGTGAGAGACTTGTTTTTAGAGAGGTGGATTTTTAAAAGTAGAAGTTCAAATTGTTTGGGTACAGACCTGGATAGTAGGACAGAACTCTGCAGGCTATCTCTGCAGTAGATTGCAACACCGCCCCCTTTGGCAGTTCTATCTTGTTTATAAACTGGTTACCAACGTAATTAGAGCAGTGAAAATACATATGGTCTTACCTGTGGTATACAGTCTGATAGACCATGGCTGTCAGCCAATCAGCATTCAGGGCTGGAACCACCCAGTTTCTAATGGAGATTATAGGCTACTTTAGCCACAGATTCTTGTACATGTGATTCTAGACAAACTGGGTGGTTCAAGCCCTGCTGATTGGTTGATCAAATCAATTTATAAAGCCCCTCTTACATCAGCTGATATCTCATAGTGCTGTACAGAAACCCAGCCTAAAACGCCAAACGGCAATCAATGCAGGTGTAGAAGCATGGTGGCTCGGAAAAACTCCCTAGAAAGCAACCTAGAGTGGAACCAGGCTATGAGGGGTGGCCAGTCCTCTTCTGGCTGTGCCAGGTGGAGATAACAGAACATGGCCAAGATGCTCAAATGTTCATAGAAGTCAAATAATAATCACAGTGGTTGTCGAGGGTGCAACAGGTCAGCATCTCGGGAGTGAATGTCAGTTGGCTTTTCATAGCCGATCATTAAGAGTATCTCTGATAGCCATAGTATATCAGTCCGTATACCACAGGCATGACAAAATATTAATTACATTTGTAACCAGTTTGTAATAGCAGTTAGGCACCTCTGGGGTTTGTGGTATATGGCTAGTATAACACGGTTAAGGGCTGTGTCCAGGCACTCCGCGTTGCATTGTGCTCAACAGCCCTTAGCCAGGGTATATTATTGCTTAAATATAACTTGTACAATCTGTTCTGCGGAACAAGGAAATGCCATCATTCATTGACCCAGACCTGTTTCATTCAATCATTGCCATCTAGTGCCTCATCTGTGAATGAATAATTCAGCTCAAATAAAAAAAACGGACATGTAATTTATTTAATAACACTATTCACATGGCCATCAATGTACCAAAGGGTTATCCTTTATAAAAAACAGAATTCACAAGTGTGCTTCTTCAGAAGCAAATACAAAGAAAAAAATTAACATTTAATATGATTAAAATGAAAAGGACTACAAACACCCAAACTTACATGTTTTAAAAAGCATTTGAGCTTGATAATTCATCTCAGTTAACAAAAAAAATCCTAAGGCTGATTTGGATTTCAAGTAACTTACATTTCATGCCAAAGTATAGTCTTTATAGAAACGTTATGATACGACACCAACATGGAAGCAAGAACCAGCAAACAATGCATATTAAATTCAAGTACAATCTGGGGTTGTTAAGAGTCCATTAGAAAGCACTGCTGAATTGTGTAAAATCCATGTCAACATCCTGCCAGTGCAGAGCCAAGAGTGTGCCACCCTCCCCATGCTGAAGACGAGCATTGAAGACAGTTCTCTAAAATGTTCCCACATCTGCACAAATCAAACTGTAAATGTGCCCGAAACACACAAGGGGAAATATAAAGTAAGAAAGTGTCTACAGCCTACAGACCCAAGTGTGGAGAACCAGACACTTTCCAAGCAGAAAGGTTGAGAAGCTGACTGACTTCTCAATCCTCTCCTCCTCCGTACATGTCAGACAGCTTCTTGAAGCGCGGGCCCCACTGTTGAAGGAGGTCGTAGTCCTGGTCGTCTCCTGAGCTGGAGGAGTTGAGGGAGCTGAGGGAGCCGGCCTCAGAGCCACCTCCTTCATAGTCAAACACCAGGAGGGAGTCGTAGGGAGGAGCAGTGGGGTCGTTGTCAGCTGCCTTCAGGTTCTGGTCAACAGAAAGATTACATTTTACCACCTTGGTGAATATACAGCACAAATTCTAAACAAGCATAAACTGACATTATCCATGTCAAGTCCAGTTACTTGAATGACAAATCATCCCCAGAAGACATTGATATGATCTTAACTGTGCATTCCACTCACATTATTAATCAGTTCAAGACTTTACTCACATCATCAATGAAGTTGCCAATGTCGGCTGGGTTGGCGGGTCGTGGGCGATACTCTGGCCGGGCCATGGTTGGAGCGATGTCATTACGGAAAACATCAGGACGGTTATCCAGACCTCTGTGCAGAACACTCAAGTCGAAATCCTGAAGGTGGAAAGATGTACAGACACGCATTATATTACAAGATCATGCTGTATATAGATTATCCTACTGTATTATTGATGGTGTGTTTGTTTATTCCATGTGTAACTCTGTGTTGCATGTCAAACTGCTTTGCTTTATCTTGGCCAAGTCGCAGTTGCAAATCTAGAGTCTAGTGGGCTTGTTCTGAGCTAGGCTGCAGTCCAAACACACACCCTAACCCCTCAGCTCTCAAATTAAGTGGACACTTCTGATGACATCTCACGAGTGTACACCTGCAGGGCATGACATCATCACTCGTTCATCCCACCATGGTGTTTTCAGCCACCGGTAGTTTTATAGCACTACAGTCAATTATGAGTGTACTCATTAAATATAGAATTATTCATATACACCTACTGTATGAAAGCTAGCAAATTAATTAGATAACTAACATTAGGCTGTCTAGCTGGAACTGGAAAATGTTTTATTTCTACAATTTCCAAAAGATAGCAAAACTAAAAAAAAACATTTACGAGACGTGTTTGAGTCATCGTTTGCATTAGTAGCACAATTTCTAACTTATTTGCATTCGTTTTTACTTAGTTGTAGGTTGACTTCTCCATTGATATTGTTTAAGTGTTTTCTTAGCAGATGTACAATCGTCACAAATTGAATGATGGGGAGTTTCAGGCCCCGGAGAGAACATAATTATACACTCGCAAACACGACTAAAAACAAGGGCTGAGGGGCTTACATTGCAAACTTCTAGTCATTTGAACCGCCCTCCAAGACGGCGACGGGGATTACCCCAAGGGCATAAGGCGAAGGTAAGTGGACGAGGGTGTGTCTTAGAAGTCTGAAACGCAGCTCTAGTCTGCTCTTCCCTCACCTGGTCATCCTCGCCACCTCCCTCCTCGTCGTAGTAGTAGATGTTGTCCCTGACATCGTCCTCCTGCAGCAGAGGCTCCTTCTTTTCACCACCTCTCTTCCTCAGGAACATGAGCAGCAGAAGAGACAACACTGGAGCACAACAAACACACAGGGCCTTAATACACAATGACGTGCAAGTGTGTTATCTACATATGTAGGCTTCAAGGACAGCAATGACCAAACACTTTAGTGCCGGGTTAAACAAATGAACTTACATAGGAGTAGTAAAATGGCTCCTAGAATTCCCAGAATGCTAGAGAGGCCGAAGCCTGCTACAGCTTTATCGATGCACTGGACATCAGCTCCTTTGCAGTCACACACAGAGGCCTGGATGGTGCTCTCCTGGTGCAGGCCCTGGATGTCAGACACTCTCAGGACAACCGTGTAATCTCCACTGTCCAACACAGTCTTCAGTGTCAGGATAATGCCCGTTTCTGAAATGGAAAACGTTAACATTTAACGTCAAACAACGCAATTGTTTTAAAGGGGGGGGGGGGTAGTACAGTAGTTCTGGGAAAAATCAACGCATACTTGTGTCATTCATTCTGGCAGTCCAGTTCGAAAGGGACGACCCCTGAAGCTGTACTGTGTATGGAGCAGCGAAGCCCGCTCCGTCTTTATCAGTGATTGACAGCAGCTGTGGGGAGGACTCCTTGTTGCAGACCTTAATCATCCTCTCGTCGATGGTTGGAGGGTTGTCATTCACATCCTCCAGCTCTATGATAAGGGTGCCAGTGCCAGTTGCTGGGATTTCATCTGCAAATCCAAATTAGAGCACTGTCACTCAAAGTCAAGTTTAGGTTGTGGTCATCTTCTAAACTTGAAATGTTGTTAATATTAGAGAAAGGGCTAATTGAAATACCGTTGTCAGTGCCCAGAACAACAACAGAGTATTTGTTGTCTTGGACAAAAGTAGATTCTCTGTCCATGAGGCTCTTGACTTTGATCAGCCCAGTGTCTTTGTCGATACTGAGCCATCCAGCAAGATCATTGCGTATCTTGTATCTGTGTAGTAAATGTACAAAAATTAATATATGCATTGCTTACAACTTGTTGAGTTGTCAAAAAAGTATCCTCTTCAAATCTTACAAAAAATATAATAAATTGTAAATGAAGTTGTAATCTTACGTGACTTTCTGATTCCTTGCAGTGTCTGGGTCTGTGGCTGTGTACAGAACCAGGTCACTGTTAACAGTGAGGTCCTCAGGTTTTTTGATCATCTTCTCCACTGGACTAAAGACTGGAGCTTCATTCACATCCTCCACATTCACTATAACAGTGGCAGTGGAGGTGGGCAGGGGGACGGCAAATGGGACTTCATTTGCCACAGTGACCAGCAGAGTGTACTTGTTGTTCTTCTCAAAGTCAAGCGGCTGTAATGAAACAGAAAAGCCCATCAGAATAGGAATCCTTCAGACATTATAGAATCGGGATAATGGTGTTTATATCTACAAGCATACACTCCCCTACATATTTATTTGGACAGTGTAGCCCGAACTTAATTTGGCTCTATACTCCAGCATTTTAGATCAAATGTTTCATATGAAGCAACGGTACATAACAGGTATTTTCATAAATATCCATTTATAAATGAAAGGACTATGTATCTAGTCACCCCCATTTGGACAAATTCAATGTATTAAAAGTAGTCAAAAGTTTAGTATTTGGTTTCATATTCCTAGCACGCAATGACCACATCAAGCTTGCGGCTACAAACTTCCTGGACGCATTTTCAATTTGTTTTCAGATTGTTGTGCCCAATAGAAATTAATGGTATATAAGAATCACTTATTGTAAATAGGAATATGCTTCTGATGCATTTTACATTGATGTGGATGCTACCATGATTATGGATAATCCTGAATGAATTGTGAATAATGAGTAGTGAGAGAGATCATACCCCCCAAAACATGCCAACCTCTCACCATTACCAATAAAAATGTTTTGGGGGTATTATACTTATCCCTCGAACTCACTCATCGTGATTCAAGAGTCATTCATGATTATCCATAATAAATGGTGGCATCCACATGAATAGAGGTGTTTAGAAACATTATTATTTACAATAAAAGAGACTCCAAAATGACAACACATTATTTACCGACGCATTTTTGTGTTTGCAAACATTGCTGTATGAGAGCGATACGCACATGTTGGCGATACGCACATGTTGGCGATACGCACATGTTGCTTGTAGTGTCCATGTAGACCTTAAAATCATCCTCTCGTCCATGGTTGGAGGGTTGTGCATTTCACACTACTTTTGTATTATAATTGGATTTTAAGCCTCTCATGAATGTGCTGCTTAATGTAATGTTTCTGTCATTAGTGAATTTGTCCAAATACTTAAGACACCTTCAAAATAGGGGGACTAGAAACAAAGTACTTTAATTTCTAAACTGTATAAAAAAAAATATATTTAACTAGGCAAGACAGTTCAGCACAAATTCTTATTTACCATGATGGCCTACCAAAGGCAAAAGGCCTCCTGCGGGGGCGATATGTATGAAAATACTAAAAAAAAAAGTGATTGTGTACTGTCGCCTCATATGAAACATTGAATCTCAAATTAAAAAAATGTATAGAGCCAAATTAAATTTCAGCTTCACTGTCAAAATAAATTATTAAGGGGAGTGCAAATTGCTTCCTACAGGATACCATTCTAGAGTAGAAGCTAAAAAGCTAGTGACAGGCTGCTTCTGCTACACCTCCAAAGTAGCAGCTCAAATACATTTAAAGGAGAGGATTTCAACATACCTTTGCTGTCGTGATGATGCCTTCCAGCTTGCTAGGGCCTGTGCTCACATTGAAAAGGCCTTGAGGGTCCCCGTCAACTATCTTGAAGGTGGTGGCCCAGGCAGAGGAGTGAGGATCATCCCCATCAGTCACTGGCATTTTCACCACCAAGGCATCCACTTTATTCTCTGGGACTGACACAGTGTACTGCAAAGGAGAGAAGCATGATTATAAAGCAACAAAGGGCAATTCCATTACGCGTTTAACACGGTTTTAAGGCTTCAATTTGAAATGTTGTCTTCACAAATGTGCTTACCGAAGGCGTCACAAACTGTGGCGCATTGTCATTGCTGTCCGTTACTGTAATGATGGCTTTGCCAAAGCTGGTAAGGCCATTTCCTTCCAAATCGGCAGCTTGGATTTCCAAAGTATATTTAAGAATATTCTGAAACAAATTAAGTAGTAAACTAAATCACAAACGTAACGCATGTAGAATGTACACAATGAATAAATGATCAACAAGACTACCGATTTGAAAAGAGACCAACCTCTCTGTCCAACCCAGCTGCGTTAACCCGAATCATTCCGGTCACAGGGTTGATGACAAACATGTTGGGGCTTGGTAGTGAAGGCTCCTGTTTGAGAATGGTGTATCTGACATCAGAATGGGCAGAGCCCTCCTCATCAGCATCAGTGGCTGTTACCTGCATGACCTCATCACCTGAACAGAGTGAAAAAAATTGCAGAATCGTCCTAGCATTATTTTCCTTAAACATCACATCATTAAGTATTGTAAATACTGAGTGTGTGTATGATCATACCTGGTTTTGATGCCTCAGGGACTGTTCCCGTAAATGGATTTTGGGTAAATACAGGTTTGTTGTCATTCAGGTCGATGACTTCCACAATGATATCCATGGGTGCCTCAGCCTTACCTGCACCCACTGCAACAGCATGGGCTAGGAGCTACAGAGAGGAGTAACAAATAGTTTAAAACTACATATAAATCAGTTTTCAATTAAGTCAAGGGAAGAAAATTAGGATACACAAAACGCACAACGTATTTGTCTTTTTTCTCCCTGTCCAAAGGCTGGGTCACATAGAGAAACCCCGAGTTTTTGTCCACAGTGAAGAGTCCCACAGGAGGTTGGTCAGCCCCAGGACCAGTGATGCTGTACAGGATCTTCACCTCCTTATCATTGTTGGACCTGATCTGGTTTACAAGGATGATAAAGTTCACGTCAATTACAAAATGTCCAACACTGATATTGGAGTAATGTAAGAACAATCCTTAACCTACAAGACACTTACCTGCACCATATGTTTTGGGAAGGGGCCTCTGCCATTCTCTGGGAAGTTGATGGGAGGAATGACCCAGTCCCTCTTCCTTCTTTTCAGACCTCCTGAAGACTTGGGGAAGTTCAGAACAGGCAGAGACAGACTTGTTCCGGGCTGTGGAATTGAAACAAAAACCATGAAATATCAAGTCTATGGTTTGGTTTACAAGCAATAAAATAAAACAAATATTTTTTACAAAAACTGCCAGCAAATGTCATCAATTGACCTGAAAAAAAAAAAAAAACATTTCAATGCCCATCTATCCACTAGAGGACAGTATAGTCAATGTTATATGACCAGTCATATACCTGGGGCTGGGTGGTCATCTCATGGTGATGGCCATGTCTGGCCTCATGCAGCACTCTGACTGGAACCGTGATCTTCTTGCCCTTGGACTGGGTAGAGACATAAAACTCCTTATGTCCATTATGCAGAGTCACCCCCCTCTTCAGTTTCAGCGTCCCGTCGCCATCTACTTTGAAGCGTGAATCCTCGGAGTGAAAGAGAAAGCTGGTGCGGCTGGTGCAGTCATCAAAAACCACTGAAAAGGTGGTCAGAAGATATTTTTAAAATTATCACAACCATAATTTGTATGTGGTTGTGATTCAACAATGAGTATATTTAAAGCACTGTTGCTTTAATCTCAAATTTATAACAAAAAGCCCTATATTCCATCAGTACTTTCTAGATACATTTACTGAGTGAGTCTGGTGGCAGTTTATGAATGGAATACTGTTCATAGCAACAAAGCAGTAAATGGCCTTCTAAAAAAACCAAACTAGGCCTAAATCACCTCATGAGCACAATTCTGATCTGCTGCAAAGACATTGTACAAATAATAAGCCCTGCAGAATGTAAAAATCTCCATCATGTCTGACTTGCAAAGGAGTAAATTGACCCATATCCTCATGTAACGAACATTACATGTATAACTAGTACTGTGCAACTTAGAACAATATACAATGTACCAGGTAGAGATGAAGCGGTCATTGTATACAAGTGGTCTACCATAATCATCCTGTGTGGACAGAGAAAGAGCAGAGTTGACAGGCCCTGGGTTAAGACTCAGGGACAGGTGGGCAGCAGCCCCTGGTTTCACATTACTACTTCTAAACATCCTGAGGCATAGACCGAGCTCTACAAAAGAGGTCTGAGTCACTCAGGTGTGAGTGGCTCATTATGCCCCTATTATGTTAACAAAATAGTATTTAAGGACCTACAATTCTGTTTTCCCCCCTCACATCTTTCTGTAGTTTTCATTTAGGCCTAGACTGCCCATAAAACATATCCATTTAGAACCCTAATGAACTAGCAAGATGTTATGCCGAAACTCTGTAATTACACAAAAACAAGAAAAGGTGGGGTTGAGAAGTAAAACTGAATTGTAGTATGCCACAGTACACACTTCTGCTTATCCTATTGATAGTTAGGTACTAGAGAATCAGGTAGGTAGAGGTACAGCAACTACCACTCTTTAGGCCAGAAGGTGGTTGTCAACAGTCTTGAACAAATTAAAGAAAGCTGTAGGTGGTAAAGATCAAGTGCAGAGCAATAAATAATCAGGCCACCTGTCACAAAAACATTTGTTTTACAACTAGCGGTCTCGTCATTGCTGGTAAATCAGGCCTAACACTGTTGTCGTCTGCAAACTCGATTCTGCTGTTGGAGACGTGTGTGGCCACATAGTCATGGGTGAACAGGAAGTACAGGAGGGGGCTATAGTCATGGGTGAACAGGAAGTACAGGAGGGGGCTAAGTGGAGATCATCATGACGCAACGCTCCAGTCGCATTTCTAGTGCATACGGATGACATGTCTTTTTCCCCCTGCCAATTTGATAAACCATTCTATATTAAAACTAATTGTACATATTAGTAAAGACAATATTAAATTGAGAATAATCTGATGGGTGAAAATATGATCACTTGAGAGAACAACATGTGCAGCCTGAGAAGCTATTTTTTGCAACTTTTTAAAATAATGAATAGCCTTTAGTCACATCAGGGGTCACTTTAGATTTCAGAAACTTGCATTTTCAAAACTCAGACCATCAAAACAAAACCTTTTTTTTGCTCCAATAGACTGAGCATGGGGCGTGCAACTATAGTTTTCATTCACACAAAAGTGTCACGAGACAGAAAATTGCTTCATTTTGAACAGATGACAGAAGTTCAACAATATTTGGCTAGCAGCCATATAAGTAAATGAGCTTACAATGAAAAAGCAAGGACTTTTGGGCAAAAACGATGCACTGCCATCATATATTTCAAATGCATCACAGAAAGAATGCAGCCAGCTACATTTCTTAATGTTTTGCTTGAAATTAATCTTGCATTTTACCAGAGAAAAGTAGGTTTCACTGAGAAAAGTAGCTACACAGGCGGACCCCATTTTCCTCCAGAACAGACTGAATTGTTTGGGGCATTCTACAAGGTGTCGGAAACATTCCACAGGGATGTTGGTCCATACTGACGCAAAGGCATCACACAGGTGCTGCAGATTGGACGGCAGTATATTCATGCTGGCAACAGCCCATTCCATCTCATCCCAAAGATGTTCTATTGGGTTGAGGTCTGGGGACTGTGCAGGCGACGCAAGTAAACTGAGCTCTCTCATGTTCCATGGTTGTGGCCCGCCTGTTTGTCAAGAACGGTGCAAACTATCAACGAACTGTTTGACCCACAGGACTGCAGCTGACTGATGTTTATCGTACTAATCTCGTAAACACGTGTGTGCGTGTGAAAAGCCCAGGAGGGTGGCCGCTTCTGAGATACGGTGTACCTGACACCGACAATCTTACCATGCTCAGTCGCTTAGGTTACTAGTTTTGCCCTTTCTAACGTCCAATCGAACAGTAACTGAATGCCTCAATGTCCGTATGCCTGCTTTATATAGCAAGCCACAGCCCCATGACTGTCTGTAGCAGGTGAGTGTATTCGGGACACGGGACTTAAGCACATCTTCTCCGCTAAATTAACTAGCCTACAGCCTATAATGGCATGGCGCATAGTCAGATAACATTACCGTAGGCTGACTTATTCTGTAATACATTTTCTTCATATCATAATGCCTAAAATAAAATCATGGATTTATTGTGGTGTGTATTAAATAGATTTATTACACTTTAAAAATGTATATGTTCCAAAGGCGCTAGGGATGTTAATGGCTACTGTTATTGTTAGCCACTTGAAATACATTTGACTGGTCATTCTTAATTTGTATAATTTAGAGGAATTATACTGAACAAAAATATTAAGAGCAACTGTTAAAGTATTGGTTTCATGAGCTGAAATAAGAGTCCAGAAATTTTACATAGACAAAAAAAGCTAATTTCATTCAAATTCCACACAAATTTGTTTACATCCCTGTTAGTGAGGAATTCTCCTTTGCCAAGATAATCCATCCACCTGACAGGCGTGGCATATCAAGAAGTGGATTAATCAGCATGATCATTACACAAGTGCACCTTGTGCTGGGGACAATAGAAGTCCACTAAAATGTGACGTTGCGTAACAACCCAATGCCACAGATGTCTCAAGTTGAGAGTGTGCAATTGGCATGCTGACTGGAGGAATGTCCACCAGAGCTGTTGGCAGTGAATTGAATGTTAATTTCTCGTCCATAAGCCGCCTACAATATAATTTTAGAGGATTTGGCAGTACGTCTAACTTGCTTCACAACCGCAGACCACGTGTAACCATGCCAGCCCATGACCGCAACATCCGGCTTCTTCATCTGCAGGATCGTCTTGAGACCAGCCACCAGGATAGTTGATGAAACTGTGGGTTTGCACAACTGAAGAATTTCTGCACAAATTGTCAGAAACCATCTCAGATTAGCTTATCTATCCTTCAAAGTAGCACAGTGGTCTAAGGCACTGCGTAGTAGTTGCTAGCTATGCCACTGTAGATCATGGTTCGAGTCCAGGCTCTGTTGCAGCCGGCCACAACCGGGAGACCCATGGGGCAGAACACAATTGGCCCAGCGTCGCCCGGGTTAGGGGAGGGTTTGGCCGGCAGAGATGTCCTTGTTCAATCGCGCACTAGCGACTACTGGGGCGGGCTGGGCGCAGTGCACGCTGACACGGTCGCCAGGTTTACGGTGTTTCCGCCGACACATTGGTGCGGCTGGTTTCCGGGTTAAGTGGGCACTGTCAAGAAGCAGTCCGGCTTGGTTGGGTTGTGTTTCGGAGGACGCACAGCTCTAGACCGTCGCCTCTCCCCAATCTGTATGGGAATTGCAGCAATGAGACAAGACTAACTACCAATTGGATACCACAAAATAGGGGGAAAAGTTGTAAAACAATGTTTTAAAGTACACATTTGGGGGGGGGGGGTAATTATTTAAAGTAAAAAAGAATATATACAAATTCAAAAAGAGAAGCGCACCTGTGTGCTCATGGCCCTCACTGGGGTCTTGACCTGACTGCAGTTCGCATTGTAACCGACTTCAGTGGGCAAATGCTCACCTTCGATGGCCGCTGTCACGCTGGAAAAGTGTTCTCTTCACGGATGAATCCCGGTTTCAACTGTACCGGACAGTTGGCAGGCCGTGTGTATGGCATCATGTGGACGAGCAGTACAGTTCAACATTGTAAACAGAGTGCCCCATGGTGGCGGTGGGGTTATGTATGGGCAGGCATAAGCTACAGACAAACACAATTGCGTTTTATCGATGGAAATTTGAAGGCACAGAGATACTGTGACAAGATCCTGAAGCTCCTAGTCGTGTCATTCATCCGCCGCCATCACATGTTTCAGCATGATAACGCACGACCCCATGTCCCAAGGATCTGTACACAATTCCTGAATGCTGAAAATGTCCCAGTTCTTCGATGGCCAACATACTCAGACATGTCACCCATTGAACATGTATGGGATGCTCTGGGTCGAGGTGTACGACAGCTTGTTCCAGTTCCCGCCAATGTCGCACAGCCAGTGAAGAAGAGTGGGACAACATTCCAAAGGCCACAATCAACAGCCTGATCATCTCTATGTGAAGGAGATGTCACACGCTGCATGACACAAATGGTGGTCACACCTAGATACAGACTGGTTTTCTGATCCACTCCCCTACCTTCTTAGGTATCTATAACCAGATGCATATCTGAGATCCATAGATTAGGGACTATTTAAAAAATGTTTTAACTAGGCGAGTCAGTTAAAAACAACTTATTTACAATGAAGGCCTACCCCGGGCCAAACCCTAATCCGGACGATTCTGGGTCAATTGTGCGCTTCCCGATGGGACTCCCGGTTGTGATACAGCCTGGAACCAAACCAGGGTCTATAGTGACTCCTCTAGCACTGAGTTGCAGTGCCTTAAACCGCTGTGCCACTAGGGAGCCCCTAATGAATTTATTTATTTTGACTGATTTCCTAATATGAACTGAAAAAAAAAATCTTTGAAATTGTTACATGTTGCATTTCTATTCTGTTCAGTGTAAATTGTTGCAGATGTTTTTATTTCATTAGTCGTCATGCATCTTATTTATTACACATGCACAGCATAGAGCCGAGTTTGAGAGGAAATATCACCTGTCAGAAGACAGCAACACAGATGCATTCTGCTAGTCACTGCGCAACAATTATAAATGCAATTGTGTGATAAAAACATGATTTTGGTGGCCACGATTAATAAGAGGATCCCAGCTTTCTATTGCCTTTGCAGCCAAGTGTATAGAAAAGGTAGGCAGGCTATCACATGTCTCAACCACTTTGCAATATGAGCTGGAGGCTGTAGGCCTATGCATTTTAATACTGATGTTTGAAACACAAACATTTTACTCCATATTATGGGGCATGTCTTACCTTGCTTCAAAGCAGCCTCGCCAAAATTCCACCTTAGAAACGTGGAGGCAATTATTTTATATAGACTTCCTCATATGCAATTGAAACCAGCATTTCTCTCCTGTTTTATTGGTTTTCATATACTTTCTTTCATTGTCGAGAAGCCAAAAGGCACAATTTTAGTTATATTAGTGAACCCATCCTAGTTGTTGCATCTTTAGAATCCCACTTTAAAATTTAGAGATGATCTCGGTCCCATATGGAACCACACTTAAGAACTAAATTGAGAACAGCACTTAGTTGCATGAAAATATCAGCCTAACAATTTCATGATCCCACAGGCCTAGCTATACCCGCATAATATTGCCCAACAATAGCAAGACACTGACGTCAATCTTATGGGTTAGGAGTGAAACTAGATTGGATTCCTGACCTTGCCACAACATGTAGATGAAAGTACCAAACTTTCTGTATCATAAGAGACAAGTGTAGATTATACTGAGAGTCTGTAGAGGTCTTCCCGTAACATATCCCAAAGGGAGGAGGAATAGTTGTAAAGCAATGACTAAGACTACCTCCTTATTACTGTAATATTGGGTACTAATCATGGAACATGATCATGGGAAAAAAGTTGCTACAAAAGGGATTTGTCATTTCCTATTGATATTACAAATGAATAACGCATATGCTGTCCGTTGCCGTGAATGACAATCAATGTCAGAAGTCACTCAGAGGAATCTAGGCCAGCCTAATGGTTGTTCCAGGAAGTCTAACCAGTTTTACTCTACTGATCAGAACTTGTGCCTACACGCCCAGTTATGCTACATTACAGGTAGTTTGTCTCATCAATTAATTCACCCTGTCTAGTGAACCGTTTTACAAAGACAAAAACAGCCTTCAATTAAGTCACAACTTGATGAAAACATAATTAAAAGCCATAATACAAAACTAGCCTACTAAATTGGTCACACAATTGAGAGCGACACGTTGCTTTCTTAGCAAAGGAAAGCAAAGGCGTGAAAAATCCATCCATTAGCCCCAATGCTAGACAGACAACACACCACAATGCTATCGTAAACAAACGAACACTGCCAAAACAGTGGAAGGTCAGTGCCATGCCATATTTGCAAAGTAATGGTTTGTCTGTACAATGTAGAACGGTGGCAGTTTGATTAGGAATCAGGGGAGACCAACCCATATCTTGAAACACAAAATACTTCCAATTGAACAATGGATAAACATTTATCAACGTGTACTGAAATATTCAAAGCAGAAACTAACATGTAATCTGAAGTGATGACACCCATTAAAAAAAATGTTGGGTCTTATGCAGCATTCAAAACTGTGACTCGGGGAAAAAATGCCGGTCAAATCACGACGCCATTGATCTTCAGGTCTGAGCTCTTGAAAGAGACCCGAGTTGGAATTCTTTGTTGGATGACAGTTCAAAATGTTTTTCAGTCGGAGTTCATTTTTCCCCGAGTTCCCAGTTGTTTTGAACGCGGCGTTATACATGTTTTGCGCGGTCATATGCTAAGAGCGTTTAAGCTACCATTAAATTAGTTCTTACCTTTTCCTAGTCTCCGGCCACTTTGTAAGTGATTTCTTTCTACTTTGAAAATGTACATTTCTGAATTGAAACCCGGTATACATTTTGACTCCTCCGACGTCCCTGGATTGAAAGCCTTACAAAAAAAAAGGAAAAAGCAAATAACTTCAGTTTTATTATATATAAATCAACTACACAAGGTCATGAAAACAATATTCACCAGATTACCTTATAAATGCTATTATACTATCATAATTACCACTAATTACTATTGTTGTTGACGTTCTACAAATACCACAGCACCCTACTGCGAAAAGTGGAACAAGTATAAATAAATAAAAGCTAAGAATAATACAAAACAAATATCCGGGTGCGTTAACGTTAAATAATCGACCAACGCTGGCTAAAACAAATATACCCAACAAATCATGAAAAATTAATCAGTTAAATAAGACCAGTAACGTTAGGCTGAATCAGTATCTGTAAGTTAGTGTTCCCAGGTAAATGGCGTAGCCTACATTGCATGTTACTTTCAGAGTAGAAACAAAAAAATCTTACCTGGAGAAACAATGTTAATACCCCCAACTCCACGAACCAAAAGGCCCCCATTTGTTTTGAATAATTTCAGAATTGTCGTTCCACCAACAGTAAAAAGTAATCAGTTTACGCGTAGATGGGGGGGAAAAGTCTCTCCTTGTTCAAATGTGTGCTCTCTTGATTGTCGGTTAAATTGGAGGAATGAGTTTCAGCAGGTAGTTTCTGGTGAGTGCCGTGTGCAGGCAGGTGACCTCGCCCATACGCTCGCTCCAAGTATGGTCATGGAGGAGAACGGCTCCTTATACCTGCACCTATGAAACACAAGTAAATTGTCATTATCCAGAAACCCACAGCAGGGTCCTATGTGCCAAATTATTTCACAATAATTTGAGAATTCCGATCGAGAGGAGAAGCACTGATGAGGAAGAGTGGGTTCAGGATCACACACGGATGTCAGTCATTCCATTTCATGATCAAAATAGTTTCAAACAAAACACAGTCAGCAAGAGTTGTCTATATTTGTCAAAAGCTATAATTTGTCAAAATAAACTTTACATTTTAACAAATTACTGATAAATACATATATTAATCATGGTAAAAAAACATATACCATTACTCCATTTAGCCTAGTCGAAATAAATGCTGTAGATATTCTTCACCATATGTTTCCTCAGCTTGTAGTAAAGTCTGTGTGCCAATGTGAGAGACCCTGTGATATCCTTCCACTACCACTTCTCTCAAAGGAAACATTACTTTAGCTAGTTTGACCACAGACTGCATGATCCCAAAGCCTGTCCAGTTGGGGAACGAGACACTTTATTAAAAACAACTCAATTTCATAAAACCATTATAGTACTTAAATACTATTTATGTTGAGCTCACTTTTACTCCTCAACACTCATACTGCTGTAGTTTACATGGCTGCCCTACACAACTGAGCTAAACATAATCACAATGAGTAGCTGAAACATCTCCAGTCAGCATAACATATCAGTACAAAAATGATGTATTGTAGATAGGCTTTACTCCGCTACCTGAGGTTTTCTGTGGACCTGATTGGCTACAAATACAGGAATAATTGCAGCAGGAAGTCCTCCATGCATCCTCTTATCACATCTCCATCATCCTCACCCTAGACATGGTGGCAGATCAACATTACAGACCCTGCTTGCTTTGGATTCCCAGCAGCCTTGTGAAGCAATGGTTGAATGACGTGAGTTGACTCATACGTCTATGGTGTCACCTTGTAGAACTAAATACGTCCTATAGACCTAGCCTTTAGTAGTAAGTAACCTATATAATAGCAATTAAATTATTAAGATATGGAGAGACTGGCCTGTTGGAGAAAATAACAGTGCTTGAGGGTTCCAAAGGGAAGGGAAACTATGACATGCAAGATATTTCTTTATCCATTCAGTTAGTGACCTTACGAGTGCAGATAATATTGTGGATCATGAGTTTCAAATGTAATCAGTTTGTGACCCACATCAAACATCACTTCCTTCACTTTTAAGGCTCCTACTCATGATTCACAATATTGGTATACATTGCTAGCTAGCATAATCATAAGCTCCAAATTGGTTTGAGCAGTCCCTCCCCAGTTTATCCATGATTGCCAATGGCATAAGTATAGGCACAAAACCTATGCACAAAACTACTGACTGCAATTGAGCTGATGCTGTTTTCAATGGCGCCGAAAGTTCCAAATATCAAAGCCAAACTTCATGTTAACCCTCCTGACTAATCTTCACTAAAACAACAACACTGTAAGTGATTTTCCATTTTATTCTCAATAAATGTTGAGTGATATCACAAAGAGTGAAACTACGAATGTCTGAGGCCGTTAAAAACGATGTATTTGGACATGAGAGCATGTTTTTCAAACGAGCTAACGTTAGCTAGCCACGATCTTTTGCATGCCATCCGGTGAGTTGGTAATGTGCGCGGCATAATGATGCTAAATAGCCCACAGAAAGCTGCAATCCAACAAGTTGGTTGAGTGAATTGACGCTACCATTACATTTCCGACAACTGTTTTGAAAAGGTCAGAAGCATGCTGTAGTTGAGCTACTAGCTAGCTAACCTGTGGACCTGGCCCATTTGCCATGGGGCAACTAACGTTAGCTCGCTAACTACTAGCATTTACCCTGTTAAAAAGTTACAAGTCAAGTCTGACAACAATGGATAATGTGGAAAAGATTGTTTTGGTTTGAAATTCACTTACCACTTGCTTGAATAATGTGCTCTACTATTCTTGTTCTTATTAACTATTATACTAGCTATAATTCCTGAATAGATAACTGCAAAGCAAGACAGTAACGTTAGCATCAGAATTTAGATTGGCGTGTGCGAATGTGATAAATTCGCGCTCTATATTAGAGCGCTTCAGATGATTAGTTACTGTATTTTTACATCTAATTATCTCTTTACCCCATGTCGTTTTTTGTCTGTTTCTATTTCCGCCATGTTTTGTAAGTCTCACTGACAAGACCTCGGTAGGTCCCATAATTCAATTGACAAGTAATGCATTGCTTTATACTTGCTTTATAAGTAATATTGAGCAGTTTGTGATGTTTCGGAATAGGAAATTATCCTCACACAAAGTGGTGTTAAAAGAGGAAATGACACCATATGAAATATAATCCAGTTGTCTCCACTCAAACCATTTGACAGTTATCAGAACTTCTATTTAGAAATCATCTGATGCTCACAGCTCCACAGTCACTTGACATGAAAGTAGGAAATGGTGAGAAGCAATTTTATGATCTTATCTTCTCTCTTCCAGTTCCCTTCTTTGTGTTGTATAGATCCACTGAATGAACAGCAGCTGGTATTGTATGATAAGTCAAATCGTGTCTGTGTTTTGTAAGTATGAACAGTGGTGGCCAATCAGAAATGACATGGTATGTAGTCCATATCTAACAGCTGACTTAATCACATGCCTCCCTTCATGACCCAGCAGATAGATACTGTGGCGTATTGTTTGATGGAATATATTTTTAGGCTTTACATCCCATTTCTGACTCGGAACATCACAAATCATTTGAACTTCTTGCTCATAATGAATACATTAACACACTACATTGTAATTTGCTACTGCAGTCCTAGATAGACGTATGATACACTTTTTATCCATTGTGTGAGACTCACGTCTCATATGAGACGTCCTTGTAAATGTTACCGTGTTTTCGCCTCCACTGAAAGGCAGTATTTACTTCAGTTTTCCTTATCTATGCTGGAATGTATAACAGATTCTCCAGAACTACACTCCCTAGCTGGACTTGACTTTGTGCTAATTAGGAGGAAGACTCCCAACTCTTTAATCCAAGTGGAAAGGAGGCAACGGGAATCTTGTTAATCATTATTTGGTTGTGTGCCTATCTGTGCTTGTATATTAACCCCAAAGGACATATACTCCAGTGAGTGTGGTAAAGTAAACTGTGATATAACACGTGACTGTGAGGATGCTCTAGGAGAGAGTTCCCAGACTCAGTACTGCACATGTGTCAGTGAATGCTCATTATATCATCATCACCAGTACATTGGACTTTAATGTTCCTCTTAATTGGGTTGGCCATCCATTTTGAATGCAAAATTGGAGCTCAGTTCACAGATTCCCTTCAGATGGTCTCACAGGAGTGAAAGTGTAGACTATATTTTAACGAGATAATACATTTTATGTATTAGTTTTGCATCTAGACTGCCATCCCGTTACACAGTCTGACGTTCAGGATCTCATTGGTTTATTTTACTCTGTATGGCTGGGAGACTGACTGTGCCCTGACTTGTTAATGTGGTCATATTGTTAACAGGAAATCTCTGGGGAATTCTATCCTGATAGAGACATTGCCTAATGGTTAAAGAAGTACTGAAGCAAAAGTCACATAGTAACTTTGTTTAAAATCCTTGGGAGTATAAAATCATGAATGACAATTGTAAGAAGCTTGAATTATTCATTTAAAAAAGTTTACTGTTTCAGGTTTTCCATAAGAACGTTGTCTCCCTTATTCTACATATGAGTTTAAAGAATCAGAGATTATAATTTTGAAGGAATGGAACAGGGTTTTTCCGCAGATGCGTAATGGTTTCAACAAGTCTAGCTGATTTCTCATGAAGGGTTCTGTCAAGGCTGGTTGGTTATAGGGGCAGTCTGTCATTTATTTACCAATGTGTAAAGAATGTAAATGGTTTCGACCTTACTGTCCCTATTGAAATGATAGAGGCTGAAACCTACGCAAAACGTTCAGGAAATCATTTTTAAAGCATTGTAATTAGCAAAGACTTGTACATCTCCTGATTAAAGCATTTGCTTATTATAGTACATCTATCTTTAATGATTGTCCATCCGTCTAATGGGATATGTTTGGCACTTAGGCTTAATACAACAATAAAGTTTTAAGCATTTGTTATCCGCATCTGCCAAGTTTTACCAACTGGAGAGCAAACTAGCTACAGTGTGTTGATCATGAATTCTATATGTTGTTGTTGTGTTTTGTGGTTTTTGAAAGAGGGTTGATAGAGCCTGTTGGGCAACAGCAGTTAATAAGGTGAGGCGGTGGGGGAGGGGTAAGTTATATGTTCAAAGAAGCGACCTGGTTCTGTATTACACCTACTCTTCCTGTATTTAGTCTCCACAGTAGCAGCCAGCACACTCATTCGTCTCTGTGCTCATTCACATCAAAGATCTAGCATGACAAGATCCTTATTAAATCCCTCCCACAAAGATCAAGGGATCAAGATTGAAGGGAAATGCTCTTTGGAGATATGCCACTTTTTCAGTGTAGGCCTATGTGCAGTACTCTAGTAATTGTATACTGTACATTCCTAATGATCTCACCCATTGACCTAAAGTAGTCAGTGGACATCAATTGCTGTGATCAGCCAATATCCCTCCATTGTCCAGTAAGTGACTTCCTCTCGACACCATCGGCCCTTAAAAGCCCATCCATGCGGAGTGAGGCTTTTCAAATCACATTAAATCCAATTTTATTGGTCACTTACAAATGGTTAGCAGATGCTAATGCGAGTGTAGCGAAATGGTTGTGCTTTTAGTTCCGACCGTGCAGTAATATCAAACAAGTAATCTAACAATCTCACAACAACTATCTTATACACACAATTGTAAAGGAATTAATAAGAATATGTACATATAAATATATGGATGAGAGATGGCCGAACGGCATAGGCAAGATGCAGTAGATGGTATAGAGTACAGTATATACTTATGAGATGAGTAATGTAGGGTATGTAAACATTAAATAAAGTGGCATTGTTTAAAGTGACTAGTGATACATTTATTACATTACATTTTTTATTATTAAAGTGATTAGAGATTTGAGTTAGTATGTTGGCAGCAGCCACTCAATGTTAGTGATGGCTGTTTAACAGTCTGATGGCCTTGAGATAGAAGCTGTTTTTCAGTCTCTCGGTCCCAGCTTTGATGCACCTGTACTAACCTCACCTTCTGGAGGATAGCGGGGTGAACAGGCAGTGGCTCGGGTGGTTGTTGTCCTTGATGATCTTTTTGGCCTTCCTGTGACATCGGGGGGTGTAGGTGTCCTGGAGGGCAGGTAGTTTGCCCCTGGTGATGCGTTGTGGAGACCTCACTACCCTCTGGAGAGCCTTACGGTTTGTGGGCGGAGCAGTTGCCGATCCAGGCGGTGATACAGTCCGACAGGATGCTCTCGATTGTGCATCTGTAAAAGTTTGTGTATTTTTGGTGCCAAGCCGAGCTTAATGACGAGTTTGGAGGGTAATATGGTGTTAAATGCTGAGCTGTAATCAATGAACAGCATTCTTAAATGGGTATTCCACTTGTCCAGATGGGTTAGGGCAGTGTGTACTGTGATTGTGATTGCATCGTCTGTGGACCTATTGGGGCGGTAAGCGAATTGGAGTGGGTCTAGGGTGTCGGGTAGGGTGGAGGTGATATGATCCTTGACTAGTCTCTCAAATCACTTCATGATGACGGAAGTAAACTCTATAAAATATTTATGCATGCATGACCTCCACAATCTGATTAGGTTATGGAATCATGTTTCTAAATTTTTTAATTTACCTTTATTTAACTAGGCAAGTCAGTTAAGAACAAATTCTTATTTTCAATGATGGCCTAGGAACAGTGGGTTAACTGCCTGTTCAGGGGCAGAACGGCAGATTTGTACCTTGTCAGCTCGGGGATTTGAACTTGCAACCTTCCAGTTACTAGTCCAATGCTCTAACCACTGGGCCATCCTGCCAGCCATCCTTATCTTTCCCGAATAACCAGCCCCAAGCTTTACAGCATGTTCAGATTTGTCTAGAGTAACAGCCAGGGCTGGGGATAGACAAGACCTGTCTTGTGTTGTGCCTGGGTTTTTGTTTTCCTGGAATGTCTGGTGATGGGACCTCCCGTCTTCAGGAGAGCAACATTAAGCTTCCCGGCTTCAGGCATGAGGGTGTCTGTGACTCTACCCCTCCTCTCCACACTCTTAAGTATTGAGATGAAATGGCACCCCTGCAACACTGCACCCAGACAGGACCCATGCTGTCTCAATTGCAGGGCTCCAGGCTCACGGGGATTTCAGCAAACTGTGTGAGGCCCAAGGCACTCTCAACCAGTTCTCAAAGCTGTTGTGATGTCACTGTGGAGTGTCATGCAGAAACTGTTGAAAATCTCATTACCTTCTGAAAGGGTGGGGTCATTGGGATGAAAACAAATCCCTCACACATGCTACCTGACTCCACATTCCAGGGCTAAAAGGATTTTATGCTGGTAGGTGCTAAAATATATCCTTACCCTGTCTGTCTGTGTTTCCTTCCTTGTGCTTCATCACCTGTAGAGAGATGGTGCACCGATGCTCACTCACCTTCCTGACTCCTCTCTTTCTTTGCGTAAGGTGAAAAGTTACTTGTGCATAGTATTGCCTGGGTAGGCAAAGACTAGGGCAAGGATAGCATGCTGATAAGTGTCCCCGGAGGAATGGCTAGCAGCTATCCCTCTGACTGTGCTGACTGTGCTGATGAATGAGTAACTTTAAAAAAGAAACGAGGTTGAGGACTAGCTTAAAAATTTCAGTTGGCACACTGTATTTTTACTTTACAAGCTTTGATACTGAAATACATGCACAGTCACAGTTCTTGTAGTTCAAGTGAACATTTTCTGTTGGATTAGGATACACTCTGATCATTTATAGGGGTTGAATAAAGTTCAACAAGATACCGCTGCCTCCTTACAGCCAAGCTGGGCGCATGCAAATGGAATAAGGAAGGTGTGCTATCAGGCTCCATCTAAACAGGTATTTCAGGTTGAGACAGGCTTTAGGGTACAATGGAGGCTCATTGTGTACTGGAGTGAGCAAACCAGGTATTTTTTCAACAGCTGTTGACAAGATAGACAGAGAGAAGGATTGTTTGCATTCAGATTAAAGGAAGTCCTTAGTGATATATTACCAAGGTTTTTCAGTAGTGGTTTTCAATGTTATTGTTTGCGTTGGTGACACTCAACAAATGGGTTTGGGGTATTTCAATAGTGCGTTTCCAGTATTTCTAAGAGCTAATGTCTTTCAACTATTTAGATTATTTGGCACAGTAAAAGGAATCACCCAAGACAGTCATTTATGTCATGTATCACTCCAAATCTGGACATAACAACATTGACTTTGTCAGCTGCTATTGATACTATAAACATACACTACCGTTCAAATGTTTTAGAACACCTACTCATTCAAGGTTTTTTCTTTATTTTTTTACTATTTTCTACATTGTAGAATAATAGTGAAGACATCAGAACTATGAAATAACACATGTAATCATGTAGTAATCAAAAAAATGTTAAACAAATCAAAATCAGTTTTATATTTGAGATTCTTCAAATAGCCACCCTTTGCCTTGATAACAGCTTTGCACACTCTTTGCATTCTCTCAACCAGCTTCACCTGGAATGCTTTTCCAACAGTCTTAGAGGAGTTCCCACATATGTTGAGCACTTGTTGGCTGCTTTTCCTTCACTCTGCGGTCCAACTCATCCCATTTCCTTCACTCTGCTGTCCAACTCATCCCAAACCAACTCAATTTGGTTGAGGTCGGGATTGTGGAGGTCAGGTCATCTGATGCAGCACTCCATCACTCTCCTTCTTGGTCAAATAGCCCTTACACAGCCTGGAGGTGTGTTGGATCATTGTCCTGTTGAAAAACAAATGATAGTCCCACTAAGTGCAAACCAGATGGGATGACATATCTATATATAAAATATATTTTGATTTGTTTTACACTTTTTTGGTTCTACATGATTCCATATATTTTATTTCATAGTTTTGATGTCTTAACTATTATTCTACAATGTAGAAAAGACACAAAAAAAATAAATAAAAACCCTGGAATGAGTAGGTGTTCTAAAACTTTTGACCGGTAGTGTACATAGTGAAGTACAGTATAAACTGGACTATAAACCGTTCCAACAGACACAAGGTTTGCAAAGCGTCGGAAACTTTCCAATACATTTCCGGAATTGTTCTGGAAATTTTCCATGGGAAGTTAAACCCTGGAATTTGGAGAATTTTGCTTAAATTCATCAAAAAAGTTAGCTTATAACAAACAGTGAGCCTTTTTTATGGGATACACATAAGGCAATTCTATGTCTTGTGGCATATTTTGGTTAAACTATCCATAATTCAATGGAATTGCAACCCTCTGCATGTACAGTACTCTCTTCCATCACATCTACAGCGGCTTCTCAAGATCTTGCACACTAATGGAATGCTATTGAGCCCACACTACTACACTGTCTGAGCTAAGGACTACATGCTTTCTGGTAAGTTTTGATTGCAATACTGGGTTGGGTGAATATATTTGATATGACATACATTATTTTTGTTAACTAGTAAATAGTAGCCTAGGAGTCTTTCCAAGAAATGGCCATGTCACAGCCTGGATGATGTATTTTGGGAGAGAGTGGTAAGCAGCCTGAAACCTATAGCAGTAGCCATTGCGTGGATTGAAGGAGACAATGCCATCCTGTCTAATGTACAGACTCTGCTTGCAGATGTAAGAGGAGAAATCCGTACTGCCCTGCCCACTTCACTGTTGCTCCAAGCAGAGGAAACTGCAGTTCTGAAATATATCAAAAAGCATGAAGACTTCTCCCTGAAGCCCATACACGCCACAGCGTACATGTTGGACCCCAAGTATGCTGGCAAGAGCATCCTGTCTGGTGCAGAGATCAACAAGCCCTATGGATCATCACTACCGTGTCTCGCCACCTTGGCCTGGATGAAGACAAGGTTCTTGGCAGTCTGGCGAAGTACACTTCCAATCATGGCTTTGAGATGGAGATGCAATATGGCAGCCGTGCCAACATATCTCATCAGCCACCTGGTGTAAGGGACTTTGTGGATCTGAGGCTATTTCCCCTGTTGCCTCCATCATCCTCCAAATCCCACCAACAATCAGCGATTGGTCCTTGTTTGGGAACACACACACCAAAGCACGCAACAGGCTGACCAATACAAGGGTTGAAAATTGGTGACTCTCCCATTTGAAGAGTCAACTCATTTAAATAAAGTTCAATTCGTAACTAAATTGTATTTTTTTTTCTATTGGAAGGATTTAATCATTTGCAATTATGTCTACTTATAAGGTAAAAGGTTTATGTTTCTGTCTCCATATGATATTGTAAATATACCCAATGCAAAAAACATCTACATTTAAATGGTATTAATAAGAATTTCAGTATATTTCCGTTAATTCCCATATATTCCCGTTAATTCCAACGGGAAGTTTCCACCTCTGGATATTCCCCAAATTGTGCAACCCTCACAGACACAGGTGATTAATTGTACAATTATGGATTAGGCTTGACTTTGAAATGGTGCATTGCAGATGTATTCTGAGTCATCAGATGTTACTTATACTGCTACTAAAGATATTAGCTAGAGCTTATCATTTGAGTCTGGTAAAATGCTGTTTCACAATTCACATGGATTCACAATTCACATGTGTAAGAGGGCTAAATGAATTGCTGTTTTATTTATTAAACATTTTTGCATAAACAATATTTTGTACATGGATCATTATTTTCATGCTTCTGTGTAGCATTGCCATTATATGTTAACATTGTAGTTCAATTGTATATTAACATTGTAGTTCAGTCACATTTCAGATTTTAAGATGAGTATGCTGCCACCTGCCGGATACATCTGGAAATCCAACATGACACTAAATCGCTGGGCTGCGCCTGCGTACATTTTGACGTCTACAGTTTCCGGAAGTGGATTGTTCAGCCCGTGGTTCAGAGTAAAAAAACGATAGCACAAACAAATATACGTATTTCTTTAATTTCAACATCACAAATGTCAGGGGGGGGCCGTTTAGAGAACGCGAATCCCTTGATTTTTCAACGAACAGGCGAGAGACTTCAGACCGCAAATGACGAGGACGAAGATGTTGCTGATCCCATCGACGACAGAGAAATATTTGATATCCTTTCTGTGTAGCTAGTTTAAGGATACATCCCTTGAGCGTTCAATGTCATACTAATTCACTTTGCATATTATGCTTAATTCTTTAATAAGAAAGCTAATTTCTCAACATTGTGTTATTTCACCTTAACCCGTGCTACATCTCATCAGATCCATTAATGATCCTGAACACCCACTGTCCCTCGAGGAGTTGAATGTCGTGGAACAAGTGCGAGTGCGCGTGAGTTAAACTTCTTTCACAACTTTTTCCCCAGTTAGATGTTCGACACAGACACACTTGTGTAGCTATTAAGGACAGCAGATAGTCCATACTGTGTTAGCCTAATAAAACCATCAATTTTATTTTTCTTTCTAGGTAGATGACCAAGAGAACACAGTGGGTGTGGAGTTCACCCCCACTATACCCCACTGCAGCATGGCAACTCTCATAGGCCTGTCCATCAAAGTCAAACTGCTGCGGTCCCTGCCAGAAAGGTTTAAGGTGGGTGAAATAAATGAAGTCTGCTTCCTGGTGAGCTGTGAGAGGAAAACAAGCTTTAATATGATTTCATTGTCTAGACATTTTAAGATTAACATGGTGGGTCATGTCCATCTATGCCTAATCATATCTCTGCAGATTGATGTGCACATCACTCCTGGGACGCATGCCTCAGAAGATGCAGGTAAAGTGACATGCCTCTGAAGTAACTCAACATTGAGGCTGAGACCAACAATCACACCTTCAAGACGACTGTTGTAGACTTCCCTTTTTGAGAAGCCCTTAATAACATCAATTCCACAGTAACAGTGATACTGAGACTATGAATTTTCACTTTAAAATGTATGTTAAACAAAATCCAATGACTACAAAGTTAAGCAAATCATGCAACTCTATGCACAAGGACAACTTTTAACAATTTTCACAAATGTTTACAAAAACACATTTACTAGAACAACAGTGCAGAAGCAAATTTTGTTAACAGAATGACAGTTTGTGCTTTTTTGCTGTCATTATTTTATGGAAGTAAATGTGTTTTTGTGGAAATTGTTCAAAGTAGTCCTTGTATGTAGAGCTATATGGGTTGTTTAACTTTGCAATTATTGCATTTTGTTTTACATACACTACCGTTCAAAAGTTTGGGGTGACTTAGAAATGTCCTTGTTTTTTTTGTCCTTTTAAATAACATTAAAATAATCAGAAATACAGTAGATATTGTTAATGTTGTAAATTACTATTGCAGCTGCAAAGGGCTGATTTATTATTATAGATTTTTTTTTTGCCCATTGATCCCCAATTTCGTGGTATCCGATTGGTAGTTACAGTCTTGCCTCATCGCTGCAACTTACGTACGGACTCTGGAGAGGTGAAGGTCTAGAGCTCTGCGTCCTCTGAAACACAACCCCGCCGCACTGCTTCTTGACACATAACCCGGAAACCAGCCCCACCAATGTGTCGGAGGAAACACTGTACACCTGGCGACCAACGCTGGGCCAATTGTGTGCCGCCCCATGGGTCTCCCGGTCGTGGCCGGCTGCAACAGAGCCTGGACTCGAACCCAGAATCTCTAGTGGCACAGCTAAGCCCAGTGCCTTAGACCAATCGGGAGGGCTAAAAATTGGCACGTTGTGTTAACTAATCCAAATTTTAAAAGGCTAATTGTAAAGTGGGAGATTTGTACAGGGTACATTTTGCAACGCCATTCCATACCCTGTGGATGGCGCTTAATTGGAGCCAATTTCCTCCTATAACAGGACAATGACCCAAAGCACATCTCCAAACTGCAAGAACTATTTAGTGAAGAAGCAGTCAACTGGTATTCTGTCTATAATGGAGTGGTCAGCACAGTCTCTGGATCTCAACCCAAATGAGCTGTTGTAGGAGCAGCTAGACCGTATAGTATGTAAGAAGTGCCCATCAAGCCAATTCAACTTGTGGGACGTGCTTCAGGAAGCATGGAGTGAAATATTTTCAGATTACCTCAACAAATTGACAACTATAATGCCAAAGGTCTGCAAGGCTGTAATTGCTGCAAATGGAGGATTCTTTGACGAAAGCAAACTTTGAAGGACACAATTATTTCAATTAAAAATAATTATTTATAACCATGTCTTGACTATATTTCCTATTCATTTTGCAACTAATTTCATGTATGTTTTCATAGAAAACAAGGGCATTGCTAAGTGACCCCAAACTTTTGAACGGTAGTGTAGATCTTAAAGTGAAGTATCTGAGTGTCAGCATCATCCAGTTACCGTGGAATTGCCCCTAACTAAACCCTTTGTTTTTTCTTTTGTTCCAGTCAACAAACAGCTGGCAGACAAAGAGAGAGTGGCCGCTGCACTCGAGAACTCCCAGCTTCTGGAGGTGGTCAACCAATGTCTGATATCCAATGCAAGGACGGGCTGATCCCTCCTGATGGATCAATTGAAAATTCTCCTTAGTCCAGGACTAGGCTTAATGTTTCTCTCCTTACATGCTAACTGGACTGGTTGTTCAGATTATGTTGAGTAAATGGCAAATGTATCATGTATGCTGCAATAGATTAAAATAATACAAACAGAATTCCAATGTAGTTCTGCTATAGGCAGAAATAACTATACTGTGTGTTTTGTATGTCTTCACTATATTCCTGACATCTTCAGTTTAACAGTATTATAGAGAAGCATTGTATCCTTTATTATACAGGTAAAGCAATAAAATACAGGGTTATATCTTATGTCATTGAAAATATACCTAAATATTCATGGCATTTGGGAAGAGAACAAAGAAAGTATCTTATAAATGAAGCAATCTCAACGTACACAATGACATGAAAGCCCAAAGACTGGGGACACTGAATAAGAAAGGCCTTAGTTTATAACATGTCTTGGGGAGAAATTATATATAGTATAATACTTGTGCCATTGGATTTCCATCAGATGCCTTGTTTCATATCTGTCTGAAATAAAATAGTATACAATCTGTGAAATAGCATTTGATTTGTGTTTTTTTCTCACTTTTAGACAGAAAATTAATGTTAGTTTTAATATTTGATTTGTCTAAATGTATTTTACTATGGCAGTGGAAGAAGTATTATTTTCGAATTCTCACCCGGAAGCTTCATTGCGTACATACGTAATAAACTGGTCTCACAGGATCAAATGCTACCTTTCCTCCTGGCCATATAGATAGCAGAGTGGCGCAGCGGAAGCGTGCTGGGCCCATAACCCAGAGGTCGATGGATCGAAACCATCCTCTGCTATGTTTTTTACATGTCGGTATTTCAGCAGGGGGAAAACAACACGACTTAAAAATATAATGTAAAAAAGCCGTTATGCAATACCTACATACAGTTATGATTAGACAAAATAAAACGAGAGCTTTGTTTACAAAGAATGTATAAAAATGTTTATAAGCAATACTATAAGTTATTATAATACATAAACTCTGACTAATAGATGGTTGTGTTAGACCACATTAATATTGCGTCATGCAGAAGGGTACGTGCAAATTTGATGTGTTCACTACCACTCTCATGGACAATGGATAAAATAATAGGTAATTTTATCTGAGCAGTTCTAGAACTTCCATTACACATTGAGAGCCTGTGTCTGTTAGCAAGAAGACTCCAGATCAACTGAGGCTCCTTTTTGTACCCGTAGTCAGTAAAAGGTTAGCCTAATTTTAATACAAATTCTAACTAAAAGTATGTGTGAGCCGGTGGAAGCATTGTCTTTCTGGCAGTTTGAAAAGAACATGTGAGTGATTATTCCATCCACGTGGGTGCATTTATCACTCCCTATTAGAGAAAGATGAGTAGAACATATTGATTATCCTGAAGCCAGATGAATATACCGGACAGCCAACCACAGACCTTAGAAAAGTATGACTAAATCTAATGGGACTAGTTTACGGAGAGTAGCCGAAATAGCTCAGTTGGGAGAGCGTTAGACTGAAGATCTAAATGTCCCTGGTTCGATCCCGGGTTTCGGCAGGCGATATTTTTGAGACTGTTCTAATTTAGACCAGAAAACGAGTTTTCACATTGAGAACCTGTTTAGTATATGTTAAGTTTCATATTGTATGTATTATTTGTTGATGTCTATCATCCCTTTCATATGATATGTTTCGAATTTCCTAAATGTAACGAATTAGCAAAATGTACAATATGTTAAGATATCGCAAAACGTATGATGTTACTAATTCAAATTTGTCTTGCACAAATGACTTAATTTGTTTTTATGACTTTGCACATTTATTTTGGGATCCAACACTGTATAAACGTAATTTGCCTGATGACGCGTGAGTGGAGAAGGAGCTGCCCGGTGTTCACTAGCACACGGTGCTGCGCGGTGAAACACCGCTTCCCATTCATTTTCAATGGAAGGAAAGCGGTGAGAGGCGGAGAGGGCGGGGGACCTTTGGGCGGGGTGAAGGTGTCGTGGGAGGCGGTGAAAAAGATCAACGTTTTTCAACTTTATGCAAATCGCTAGCGGCGACCGCTGGGCGATGACCAATCATATCGATTGGTTCCCATGACGAATATGATTCCACGCGACCTGGCTAATTTTATGGGTGTTAAGACATGAGTATGAAATTGTAATTCCGTTTTTTTTTTCTGTTTTAGGGACTCCTGAAACAACCAGCAAACCAGGCTGTCGTCTTGTGAAACATGTAATTGTCAATACCTTCTGATGTGAAGAATCTAGCTAGCTAAAGCATTTACTGCAAATTGAATGTACAATTTTGTATGCTTACCTTGCTGATATTTGTCATGCAATGCAGATAGATTAAATAACGTAGCTAGCTATGTTCTTGCTTATTGTGCAGTGGAGGATTTAAAAGAAAACTGTATGCCTATGGATGTGTAGCTAGTTATGTAGCCGATCTGTGTATGGTCCATAAAACATTTGGTATACATATTAGTTCAGAACCTAGCTATGAACCTCAGCTATCATAACCAGTTGTATCAACTTCAAAACAGTCTGAATGACATTAATGAAACCTATGGATTACCAAAGTCTAATGGTTTTAAATGACTGCTTTGTATTGTCTAGAAACTCACTTGTAGATTTCGCTTGCAGTAGGTCTCTTAAAAAAGCCGTGCAAGGTTATTAAACAGAGGTGCCTAGTTATTCTTCTTTTGTTGATATCAGGTAACGTGCACCTCACCCTGGCCCTGATATGCAATGTCTCCAAATGTCCCCTCTGATTTTAAATCAAGATCTGGTTTTGGTATTTTTCATTTAAATGTACACAGCCTGTTGTCAAAAATTGATGGGGTTAGGATTTGGGCTAAATCAACTAATGCTGATGTAATTGTGTTTTCTGAAACCTGGCTCAGCAAGTCTGTTTTTGATAATGATATTTGTATAAGTGGTTACAATGTTTATCGCACTGATCAAGTTAAGAAAGGTGGGGGTGTGGCTATATATGTGAAAACGAAACTCCCTGTAAGTGTGGCAAAGTCTGAAACTATTTGTAAACATTTGGAATTTCTTGCTTTGAATATTGAGGTTTCAAAGGGCCTCTCTATAACTGTGATTGGCTGTTATAGACCCCCCAGTGCTCTCGGTGATGCATTTTCTTCTCTGATGAACCTTTTGTCTAAACTTCTTTACAGTGAAATGATCTTGATTGGTGATCTCAACTGGTGTTGGTTAAAGCCGGTGTCTGATGATTTAAAAATGTTTTGTAATTCTATGAATCTTACCCAGTTGATTAACTCGCCCAAATCTTAAATGCCCAGAAAAATCTACCCTGATTGATTTGATATTGACAAATGTTCCACATAAATATTCTGCGGTTGGTGTGACCATTGTGCTGTTAAAAATACTAAGGTCCCAAAGACAAACCCACGTTTTATTCGTAAGAGAAATTTGAAGTGTTTTAATGAGCAGGCTTTCTTTCATGATTTGTTTTATTTTAACTGGAGCACGATTGAGGTTATCCCTGATGTGGAAACTGTCTGGAAATTCTTTCATGATGGTTTTTCTCAAATAGTAAACAAACAAACAAACATACCCCATTCCGCAGGTTCAGGGTTAAAGGGCGGGATAATCCATGGTTTTCTTCTGAGCTGTCTTGTATTATTCACAACTGTAATCTAGTCTGGGCTAAAGCAAGGAAATCATGTTCTGATGCTGATTGGCTTATTTTTAGGCAGTTACGAAACAAGTTTTCTTTTCTTCTCAGGAAGGCCAAGTCTGAATATTTTATGTCTGTTACCACTGATAACCTGAATGACCCTAGAAAGTTCTGGAAGGCTATTAAGTCTATGTCTGGTAACAGTAATTTTAATGAATTACCGTCATGTGTTTTGAAGGACTCTTGTTGCTATATATGACAAAACTGAAATGCTGAATTGTTTCAATGAGAACTTTGTTTCATCTGGTAGGCTGTTTGATTCAGTGTCCTCTGTCTCTGTACAACCCTGTGTGGATGAACCAGTGAGAGCTGGTCAAACTTTTAGCTTTTTGCCATTCTCAGTGCGGGTGGTACATAAAGCCCTGAAATCCTTAGATCAGAGAAAGCCTGCAGGTCCTGATCTTTTGGATCCCTGCATTTTAAATCTGGCAGCTGATTTCATAGCTGAACCACTTACATCTCTGTTCAATCTAACCCTGGAATGTAATGAAATTCCAAAGATCTGGAAATCAGCATTTTCCTACCACTTTTAAAAGGGGGAGATCCAAATGTTTTAAATAATTATAGGCCAATCTCAAAGCTGTCACCTCTGGTGAAAATACTTGAAACCCTTGTAAGTGAACAGCTAAAAGAGTTTTTATTTACTAACTCTATTTTATCAATGTACCAATCGGGCTTCAGGAAGAAGCATAGCACAATTACAGGAGCCATGAAGGTTTTAAATCATATCAGCCATTGACAAAAACAGCACTGTCTCACTTTTATTGATCTCTCTAAGGCTTTTGATACAGTTGATCATGCTATACTAAGGCAGAGATTGTCGATTGTAGGTCTTTCGGAGCATGCAGTTGCATGGTTTGCTAACTATCTGTCTGATAGAACTCAGTGTACTCAATTTGATGGGCTCATCTCTGTTAAATTGTCTGTCTGTAATGGTGTGCCCCAAGGCTCTGTACTTGGTCCTCTCTTATTCACTATTTATATAAATAATTTATACAAAAATGTCCAAAATGCACAACTTCATTTGTATGCTGATGATACTGTTATTTACTGTTGTGCCTCGTCTCTTACAAAAGCTTTTTTATTTTACCTTTATTTAACCAGGCAAGTCAGTTAAGAACAAATTCTTATTTTCAATGACGGCATAGGAACAGTGGGTTAACTGCCTGTTCAGGGGCAGAATGACAGATTTGTACCTTGTCGGCTCAGGGGTTTGAACTTACAACCTTCCGGTTACTAGACGCTCTAACCACTAGGCTACCCTGCCGCCCCAGCTTTACAGAAATGCTTTTTATACTGTTCAACATACCTTGTGTCAATTGAAGCTTATCAGTACAATTATAACCCTTTTCCCATAGCCAATCCTGGGAACAACAAAATCCTAGGTGACCGGTTGGCCATGCCACGACCAAGGATATATAAGAGAATTAGGCCTTAAGTTATCGAAGTCAAAACATTGATCGTAATGTATTATGTTTTGTTTAAATATGTATATTCCATTTGATTTATAGCCCTGTGTAATTTGAGGTCTTGAAAAGTTAAAGTGAATTATAGGCTACTGGATTAAATAATAGCCATTCACTTGTCATTATGACCTTTTTAAGTATTAAAAAGTATAAATCATTTCAATGTCCTTATATTAAGCAAGCCAGATGGCACAATTGTTTTTATTGATGGATAGCACACACCAACACTCAGACATATATTACAAATGAAGAATTTGTGTTTAATGAGTCTGTGAGATCAGAGGCAGTAGGGATGACCAGGGATGTTCTCTTGATAAGTGTGTGAATTGGACCATTTTCCTGTCCTGCTAAGCATTCAAAATGTAACGAGTACTTTTGGGTGTCAGGGAAAGTGAATGGAGTAAAAAGTACATTATTTTCTTTAGGAATGTAGTGAAGTAAAAGATGACAAAAATATAAATAGTAAAGTACAGATACCCCAAAACACTACTTAAGTAATCCTTTAAAGTATTTTAACTTAGTACTTTACACCACTGCTTGCACTGGGGAGGGTGCTGAGTGGTGAAGAAAAAGGGAAACAAAAGAAGTAAATCTATGTTGGAAAATAGGAAACCACTAGTTTTTGGTCGGAGTCAGGGTTTTGGATGAATGCTACTTGGGAATCCATTTAACGTTTCCAGGAAAATCTGGAACGTGTTGGAAGAAAGTGTGGAGTCGGGGAGAGTCACAAGAAGTGGTCTCATTTAGATGTTTTGTGTGTCTGTGGAGCAGAAGAAACGTGTGTTAAGACTCAAAAAGATATCGGAATGGAATGTTTCCTGCATGGATTTTCGTAGCAGGGTGCCTTTCAAGGGGGTTATTTCTGTGGTGGTGCAAACTAAAGGCAGAGGATATAACTGAATACATTGATGGAGTGGTTTGTGCAAGTCGATTGACTTGTATGGTGGACGGAGAAAATAAGTTCACTTCATCCATGCTACTGAGTCTCTCCCTTCTCATACAAAATTAGGTTTCATGAGATACCCTGTAAGAGCTTTTGTGCACAAGACCCTTCCGTGTCATACATGTAAAAATATTTGGTCATGTGTCAAGTGCATGCAGAAGGGAAGAATATTGTATGCTAGATGAAGGAAAATGCTGCACCTGTTGATGTGTACATGCACCTGAATTCTTGGAGTGCCCAGTTGAAGGAGAATTTAGTTTATTTAATTTTTTACAGAGACAGTGCACATTAATCAATGTTTCAGTAGCAGTCCCTGGGCAAGTTATTAAAAACAATTACAATATAGACAATCATTGAGCAGTGAGCACACGCAGAGCAACATGACAAGCAAGACAAAGCAACATAGGACAAAAATCAGCAAGACCAAATTCATAAAAGCAATAAAGTGTTTCCACACCTCACAACCTACAGACAACATGGAAAGCGGCAACACACAGCTAGGGATTATGTTCACAAATATGATTGACCTTTAGCCATGTCTTCGTGCATTTTGTGAAAGTGTGATATGTGGTGCAGTGTATTCCAGACATGGGAAGCTCTCACAGAGAAAGCGGATTTACTAAAGGTGCTTTTCCTTTAGGGAACTATACAGTCATGGAGTGTCCAGTGTATCACCTATCTGGAGGCGGTGAGAAAATGGGAAGGAAGGAGTGGCGTGGAAGAAGCAATGGTAGTAGAGCCACCAATACCAGTGAAGTTTTTTCATCAACTGAGAGATAGTGAAATGCTGCATGTTAAAAAGGTGGACTTTGTATTATTTATTGCAATGGTCATAAACTGTACAGCACAAGCAGAGAAGTCTAAGAAAATTGGAATCATTGTGAATGCAGCAGAACGTTCCTCTCGGTGAACGTAGCCTTATCACAGGCCCCTGAGCCTGTGTAGGGATGTATTTTGTAGTGGACTGTGATTGAAGAAGTATGATGGTTTTGTTTTTTAGATATTTTGTATGATATCGTTTTACCCCTTTTCCGGAATATATTTGTTCGTTTTTATTTAATACCCCGTCCAGCTGGTAACGGTAATGCACCATTAACATTGGATGCCAACCGCCGTTATACCTTATCGAAGGAGAACAAACTCCAACACAGTAGATGGCAGTGATGCGCGAACTAACTGTTTGGCTTTCCAAAGCAATGCTGTAGCCACAAACTGATGTTTGCGGAAGCGAGAGCTGTTGGCGAGGCTATATAGCCAAGTAATATTTGTATTAGGCGATACTCTTTTAATAATCTTCGAAAATGGCCCACAAAAGTGAAGATTTATTTGACTGTATTCTCATGGCGGACGACAGGTAGGCTAAATACTGCCTTGCTCTAGCTTATTTAGCATGACGCTTGTTTGTTTATAGTTAGCTAGAGTTGTAGCAATGTTTCGTGATTACCGTATGAGTTTTATATGATTTCAGGTTCCGTGTAGAGGGGTACCGTGAGGGGTTCGGTGAAGGCACGCGACAAGGAATGATTGATGGTCGGAAACATGGGGCATCACATGGTGCCAAGCTTTCAATGGAGGCAAGTTGAGCATCCAGGGTCATGTCTAAATTGACGTCAAAAGATTATATTTTTTGTTGTTGCATTTGAGCAAAACTTATTGATTTTCCTAACCTTAACCGAATTATCCTAACATGCTACGTTAATTATCCTAACCTACTGCGTAAGTTCTAACATGCTACAAAAAGTGAATTCTGACAAGCTGTAAACCATCTAGTGAAAACTAGCTATAGGATAGTTTACGCAAATTTCAAAATGACATTAGTTTCCTTACCCTGTAGTAAGCAGGCTATGCGTTGGTTTAGTTTCGCTGTTAACGTTACTGTTTCCACGTGCTAACGTTTTAGCATTTGTCACAAATCTCATTCGTCATGTGACTTGAGTTATTTTTCGCACATGTTCAAATCTTCCATAAGTATCTAAAATGGATTGTGAAGCTCAACAAAATCACTTAAGATTTTTTGAACTTGATGCGCAAAAATGTGGAAGACATGGAGAAGGTTCGGGACAAGTTTAGACAGGTAGGACTATCTCACTCAAACCACAAGTCAATTGTGTGAATAAGCTCTTAGAAACAAACAAATGTGCCTTAGACCAATGCACCACTCGGGAAGCTGACTAGGCACTTTTTAATAGCTAGTCAAAACCCCCAGGGCAGGCATGGAAAGCCAGTGTTGTTACCGCAGCTGATTTGTTACTCACTAAAGTCATACATGGTTTTGTTACACGCACATTACATGCATAGGCTTACTGGTTTGTGAAAAAAAGCTTTGTTAAATAAGTGCGATTTTGTGTTTTACAACTAATTTCTCCCCAACTACAGAACTTTCTAAACTCCACTCGCCTATTTTTCTAGGTTTCCTTCTATTATGGATTTGGAATCACTTGGAAATGCCTTCTTCAAAACAACACAGACGTGAAAGCCAGGTTTGACCTCTCCTCTGCAATAATAAAATGCCTATAGCTCATCTACTCATCGGTCACTTGTTCCTGTTGACTTTCATGCAAATAATATGATCTTCAGTTTGTCTATTTTTATGTTTCAGAAAAAGGCTGAAAGTTTTGGAATCTCTACTTGGGTTGATTCAGAAGTTCCCTCATGAAGAACCTCAATATGAACATCTCCAGGAAGACATGGAGAAGGTTCGGGCCAAGTTTAGACAGGTATCTCACTCAAACCACAAGTCAATTGTGTGAATAAGCTCTTGGAAAAAAACATGGTTCACTCAAATGTTTTTCATTGTAAAGGTTCATGACCTTTAGATTATCCATGACCTAAACTGGCCAGCAGTGTTTTTCATGCTCTTATTTTGACGTCTAAACTAATGTCTACTGAAAAACTAGGTACTGGTCTTCAGCTCCTCTTTATTTCTTTCACCTTTAGGTCTGCTCTCTGTTAAATGTGCCAACAGACTTCAGTGATTATGTGAAGTCTGGAGGGTCTGGAGGAATATCCTTCTGAAGGGAACTGGCAACTCTAAAGCCCACGGCTTGAGGATCTGAAGGAGGTTCCTTGAATGCAACCTTTCCTGTGAAGCATTGTGGCTTTGAAGACAAGATAGGAGAACAGTTGAGGAGGAGGAACCTGCAGGTGGGCCTGCCCTTATGTAAACAGGAGGTCCTGAATTGGTGTGTAGTGTAGTTAACTGACTTTTAAAGGTGGAGCATAAAGTATGCTATCAGTTGGTATTATGAAGAATTGGTGTTTTCGAATGACAAAGGTTAGGATATCAATTGGTGGGGCATCAGTCTAGTTTTGAAATATGGAGTGCTACTGAGAACACAAAGTGAACAGGAAGTGCTACATAGGCCTAACTGGTGTTCTATAGTCCTTGATGTTTACTGCTTTGTCTGGGTAGTAAGAGAGAGCTGAGTTGCATCATATTATTTTGTAATTCTAATGATTCGAGATAAATGAGTGATTTTCTTTTTTTTAAATCTACACTTTGAAGAAGAAGAAAAAAGGTTCCAAATGGAACCAATAAGGAGTCTATCGCTTGCTTTTTTATATATATATATATATATATATATATCCCTAAATGTTATATACAGAACCCCAATGAACACTTTTTATAATAGTGTAGGTCAATTTTGAGTGACCTGGTTGAGAATGAATGATTGCTTAAACTACTGGTTGATGTGAAATAATAATAAAACACTATTTATATCAAGTACTTGTGAAGTATGAATGTTAGCATATTCCAATACATTTGTTTCCTTGTCTATTCACACTTGCTAAAACATAAATGGTCACAAGGAGATGCATCATTTCAGTGGTTGAAATTATCAAGTTGCAGGAGGTCCTATGGATAGCCATAAACTTCAACATCCCCACCTTGTGGTCAATGAAAAATATCACACCCATGTTTTAGTGAGCTCCTCAGGCTGAGATAATGTGGAAGAGTATGGAGATGGATCTCCTCCGTCGGCTATGGTGTATTAGTTTACAGGCATGAATTAAACTCAACATTATATGAAATAAGTGATCAAAACCACAATTCTTTACTATGCAATACAAACTGATGTGGTATGTGTTTCTAAGTCACTTTTGTTTTTGTAAAATGACTATATACAGTATGACTGGAGGGTGGATTCACCTGCCAGAGGCACAAAGCAATCACTGTCTGTTGGTTTTGTTTAACCAACTCCATCCCCATGAAATTCCACCACTGGGCCTTTCAGCCTCATTTCACTGGTGGTCAGCAGTCAGTTAATGTTCAGCCCCTTCTCCTGAGTCATTTGTGGGATTGGCCTCGATCTGTAACAATGGTATCAAGGGGCACCAGCGATGTCAGGGGCTGCGGAGCGCTTGTTTTTGTTCGTGGTCCCCCCTTTCTATTCGCTGTACGGATAAATTCAGACAACCAGATGGGGAGGTTAGCCAGTGGCAGCTGGTTGATGCACTGTGCAGCAGCAGGTGAGCACTGCCCCGAGGCACCTTCTGAGCGGGACAGATAAATCCCAAATGAGCTGGAGGGAAGAAGGAACTGCCAGTGCACTGCTCATCTTTGTGCGGTCTGACCTGATTCGTAGTTACTTGTGTGTTTGAGTCCAATGCAAAAAGAACAGAGGGAGAGAGGGGGTATGCCAGTGAATGAAAGTTGTAGCTGCACTGTTTCTTTGATTCCTTGTGTTGGGCAAGCAGAGTGGATGGGGCCAAGGAAAGGGAGGAGGCAGAGGGATATGGGGGCACTGGAGGGTTTAGAGAATGTTCTGGAATTTCTGGAGCAGGTGGCGAGTGGTGACATGAAAAGAAGACGTGACAAATGCAACCGCCAGGCAATTCGAGGGGAAAAAGCCCCAAACTAAATTGTGGCATATAGTGTTCCCTTGCCTTGGTGCCTCATGCACCCCCCCATTCCAGTCCTGGAGGCAGATGGCTATCTGAGCTCAGTTTTAGCAGCTGTCGAGCCCATTATGCAGTATGTCTGAAGAATGCCAGTATATATTTTCATGCTTTTGTTTTTTTGAACATTCAGTTACAATTAATCTTGGCACCCAGAATCAGCTACTCAGTTTAATATTTTAATGTTGATAGTTATCACGGTGGAAGTCAGGTGATTTCATAACTTTTTAAAAGACCTTGATGCATGATGTCACAAGCTGCTCTGCATCTGCATCACAGCTACAGACATGGGTAAAAATGTTGAAAGGATACCACACTGAGGTAGCATGTCCTGACGAGTCCATCCGTGTACTTTTTGATGGCACTTGGGGAGCAATGTTGATCCTTCCTCTGAAACTGCAAGTGCTAAGATGTCAGAGGTTGAGGACACCGTATTAATGTGAACCTCCGATGCCCACAGGTTTATGTGAAATACTCGAGTTCCTTCACAAATGCCCAGGGCCTTAGACCAGTGGGTACCGTCTTTTCTTTACTCTGGCCCATCTGAAAGCCTTTGACATTTTATTGTGACCTACAGTACCCAACAATCAGTTGCTTTTACACTTAAGTAAAAATACCCCCAGAAAACAACTTAAGTAGTTTTCTGGGGGTATCTTTACTATTTATATTTTTGTTAACTTTAACTTTTATTTCACCACATTCCTAATGATAATAATGTACTTTTTACTCCATACATTTTCCCTGACACCCAAAAGTCCTCATTACATTTTCATAGGAAAATGGTCCAATTCACACACTTATCAAGATAACATTCCTAGTCTTCCCTACTGCCTGTGGTCTGGCAGACTCACTGAACACGTGTTGCTTGCAAATTATGTCTGAGTGTTGGAGTGTGGCCCTGGCTATCCGTCAATTACAATTACTTATATAAGTTGAGGTCATCAATGAGACCAGGGTCTCATTTGCAAGGGAGCCCAGTGAACATGTGAAAAGTGTTATTGAAATGTAATATGTTTAAATTGCATATAACTGCCTTAATGTTGCTGGACCCCAGGAAAAGTAGCAGCTAATGGGGATCCTTAATAAATACAAAACATGAACATACAATAAATAATATCAATACATTCAATATTATAAGATTAATCAAAACAATCACAACTCTCACATATCACCTCCCTTAAACTCAATCTAAGCTGTCCAGTGGAGACAAGCAAGTGTAATTTCAAGGTGGCCTGATGGGTACCTGCGGGACCTCCAGAACAAGCCAGTCCAGAGAGTGGGTCTGAAAATCGCTGGATCCCAGTTAATACGTGAGCTGAGGTTGTTGCGGAGTGTCTGAAGAACAACTTTATATACAAAAAGTAGCCAGTGCTGGACCCTTCTTGTAGTCAGGGACTCCCAGCCTTATGTAGTGATGTGTACGAACATTTCCCCAGTGATAAAATGCAGCGCTGATCATTGGCAAAAGAGCTGATCTGATTGGTCAGATATGGATGTAAAAAGTTTACAATATAATCAACAACAGGTTAAAACCCAGGGTTAGATTAGGTATTTTAGGATAGTTGTTTTGGTGTTTGTTAATTAAATAGTGAGCATTATGGCTGCAGTTGTATTAATCCTTTAGTTTACAAATGCTATAAGATGCAGTTTGTGGCATGATGTTCAGAGAGAGAGAGATGTCTATGTGCCAGCAGGGATTTGGTGCCGCATTGTCTTATGTGCTGAAACCTTTATCCACTGTTTGTCCAGCTCACGATAGCAGGGCTGTGGGAAAGGATTAGGATTTCACACCTTTTTCTTTACAGAAAACCCTGATCAAAGGAATTCCTTGCATAATAAATCAATGAGTGCTGTCACACACTCATGCATGGGTAATCATTAGTCCCACAAAGCATTTCAACTTTAGATTTTGTAAAATGTCCTTAATATCATTATGTATGTCAATGTTGCTTTTTTGGAAAAAGATTCAGTAACTGTCAGTATTCTATAACTTCCTATTCAAAATGTATGATTACTGATCATAATTGATGTATGGTTATGTATGGAATACAATAACTTTGTTTTTGAAAGAAATATCATGTGACATTGTAAAAGACATGAACATTTTTTGTTTTGCCATCAAGGAGACAAAACAGGATGTGTTTAATCCACTTAATTCTGGTTTAGTTTGATGTTAATCATGTTTATAGAATGAATCTGCAAGTAAACAGTTGTGCATTTCAGACCAGCGACTGTTACACAAAACAGACATAAAGCAGACATTTCAGAATCTTTGCTTTATTTTCTTGGACCCCAGATGACCTTTGACCCATTGCAATGAACACAGATCCTGAAACAACAGTTCAGTAAGAGGGGCGACCTACCCGACCATCATTAACAATAGAAGCAATGGTAAAAAGCTGACCATTTTAGCTTCTGGGGGGGGGGGGCACTGTAGCACATTCTGTTTGGACAAAGATTTTTAAATTACTAACAGCACTTTTTTAATATGACATAAATGTAATGTCATCTCACAGGGGCATCAACATATATATTTTTTTCTCCATTTGAGGTAACGAGTATTTCTTACACTAGACAGAAAAACAATAATTCCATCCTGGGTCCTGTGTTAGCGAGTAGAAATTTGAGCAGCAACATCATTTGTCAAATACTAGGCCTACCTCACATCTACAACCAGAACATATAGCAGCATCATGTCTATGGCTAAGTGAACCACTGTTGGCTCTCACACTCATTAACTCTGATTGAAGGATGTCTGGGTCAAATGGAAGTGTGCCAACAATATCAGTAGCCCATTATTTTGGCTTCAATATACCAGTAGCGGTTCAGTTAAGAAAAAAACTGCAGTGTTACAAGATTTAAATCTATTCACCATTTATTGTGCAGTTGACATAAATATGCTATGCTTCTTGGGAGGACAAGATATCTAGAATAGCATGAACTGAACTGTGTGGAATAACGGCATGATGATTTGAAAGTAATTCTATGGCTTGGTATTTAACAAACTCAAAAACTCATTACGGGCTTGAACTCGAGCAAATGTTTTATAAATATAAAATAGGAGGGCCTTCAGGAGCCTAAAGGGGATAAAGACTCTTTCAATGAGACAGCTTAACACTCAAGAGTTATACAATCCAGATTACTTGCTCACATCAGGACCCATTTGGGTAATGATCAATGCATTACCATTAGCAGTTTAAACAGGACTGTCAGCCACTGAACAAACTAGTAAAAAAAAAAATAGATTAAAGATAAGTCTTGACTGTAATATGAGGTATTGTTGATAAAAACCATGTCTATTGTCTCATTTTTACTGTTTTTGGAATAGCACTGAAATCAAAGTAAAAACTGATGACAACTACAAAAACAAAGATGTCAACAATTTTCTCATAGAAAATTAGACCTATTACATGACAGTATATCGACATTTATATGTATATTTAAAAAAAAATAGCAGCAAACAATAGGAGAAAAAGCAGTGTTTTTCTTGTTTTTCATTTTGTTGTACACTTTGCTGGGAATTATTCTATAGCAGCTCAAAAGGAAGAGTGTGCTCTTCCGTTATCCTGTTTTCTCATCTTTTTCTCAATGTACAGTCAAACACCTTAATTCAGCAAGTCCACAAAAACATGCCGTCACCCTTTTTGCCTCCTTTCCCCCCCCACTCCCACTTTTCAACGTTACCCTTCCCTCTTTTCTTAGGCAAGCAAACAAAAACATAGCCTAAGTCTTCAGGTTTGTGCAAAATCATCTCTAAACCAAAACTATTTTTTTTGTATTTTTATCCCCTCAACTACACATATTCTAAACAGCATTTTAACTATGGTGTTTTCTTTCAGTTTTGCATTGATAAAACACTGTCATACATGATTTGTAGGGCAGGCATGTGTTAAGCACTATGGTAAATAGTGGTGTACAAAATGTTACACAGAGACAGACTTTGGCATCCTGTTTCTACTCTGTACTGGCTCCAATAGGAAAATCTGCAATAATAAACAACCTAAATCTTTGTTTTAGCTTTCAAGTTTGATACTTTAGTGTTTCAAATGCTCTGGATGCCGTTCAAGCGATGGGATACAGGATGCTGAAACATGCCACACCCAATGCTCGTCTCACTCTAGACCCCCCTCTAGACCCGTCTACATCAAGGGCACACAGGATCGCTGCTGGGCTGCGTTGACTTGTACCCAAAATTGTAACACACATAACACCATAGTTAAAAAGAGACCTGCTCCACTCCATTCCATTTTTTTTCAATGTGATTTTTTATGAGTCAGAAAAAAAACTGACTAAAAGTGCTTTTAAAAATGGAATGGTATTAGAAAGATATAACCACAACAGAAAAATTCAACTGTGGATTGCATGGTAAAGGTTTGCAATTAATGCTAGGTTTTAGTTTATCATGTCATAGCTGTTGAAATATGTACATTTGTGGCAATAAGTCAAATCGACAACCAAACAATGCTGGTTCATTCAATTTACTCCTAATGGAATATAAAGTAAATGTCCTTATATTGAATGAACTTATTTGCCAAACTTCAGCACCAGCAATCCACAATCATCTAAACAATAAAAACAGAGCAATATATACTAAAAGTATACTGTTGAGTTATACAACCCAGTTAAAAAGAGAAGAGGCCAAAACTAGGGGCTCAAAATTTCTTTAGAAGTCTAGACAATATAATAAAGTGACTAAACGCATAAGCAAGCAGGGATACACAGATGCCTAGATGCAAAAAAACTAAAACGGGAACTTTGATGGCAAGCAAAATGCCTATTAGAGAACAAAAATGCCCCTTCTCTTTAATAAATGAATTTATACTTCAAATAAAAACCTAGACAAAGACAGACTAAAAATACCTACTTGTTATTTTGAATGTTTTAAGTAAGCATGTAAAGTCAGTCTATGGTATTTAAAAATCCTAGTTCAACATTGGGTGGTAACAATGTATATTTCTGTGGCTTAATCTTGCACATAAACTATAATGTTTTTGTTTCATCAATATAGTTGTATCTTCCTATCATCCTTGTCTAGGTCTTGAGCTGGACAGGATGGGAGAGTGAGAGGGAATATGACTGGTGGTCTCAGAAAAGTGAGGTGTTCAGTCCTTTCTTGACAGCCCTGGCTGAGGGCGGCCACACGTCACTGGGAGGCCATACAGGCCGGGGCACCGTAACAGGTGGGGCACAAAAGCATTTGCCAGAGGGTGTTCAGAGGGTGACGACTCAAGGGTGCGCTGGTGTCCTCTTTTCCCAGATGGCCTCTTAGTAAGGCCAGAGCCTCAAAGATATTTCCCAAAAAATGCAGAGGATGCCACTCAAATGTTAATGTCCCTCACATCTGTAGGGGTGCAGGACAGGTCCACATCCTCATCTACCATTTTTGTTTCTGTGGAGACATTATGTTGCTGTGCCTGTCTCAGACTAGACTCAAGCAGAGACTCAATCTGTTCCTGACACGACCTCAGGCAGTCCTGTGAGGAGAGATACTGTCAGCATAAGGAAGCAAAATCTCTGAAAGACAATAGTAGCGAAAGGGTTTGTGACAAATAGTGAATGCAAGCATGTGTGTGGTGCAATGTAAAGGCCTGGGGGAGCTGTGTTTGACGTACCGGGTCACTCCTGATGACTTGGGACAGAAAGTTGGTTAGGTTCTGGGATGACAGTGCACCGTCTTTGCTCTTTAGGTACAGCCCCTGGACCGCTGCTGCCACACTGCCCGCTGCGATCATGGACGGAGGGTTGGCGATGAATTTGACATCTACGGTGAAGGCAAAAGAAAGAGAAGGTAAGTACTTATGTCATAAAGCAAAACATCTGAAACAGATCATTGACTAAATAGTACACATGAGCTTTCAATAAGATTAATGTGGAGGTTATGTGAGGGAGGCCATTCTAGGCTGTGGCATAATGATGTAGGGGACAATGGATATCCTGTTGCTCCTTTCCACTCACAATATCCTGAATGTGCCTTATTTCATGACCAGCCACTGACAGGACACCGGTGCGCATGCACACACTTCCAAAAACAATAAATCAATAGGAACAAAATAGAACAGGTACAAAAGTACTTCCAGCACACGCATTCAATGGGTACACCACGTAAAACTTTTTCCAAGAAGGAAATACCACTCTCCTTCCTACCCATTTCCCTCATATAAATTATAGTTTTAATCCCCACTGAGCTCATCTCCTCTAAAGAGGTTAGCATCCCATTTCCTACTCAAGTGCATGAAAGGTGACCATGAATCTAGAGTGGACAGTGTCCATCCCCCATCCGTCCCCCCATGCATGCAGTAGATATATTTTCACAAATAAACGCATCGACAGCACAACTGGTTTCATTTCCACAATAGCCCTAAAACACACCCCAGTAACAACAGATTCAAAATCTATTGAGAAAACCCTGACTTTGGGGAGAAACAATAAAGCAATGTGAGAAGCAAACCCATAATCACATAAAACTGATCTGGTGAAAAAGAGATCACTGACTCCATTCCAGTAGCTCCTCTACTTGTCCACAATACACAGTGACACCCCCCATAAAACATGTTAGGCCTCGTACACTCAAACATTCCTGCACCAGAGCCCATACCCCCAACCGTTTACATTGACCACCTGGGTCCTTCAAGGAGGAAGAGTTATCCTGACAAGAGGGAAAAGAATTCAGACAAAATCTAACACATATATTAGCCATTGTTCCCTGAAAATTTGGTTATGGAACAGTGACAGGAAACAGGTGGTTCATATGTGGGCCTACCTGTTGCACAGAGAGCCACAAATGTCTGGGCATGCTTGCGCAGAATCTGCTTCGTGTTCTGATGGACTGGTAGCTTGGAGAGGAAATGGTCTATGAAATCGTGCGGTGTTACTGATGCTAGATCCCATTTCAACTTGTTTAGAGTCAGTAGTTCCATTTGCTACAAAAAAAGACAGACGTGCGGCAATGAGACAATCGAACTTCACAAGAGGCTTCACATAATTTGTTCTACGTTATCCACTAGAGGGAGATATCGCCCTCCTCATGTCATTGCGCTACACTGGCCTAACCGCTTTAGGCTACCTTTTGAAACGTTCTTTGGTGCAAACTTTCTTTCAAATCAACAACAAAAATGATGCAATAATGATTTAGATCCAGTCAAAGAGAAACTAAGACAAGTAGTAGGCCATCTATAGGCCTATATTATGGAAATGCTCATTACAATTGTCTGGCCGATATTAAATGGATTAGAACTACAGTCATATACAGTGGGTCTATTTAGAAGATTGACATTGCTCATTTACCAATAGATCGCTGGGCCGGATGGAGTTGTCGGTGTAAATGCACAACTTCTCTGCAGTTAAAGGGACCGTTTCCTTCATCTTTGAGGCCAAAAACATACAAGTAGCTCCCAGGAGTTGTAATCTGGTTTTATTTGTGAGCTCCACAGACAAAAATCTATCCAAGTAGTTCATAGCCAGGGGAAAAACCTCCTCCTCGCATTTCTGTTCCTCGCAGACCTAGAAGTGAAAACAGCAATTTAGCCTATAGCCTCAAATTACAGTAGCCTATAAGTGCATTCAGGTCGATTATTTATTGGTGTATATACAGGCCTGTCCACGAGTGAAAACGAAATACTGTAATGACAACAACACATTTATTGAATTATCCTTCTATTTCTTAAGGCTGTCCTTAAAACAATAGCTATGGCTTAATTATAGGCTTCAGGTGGCGCAAAGTAGGCTATAGTCTGCCAATGCAATGAACATAAAATCATGTATTTCGAGAAGCTGAAAGTTGCTTAGGCCTAATTAAAACGGAAATTGAAATAGTAGAGAATTTCGTCTGTTTTCAGTCGCTTCTTGGAAAGACACAAAGGTGGCGTCAATGCAACTTTCCCCTTAAATTTCTAGTTCGTCATCTTTTCAAAAAATAATCAAAAATATGTAAAAATTGTCCCCGTTTGTCAAATTAGCATGTAAATGATCCTTATGGTATAACTTATCGGATAGTTTCATGAAATGTCGAATTTTCATAGAAAACCTATGAAAACAATATAATTTACAAGTCAACGCTCTTTCTCGTGGAGCGTGCGACATTTAGATCTTGTGCTGACTCTCAATTTCTGAAATTAATAATAAATGTATGTCGACATAAGACTCAATCGCTAACTACATGTAAATGTTGATTCATCGATATAGTATCATAGCCGACCATCTAAAATGCATTCTAATTTACATTTTTTGTGAAAACGATGTCTCCAGAGCGACCTTCATAAACTGCAGCCTGATCAGTAACCGAAACAAAACTTTACGGTTTTATAAAATCATTTTTCGCTATCCATGCGACAGGATTACAAATGCATACCCAAGATATACTTTTCGACTTGCTGATTCAGTTACTGTCATAGCTGACATTATTAAATATTTTTAATTATATTAAAAACCTACGCATACGACAACAAAGATGGCGCATAATACTGGCAAGAGTAAGACTGCATACGTGTACATTGCTATTAATTTTGGGGGGGGGAATTACATCTAAATACAAAATTACATTAAATAAGTCTCCGACAAAAGAAAATAATCGAGCAGCTACATTGCGAGTGTTGTAATTACTGAACACACACGATACCTGTGAAATAGCCTAATAGGCTACAACCGTGTTCCAAATCTATTTGAGCCTACTTGGACAACCGTACACAAATGAAACATTAGCCTACTATATGTCAGTAAGTTTACATAATATGAATGATCATGCTTGGAAATAATAAACGTACGATGCATAAAACGACCAATTCAATACATTGCGTCCAAAGGGCATGGTTAGTGTCTGGACAAACTTTTCAGCAATACATTTAGACATCATAAATATACACACCTCTAACATCCATGTAGCCACAATTTTCCTCATTTTAGGTATTATTTCTTTCTGGACACACTTGAAGTAATTCGGAGACGGAAGGTAATTTTCCTCTGCTTTGAGCATTGTCTGTAGAACTCGGTCATTTAGTAAGTTGGCGTCTTGGTAAGCTCTTCTGATGGTTTCCACTTCACAGCACAGCAGCTGGTGTTCCATATCTTTTGCGGTAGTAGCTTGCGTTTTCTGAGCTGAATAAATAATCAAAAGAGGTGCTTCTTGTTAGGAGTGAGTGAGGCTCCGTGGATGATGCTTGCTGTTCCTACAATGTAGCCCTCTGAGAGCTCCAACTCTTCACGCTTCTAGACAAAACTCTCCTTCAGAGGGCTATGCGATGACGTTACCTGTTGTTAAGGAGGGGATCAAAGCAATAGCGAGTCTGAGAGAGTCGAGCTAAGGAGTCTATAGCGAGAGGAGGATGACTCTAAAGAACTACTCCTCTAAAGTTCCAAGTCCTTCCAATCGCTGCTGAACCACTCCTATAGGTATGGAAATGGGAGGTCCCAGTATTCTGGGTGGCGTAGCCTATAGAGCCGAGGGGAGTCAGGAGGGGGTGAAGAGAACGGACGCTGAGTGGTGGGGGTTTGAGGGCGGAGGGATGTAAAGGCTAGTGTCGGTATAGGGAAGTTGGTTATGCAGAGATGAATGTGAAATGGTTCCATTTTGATAGGGGGCGGTATAGACACATTCATGGAAACTTTCCTGTTAGAAAAAGCCATCTCAGAGAACAGCCCTGGCTTCTCTTCTCGTCACCAAGTCGAACATGAGGTGAGCACATGGGCAAGCTTCTACCACACAAAGACATTTAACAGTGGGACATGTATTTGTTTTAAAGTCACTTTAACATAATCATTATACAGCAATTCATATACTTGTTCAGATTGCAGGCATATTCAATAGACCTATGCATCACAAAACCGGTAAAAAGCTACTATCAGAGCCATTGAGTAAGGCAGGCTATTTAATATTTCAAGAGTAAAATACGACGTGCAAAGACATTTACGTTAATAATGCCTAACCTAATAATAATAGCACTGTAAACATCTCTAATTTAGACAAAGTAGCTTGTTAACAACATTGATTTCAGGTTTGAGTTTAATTTTATGTCATTAAACATGGTACAACAAAAGTGCACTAGCTTACTTTACAATACATTCAAGGGGCTTTATAGGCATGGGAAACATATGTTTACATTGCCAAAGCAAGTGAAGTAGATAAACAAAAGTGAAATAAACAATAAAAAATGTACAGTAAATATTACACTCACACAAGTTCTCTCTCTCTTTGACTAGGGAGGAGACCGAAATGAGTCTTAACCAATAGGAGGAATTGCTGTTACCGGGCAGAAGACGATCAAGCATTTATGGGAGTGTTGAAATGTTGTATTCAAATTAAAGTTATCGATAATCATGTGATTGGTTAAAATATCATTGGCTGTAGGCCAAATAAAAAAATGTTGAACGTTCTGTTATATAACATTAGAACAATAACAAAACAAGTTTGAACAGAATGCTATGTTCTTTTACCTTTAGAACAGTTGCAAGTCATGGGAGTGGAATATCAATATTATTGTTGTGTGAAAGAGGATCTAAATAAGGGATCAATTCTGTTAATAGTCGAAATCAGATTTATCACACTTTTTCTAAGAGTCGCAATAACGTTTAATCTCAGTCGTTTCAATAGGAATATGAGTTTTTTGCATTCTTAACATTCCTCTCAACAGGTTATTGAATAGCTACTGTAAAACTACCAAAATAACTTGCTATTGTTGACGAATGTGGGTGACTCTTTCATCTACACTCTTTCACATTTACAAGTTTATTAACAAAACTTATTTTCAATAAAAATCGATTTTTATCATTAACCCATATGGCCTATAAGGAAGGCCTACTATCCTTATCACCCAAGTTGCACATTATTGCACTATTTTCAACTTTTTTCATACTTTTTGAACATTATGCAAACCATGTGCCAAAATCCCTACATATTTTGACCAGGGGCTTCAGCTAAAGGGTATGGCAAAGTTACAGTTGGGGATTTCCTACCACAGCCATCTTCCACCTCTGCACTGTTTTGAGTGAAAAGTCATGCTGTTTGGCTGACAAAGTCACAAAATAATGCTCAGGCATGGATAGGGCCAGAAGCCCTGCTTTGTTATGATTTCTGAATGGTCAGATAGCTAGCAACAATGACAAGAAGCTGCCATGTGGAGAATGGTAGGTGGCTCATTTCAGCTAGTTGTATCTTGTTCTTGATACCTCTACCCAATTGTCATACTTGAGTAAATGTAAAGATACTGTAATAGAAAAGTAAAAGTCACCCAGTAAAATTCTACTTGAGTAAAAGTATAAAGTATTTGGTTTTAAATATACTTAAGTACCAAAAGTAAAAGTATAAATAATTTAGAATTCCTTATATTAAGCAAACCAGATGGCATCATTTGATTGTTTTTAAATGTACTGATAGCCAGGGGCACACTCCAACACTCAGCCATTACATGGGGTGGCAGCTAGCCTAGTGGTTAGAGCATTGGGCCAGTAACTGAAAGGTTACATTCCAGCTCAGGCTTCTTCAGTACTATGATGGTGGATATTGCTCATCCACCTGCCACTAACTCTAGCAGGCTTGTAACTGCACATGCACATGCATGTCGCAAATGGCTAGTCAAACGACAAACTCTTAATTGAGACAATGCTGAAACTAAATCCACGGACGAGTCAGTGCCACAGTTTCATTTGTGCCAAAATAAAAGTTGTTTGCAAATTCAACATGAGATGATATAAAATAGGCTTTTAGAATGGCCTTTCATTTTATTGCTTATCGTTAATGCCAACTTCGGTGTGCTTTGTTGTGCTTATCAATGCACAATCACCAGCACATTGAGTCATACTGTGTGTGACATTACAAGTTTTTAACACACCAGAAAAACATTTGAATTAATAAAATATTTAATCAGTTAGCCTGCTCCGGAGCAAGTTAGTTCTGAAGGATTCATAGCCATAGAAATGTACCTTGGCTAAAAGGTGAGCCACTCGTATGACCGGTTATCCCGAGTTGAACTCAGAGTTGACCAAAGTTAGCTCGCTTACTCCTTAAAACGGCTTCGTAGGATACCCCCCTGGTATTGATTTGCAGTCAGGTCAAGGCCCTGGTGAGAATGACAAGCATGCAGATGAGGTTCCCTGAAACGGTTTCTGACAGTTTGTGCAGAAATTATTTGTTTGTGAAAACCCACAGTTTCATCCGCTGGGTGGTTGGTTTCAGACGATCCCGCAGGTGAAGACATCGGCAGTGGAGATCCTGGGCTGGTGTGCTTACACGTGGTCTGCGGTTGAGACGCCGGTTGGACGTACTGCCAAATTCTCTAAAATGACATTGGAATACCTATTGACTCCATACATTTCAGCTTTTTGTTTGTTATTTTAAACAAATTCTACAAACAAAATTCCACGTTTGACATTATGTGGCATATTGTGTGTAGATCAGTAACACAACATATCAATTTAATCCATTATAAATTCAGGCTGTAACACAATAAAATGTGGAAAAAGTAAAGGGGTGTGAATACATTTTACTACCACATAAATACACAGGTATTTGAGACACTTATTGTATAATGGGACCCATCATTGGCAAGTTTTGGATTCATGAATGATGATGACATCCATAGGCAACTCTAGTTAATTCCTTCTGCAGCTGCAGTACACACTACCACTCCTTCCGTTCTTTGTTAGCGTGATCTCACACGGGTTGACATGCATACTTCATTTTCACATGTCAGAGGTTGTGGTAGATTATAGCATGGCCTTTCTGTTGGTTTAATGCTTCACGAGCACTAGGAATTCACTCCTTTCTCATTCTATGTGATAGCAAAGCTACAATTATGTGCCTCTCCCCTTCTGACAGAAAGCAATGTCGTTTTTATAGCCGTAGAAGTGAGATGATCTGTAGTCTGTTGAAGGAGTTCTGCTTTATTAGTAACATGGGTGGTATTATCTACTGTATATAGCAGGTACTGTATGTTGTATTGTGTTTATGTTAATATATGAAGTATATGTGTGCTTTAAAGAGTACATGCTCACTGTCTTAACGGACCTCAGTTATTTATCAGAGAGGGAGAGAGAGAGAGAGAGAGAACACAGAGCGATTCTCTAGGAATTAGAATGCTGCTCTATAGTTGAGGGTGGCCTGGCTGTGTGTCCCGAGGCCCTGCTGCTGTTGCAACTCCCTCCCACAGGTGTGCAGTAAATCAGCTGTAGGCCGGATGACGAGTGCTGGTGTCTTGACTCCAACCTGCGTTGCTGCATATCCCAAAACAAATAGCTGCCTAATGAGAGGATTACAGGTTGTCAATCACTTAACACAACGTCCACCTGACCACCTCCCACCATCTCGAAGCCACTGCCTCCTCCCACTTCTCTTTGTCTTTGAGGATTTCTCCATGTTGATACTCGTCAACCCCCCACTGTCTCCACTATGCCATGGACTCAGATGCATTGAGTTCACTTTCTTTCCTAAGCGGGTGTCGCCCTATGCTAATACAGGGTCATCCCTTCAAACGTCCTTGACCTATAGAGGTTACCCACCCAAGGGCGGGGCAACATTTTCAGTATAGCCTATGGATTGTGAAATGTGCTTCGGTAAACTTCTGCAAAAGTTTGCTGGTCATGAAGTTTTAGTAATGTGGGTTAAAGTGTAGCTGTGTGTTTCTATTGTACATTACCGAGCGAGATTCCTGGCCAGTTGATAATTGCACACATATTGAGCTGTGAAAATAGAAGACTTTACACTAATAGGAAACTGTTAGTTAAAGGCTCTGTTGTGTGAATATGTGAATTAGTGTAGATGGTTTATGTCCATTGATGGATCAACTCTCTGTGCCTTATTCTTTAGTGAGTAATAGTTTAGTATGGGGACCTGGTACTACGGAGTTCAGAACTAGCTGGTCCATGGAAGTCCAGGCCTCTCCTTCATTAGAGGGGCTGGTCCTATGTTGCGACGTCTCTGAAAGTATAAATCGTGGCCCTTGGAAACAGACCACCTCAGGGACACCCTGATGCCACAATAAATCACAGACCTATAATGGAACACCAACTACACAAGGAGTGCTAAAGTACTGTGTAACAGGTATCAAAGATTAATGGGCAGCATTCTCAGTCTTTGGGCTATGGTAGTGCACGACCCCTGCTGTAAATCAAAAGAACAGCTCTGAAGTCTGTACTTCACAAAAACAAAACCTGAATGGGGAATCTGAATATCTTCCACATAACACTGTTAATAAGTGAAAGCTCAATTTAAAAAGGTCATAAGAAATTATTTGTCATAAATTGGGTCTGGTTAGAACTTTTGCCACCATCATTATAAACTAAACACAAGTTTTGTATGTTGATGGTGATCTGGTTTGACTGCCACAGAATTAAGCCACCATGTTTAGTTAATTACTTGTTAGATATTACTGCACTGATGGAGCGAAGAACACAAGCATTTCGCTACACCCGCAATAACATCTGCCAAATATGTGTAATATGCGACCAATAACATTTGATTTGATTTGTACATTCATCTCTCTTTCTTTCTCACTCTCCTCTCTCCACTCTCCACTGTTTTTCACTTACACATAATGTATTAACATACATGGCCCCTAACATTTATTCAACACAAATTACATCATCACTTTTGCATGCAATTAGACAATGAGACTCACAAGATTGATCTTCATCTTGAGGGGCCCAACACTCCCCCACACCAGTCTCTGTGATCCATCTCCACCACTCCCAAAGACACTCTCTCCTCAAAGCCACCTTTTATTTGGCTTATGGTAATCAAGATGAATTTGGTGCCAAATGAAGTCAAAAGAATTCCCAACTCACTGCCAGTGGAGGCCAAACCCTAAGCAGGCCTCAGAGATTAATGGAGATGTGGCAGATTGCGCTCTCTCTCTCTGTCTCTCTCTCTGTCTCTCTCTCTGTCTCTCTCTCTCTCTCTCTATGTCTCTCTCTGTCTCTCGCTCTGTCTCTCTCTGTCTCTCTCTCTCTCTGTCTCTCTCTGTCTCCTGTCTCTCTCTGTGTCTCTCTCTGTCTCTCTCTGTCTCTGTCTCCTGTCTCTCTATCTGTCTCTCCCTCTCTCAATCTCTCTGTGCTTGTTTGTGTCCATGTCTGTAAGGAGGCCTATAGCCCTTGTCAGGTCAGATGTTTCCCATCCATATCTCTACAACTCAAAGACAAAGAAAAGAGTAGAACTCAAATGTTTGGTTTGACATCAAACCAATAATAGTAAATAGATTACTGATGGGACTACCATAGTAAGAATTACAGTTCTGCAAAGTGCTGTTTCTCAGAAGTTTGGTTGCTTGAATGGTTCAATGAGTTTTGAGATGTTCTGACTCCGTACATCAGACTGAGAAAGACAGGAATCTCTGTTCTCGACCAGGGTCTCTGGCAAAAAGGCCACAGGGAACACATTTGATAGTCAGTAGGTCCATTCATACAGAGCATGGTTGACACCAGAAGTATCTCCGGGTTCAAGGGTCAGAGGAAGCCTGCGTGCCTGACATTTATGTTGGCCATCTCATGTGGTCAACTCATGCTGATTTAAAACTATAATGTACACTGTAAAGGGGTTGTATTGAATTTGACAGTAACTTACAGGCAGCTCATTGGCAAGTAAGTTACTGTATTTCATATTTCAGTATACCTACTGTAATCTAAATACAGTATCAATGCATGTACTGTGTAATGACACACAGTACACTAGTGGATAATTGACTCTATTATACTGGGGAAAAAATGCTATTGTAATCGTAATGAATGTGTGAATAAATGGATGAATGAAATTCATTGTGGGTAGGTAGGGTTTGTATTTCACAGTATTTTACTGTAATTACATGGGATTGGTTCAAGCAGGTTGGCTGCTAGGTAATGTGTTTACACATACAGCACATCAATGAATATTTGGTGTTTTATATCACTTGCACTTCTAGAATAGCCTGACGACTCACACTAAATTCTTCCGCTCCTCTGTCGTTCGCTATATACTTTAGTCTGAGACTGCAATCATTGAAGTCATTTGTGGTGAGAAGGGGCACGAGGGGCGTTGTACAAAACAAAGTCATCAGTGATTGAATAGTCTCTAACCAGAGTATCAAAGTAAATGACTGATTTCCAAACTGCTGCTTTACCCACGTGAGTTCTGGCTCTGGCCCAAACCATCGGTTTCTGGGTCAATCAGATAGCCCCAATGTGTTCACATTTTGTGAAGGGTCCAGGAGATACTCAGCTCCAGACTCATTTCGGAGAGAAGAAAGCAATGTCTTTGGTCATGGCGTGGCGTTTGGCCAGAACAAGGAGTCTGGGTAGCCAGGCAACTTCTAGAGGCCTCAACAAAGACTTCTAAATTGGCAGCGACTCCAGGGAAAAACAGACCAAAAGCACATGGCAAAATGCTAAACCATTAAGGCAGGACAACACTTCCTGATCTGGCATCATTTTAGATTTGGTTCATTAAGAAATGCTAATGGCCATGACATGATTGAATTCAAACGTGAGTTGGTTTCTGGGTGTGGTTAAATCTGGGTGTGTCTTGTGTGTGTGTGTGTGTGTTTGCAGGTGGGAGGAGTTGCCCAAATTATTTCGCCAAATAGCTTCAGTCAGCTGGTGTTTTGCCATGGCAAAATTGATTTGCCTTTGGATAGCCTATCTCTGGGGATAGTTAGGGACCGTCAATAAATTACACCATTTAAATTGGGCAATGTTTTAGTTGTCTCATTAAATGCTTTCAATATTTGTAGATTCATTTCTACAATGTGTAGTTGGTTTGAGGTTTTTAAAATATTGTCCCATGTACATTGTGTAATTTACTGATGGTCCCTAACTAACCCCATAGGGATATCGAATGTGAAACCAAATTGACCATCGGCATTATGCAGCAGCGCTCCAAATTGAAGATTACTTGAGTGCTCCCAGCAGTGGGGATGTGGGCAGGATTAAAATAAACCCAACCCATGGAAAACGTTTATGGTATCCTTCATTCCTGGACATACTATTTTTACCTATCATCTCACAAATCTCCGCTTTGGACGAGACTGACTTTATGACAAAAATTATTCTATTGGCACTTTGTAGTCAATATTGATTGATTCATATCAATACCGCATAGGCTATTTTAAAAACAATATTATTATTTTTAGGGGCAGTTGCACTTTAATGGTTTAAGACTTGCTGCCACTCAAATCTGTCCCCTATACATTTTAAATTGATGGGGCACTACTACCCCATACCAACTAACTACTATAGCACTCTCACCAACGGATGTAGCAAATTTAGCCTCTTACAAGGCACACCTCAAAATATGTTAATGAGCCAGAAACAACAATACCATGTAACCACTAATGGTCAAAAGGTTTTTGTCACTCCAAAAATATGGTACGGTACTGTATTTTGTGGGATGGAATTATAGTACCATTTGAAATACAGCAACTCTTTCCCTGCCAACAAAATGTGTTTCACAGTATTTTACTGTTGATAATACCCAGCATTACCATGTTTAAATGACAGTTTTCCGTTACAGTGTGTTGCGTAAGTGTTGAAATGGATAGTGTGTGTGTGATTTTGAACTGCAAAACTAGAAATATGCCTTTAAATATCTACCTTGATCATCTCACTCAGGATTTAGCAGATTGCATTTTTTATGATCTTGTCTCATATTGTTGGAACTTGCCTTTAAATTAAGGGTCTGGAGTGGGTATGTTGCTCATTCAAGTTCTTGTTATGTGAGTCATGAAATTGGCCTCAAACTCAAAAAACCAGTTAGTGACATTTTGATGAAAAATGCCACTACTGTCAGTACAGCTTTGTGTCATATCTGTCAATTTAACAAACAATAGTGTCCTCCCACATTATGGGTGTAACGGTGCAAAAACACTATCATTAGATGATTTACTCACACTTTTCAGTGAATCTTCAGTTGCTGGAAGCACATTTGGCATTCTTAAATTGTAATGACTTTCCATACACCAATGAATGAAATTTGAGGGATTTGAATAACTTTATATTTATGTTTTCTGTCACAACAACCGTCTGTTGCTTTACAAATCACGGAACATAATTTGTCTCTGACAACTCTACCTAAATTGTTTTTACTTGTTTTATGTAAGATGACTGCAAGCTATCATTATTGAAATGTAATAGGATCATTTCATCAAATTTGACAAGTTTCTGTTGATAACTGATTACTGATTAATGTCCTGAAATAACTTTAAAGGGGCAACCAGCAATTGGTACATACATTTTTTTTTAGACTTTAAAATGTTTGATTCTCTAGGAATATAACTTATAAATGCCTCATGAGATGAATTCAACTGTCGTACTCCATAACCCAAAATATCAACTTTTACTCCATTGTTTGAAAAACAATGTGTATAGCCTCAAAACATGGTTAAAACTATAATGGTGATATCAGGGATGGTCAGTCCTTGCATCCATAGCCCTGTCTATGAAGTTAAGAATGGTTACATTTCTCCAGCCCCATCCCTCAGCTGTTTACCAAAACAGTGACCAGTTGTTACATAAAGCATCTTCCATTCAGTCTGTTTCCTCCTTAACTCAATTTAATGGCCCGCCGGACTAAAGAAAAACAGGGAAAATATGCATACTGTCTTAATAAAACACAGTCACCACGGTGCTTGTGTGACAAATGCTAGTTCCTGATGTTGCGCACCACGTTCAGCCAGGGGTAGAAAACAGACTGGTGTAACCTGATTGGCTGAACACCGTGTGCAACATCAAAATGGTGGTGTACAAACATCAAGACAGTACAACATTTTCTCTGTTTTTTTTTTCAGGCCAGCTGATCATTAAATCAAAATTAAGGAGGAAACTGACACCTTTGCAGCCTAAATAGAATATGTTTTATGTAAGAACCGGTTGCTGGGGGACACCAGTGTATTACCAGCTGTGCCACTTAAAGATGCAACATTTCCTGGTTGCTAAAATTCGAATAGTTCGCCTAATTTCAGTTTATGTGCCAAATCAACAAGCAGTCACTGTGTAGAGTTTCATTGTACCATCTAAATATATTTATAAAAATACTATATTTTCAGCTGTTTGAAGCAGCTGTACGAAAGTAAAAGATGCTAAATCGAAACTCAAGAACAAGAAGCATAGAAATAGATTTGGATAGAACTAGCTTCTTAGACTTGCCTTCAATGAGAATGACAGGTCTGTAATACACGCCCAAGAAGTTAGATATTGTAGCTTTAATGCAGGGCGTCAATAGCAATGACAAATCTGGTGGAAGCAGGGCTACGATTTCCCTAATAATCCCGTTTCCATGGACACGTCTGAAATCAAGCTATCTGATGGGACTTTGATAAATGAAGAAAATCGCAGATCAAAATAAACATTCTACCACAGCGACCACATGAAGCTTGTTTGAGTTCGGACATATGAAGTTTGTTTGAGTTCGGACATATAAAGTTTGTATGTGACAACTATTTCTAAGATGCATACTTTCAATTTTTTTTCCGAACTCACTTCACTCGCACAAAAGAGAGAGTCTTGGTCTGCTGGTGCTAGCACGTGCACAGCTTAAATACACCGCTGCAACTCCCATTAAGCTATTTACATGTCCCAATAATTCAAAATATTGCTCAGAAAAGCAGGTGTTTTAACCAGCGTATGCTTACTTCTTAATGACCTTACGCCGATTAAGATAAGTAGAGTAAAGTGTTTACATGACTAATGCCATACTCGGCCTACTGCCATAGTCAGTTTAATATTGTTACTATGCATGCAAATGTACTCCATGATAGGTATATTGACAGTTGGTTTGAATATTGAGGATGGGGGAGGCATTCTCTCCAGCCTTGATGTCCTGATTCCTCTTCATATCCTGGATATGTGCTCCAAAAAGGGAGAAGGCCTTGCAATAAGAGACACATAGTCTGTGAGACTTAACCCATCCGCAACCCCAAAAAAGCGTAACGAAAAAAGAGAGAAAAGATTTCCCACTGAAAGAAGCCCCTTTCTCAACTCTAGGCAGCTCCACAATGCCCCCTGAAAAGATGGATAGAGTGATTGTCCTGTTTAGTGATCCGCAAACTGGGAGAGGTAGGGGTCCAGTCTGGAGGGCACGCCTGCACCGTGCCTGACCTGACACCACTGGCTTGGGTGGGTGGTTGGGGGCCATGTCCGGCCAAGGGCAGCAATGAGAGGTAAGTTCCCCTGAACAATGGAGGCCCTTGGGAGAGAGAAGGACCTTGTCCCTGCTATTTGGGGGCCTACAGAGCCTTGGAACATTGGGGACTCCAGACAAGGAATGTGATGAGCATAATGAAGGAAGAACTTCTACTTATATGGCCCATATCTGCTATGGAAGAAAGTTGGAGCCTAATGGGCCCCCAAAGTCATTCACAAGCGTGCATGTTCGTGCACACATATACAGACTGTGCACATCACACAGTCATAGTTTTTGGTTTGAACAGAAATAAACACATCCAACAATCTGTAGTCAGTTGGTTGCTCTTTTGACAATTATGTGTCAATAAGCCCCCATCCTGACAGCCATTCGTAAAGTCCATGGTGCTGATGGCAGGATTGTCTTCTGAAGCTTCTGGTGGCTTAAGGAGGATCCCAGATCCTTTCTGTCTGATGGTCTCAGAGCTGTAAGACTGACGCTCATTTGCTTCTGAATAACTCTCCCTTCTTCCCCATTCTCCTATCTTGTTATAGACAAAGCAATGCATACTGGGGGTGGGGTGGGTATGGTGTGTGTGTGTGTTTGTGTGTGTAGATGGGAGGATGGGGGGGTCTCTTGCTTGACTCATGAAACACATAATCATGAACACCTTTAAATATATGTGTGCCATTTATCCTTAAACAAATACTTACAATATCCCTATCTAGCTCTATTGCATAGACCTTGAACATTGAGAATGGAAAAGTAGTAGAGTAATTATAGAAAAACTAAAATGTTGATCCAGAATTGGTCATTTGCCTCAGGGAAAGACCAGGATCCCTTGTGATCCCAGATCACTTGAAATACAACACCTCCCTCAGGGGCCCGTGCTAAGTCCCCTCCTCTATTCCTTATATTCACCTATGACTCCAATACCATCATCAAGTTTGTTGACGACACGACGGCGGTAGGCCTGATCACCGACAGCAATGAGACACCCTACAGGAAGGAGGTCAGAGACTTGGCAGTGTGGCGCCAGGACAACAACCTCTCATTCAATGTCAGTAAGACTAAGGAGCTGATCGTGGACTACAGGAGAAAGAGGGGAGAGCACACCTCCATTCACATCAACGATGCATTTGTGGAGCGGGTCGAGAGCTTCAAGTACCTTGGCGTCCACATCACTAACATGGTCCACAAATACCTGCACAGTCATTACGAGGGCACAACAGCTACTCTTCCCCCTCAGGAGGCTGAAAAGATTTGGCATGGGCACTCAGATCCTCAAAAAGGTCTACAGGTGCACCATCAAGAGCATCTTGACTGGCTGCATCACCGCTTGGTATGGCAAATGCACCGCTCGAGACCGCAAAGAGCTACAAAGGTTGGCTCCGAGACAGCTTCTACCCCCAAGCCATAAGACTGCTAAATAGCCATAAAACTGCTAAATAAAGTTAATTAAATGGTTACCCACACTATCTGCATTGATCCTATCTTGCACTGACTCTATGAACACTCAGAAGACTGTATATACACACGATATATAGTTGAAGTTGGAAGTTTACATACACCTTAGCCAAATACATTTAAACTCAGTTTTTCAAAATTCCTGACATTTAATCTGAGTAAAAATTCCCTGTCTTAGGTCAGATCACCACTTTATTTTAAGAATGTCAGAATAATAGTAGAGAGAATTATTTATTTCAGCTTTTATTTCTTTCATCACATTCCTAGTGGGTCAGAAGTTCACATACACTCAATTAGTATTTGGTAGCATTGCCTTGAAATTGTTTAACTTGGGTCAAACGTTTCTGGTAGCCTTCCACAACCTTCCCACAACAAGTTGAATTAATTTTGCCCCTTTCCTCCTGACAGAGCTGGTGTAACTGAATCAGGTTTGTAGGCCTCCTTGCTCACACACACTTTTTCAGTTCTGCCCACAAATTCTCTATAGGATTGAGGTCAGGGCTTTGTGATGGCCACTCCAATACCTTGACTTTGTTGTCCTTAAGCCATTTTGCCACAACTTTGGAAGTATGCTTGGGGTCATTGTCCATTTAGAAGACCCATTTGCGACCAAGCTTTAACTTCCTGACTGATTTCTTGAGATGTTGCTTCAATATATCCACATAATGTTCCATCCTCATGATGCCATCTATTTTGTGAAGTGCACCATTCCCTCCTTCTTAAATTTTTACTCTTATTATATATTCTGATGCCCTTTACTCTGCCTTTATGTACATATCTACCTCAAATACCTCATACCCCTGCACATTTATCTGGTACCCCCTGTATATGTCTTCATTCTTGTGTATTTTATTCCATTGTGATTCAAGTGAAAGCTAAATCGGATTTCACCTTTTGGATCAGGAAACTCCATGAGCAAAACCCGGAAGAAAATAGGGAAGCATGTTCGTTCAGGGATTCTTTGGAGCTTTCATGAAAATGTTGGTGTCGATGTGACACGTTCCACATTGTTAATTTGCATAACTTTGAATTACTTTTGCATTGGCTGTCTAAAGCATAGCAAAGTTCCTTTTCGTCTCGATATGTGACTCAGGTCAAGGAGAATTGTTTGAATTGTTCAAATGTACAGAAAAGTACTTGGAATCCCTCTATTACACCATCATTTCATGAAAAAAATATTCAGCATATTGTGTTTTTCGATGCATAAGTACTGGGGTGAATGGGGTTTAAAATGAGTCTGTGTATAAATAATTTAACTGGGGAATTGTATACAGTAATCTCAAGCATGTACAGTACTTTTAACCCAAGGGATTGGATAACTTGTTAAAACATGTTTTAGTGTACACGAGTAATCAACAATGCTTTTAGTATTCTATTGATATCATTGTCAATACTGTTATGAAACATGATGATGAACAGTTGGAAATAGAAGGAATAAGAGAATGCAGTCAGCATTATACTGTACTTCAGAAAGTACTCAGACACCTTTTTTCACATTTTGTTACCTTACAGCCTTGTTCTAGAATGGATTCAATAGTTTTCCCCCTCATCAATCTACACACAAAAGCCCATAATGACAAAGGAAAAACAGGTTTCTAAAACCACCCTGACATAATACATTTACATAAGTATTCAGACCCTTTTCTCGGTCATTTGTTGAAGCGCCTTTGGCAGTGATTACAGCATTGAGTTTTCTTGGGTATATTTGCTACAAGCTTGGGACACCTGTATTTGGGGAGTTTCTCCCATTCTTCTCTGCAGATCCTCTCAAGGTTGGATGCGGAGCATTGCTGCACAGCAATTTTCAGGTCTCTCCAGAGATGTTTGATCGGGTTCAAGTCTGGGCTCTGGCTGGGCCACTCAGGGACATCCAATGGTGCAGACATTTTTGGTACCCTTCACCAAATCTGTGCCTTGACACAATCCTGTCTCGGAGCTCTACGGACAATTCCTTCGACCCCATGGCTTGGTTTTTGCTCTGGTATGGACCATCAACCATCAACCTTATACAGAGAAGTGTGTGCCTTTCCAAATCATGTCCAATCAATTGAATGTACCACAGGTGGACTCCAATCAAGTTGTAGAAGCATATCAAGGATGATCAATGGAAACAGGCTGCACCTGAGCTCAATTCCGAGTCTCATGGAAAAGGGTCTTAATACTTATGTAAATAAGGTCTTTCTGGTTTTCATATTTAGTAAATTAGCAAACATTCTCTTTGTCATTATGGGTATCGTGTGTAGATTGAGGAGGAATGTTTTTATTTAATCCATTTTAGAATAAGGCTATAACGTAACAAAGTGGAAAAAGTCAAGGGGTCTGAATACTTTTCAAAAGCACTGTAATTGTTATTATGGTTTAAGTGGTAGGCGAATTAGTGTGTTAAAGAATGGGGGTTCTGTCCTGGCGCTAACACATTTTTTAAATTGTCTACAATACAGGACTTGAGCTTTCAACTGTTTTGTTTGCTTTTAAGCTTCAAAGGGATAGTTTAAGAAAAAATCCTACTTAGTTAAGAGTGAGCAACAGTTATTATGCATTGTGACTCTTACTTCCATTTTATTCTCTCTGTACATAGATCCAAGTATTTAAAACCTGATATCACATTCCTAACGATACTTAAGGTCAGATGTCACTGTCAGAAGGACATGTTACAGCAGCACCAAATAGCTTATATGATGTGTGGGAGGAAGGGAGAGGATTCCCACCAATGTTACCCCATCAGTTAAATCACACAAAATATTGCCTGCATGCCTGCCTCTCTCTCTGTTTCTTTCTGTCTGTCTCTGTACACAATATGACATTCTTGTGCTGGGAGCCCACGCTCTTGTCCTTTTGAATGCCTTTAGGGTACCAGAACCACATCGGACAGGCTTATTATAAAGAGCTGACTTGGACCCTCTCTCATCCTTTCTCTTCTCTTCCCAGTCTCTCTTCTTCTCCTTTGGGTTAGCCGCCCTGCCATTTAGGATGCTCCGTCTTCTCCTCTGTTCCCCTTGCAAAAGAGGACGTAATCCCATTGTAACTGCTGCCCGGGTCAGGGACAAAACTGAGCATAAACAAAGAAAGAGGGGAGCGATGGGAGCCTCCAATCAGGTTAGCCCTGTTAGGCCTGCTCCATCCGCCGGCAGCAGAAACCGTCAGGACGGCCATCCAGAACGTCATTCCCAGCTCCATCCCTCTTTATGTTCCAAAATCATACTCAATGTGTACACTATAGACAGTGCTGACTAGGGTTTAGCCGCCAGTGAACTCAATTTTGTTCATCATTTCAGAATGACAACAAGAAATGTCAGAATGACAACAGTGTTTACGGAATGTTTCTTACCAACGGCATGTTGTGATGTGTGTGTGTGCGTGTGTGTGAGTGCTTGTATGCGTTTGTGTGTGTGTGCTGGTAGGAGGATGTCTCTGGCATTAAATCCTTATAAATATTAATTGTGCCAGCCAAGGGCCAGGGAATGTGACCTTTTGGCTGGGGCTTAAACAGATCTTCCTCAAGCAGCTTACTATGCATCCCAGTTCAAAGTGATCCGACTAGCATTTTGGAGGCCCGCCGTCTCCCTCTGAAAACCCAAAGTTATCTGTACTGTAGAAGAAACTATAGAAGAAAACTTCCAGGCCTACAACGTTTTTATTCTCATGGGATTGTTCAACTGAAGCAGCCATAGGGCTAAGCAATAGCTAAAGTGGATTCATTTGTTATACAGAACAATTGGTACTCCAGGCACTATAGTCAGCAGGTAAGGATGGTGGTTTGTATTACAGAGGTTCTTGAAAATGAAAAGCTTGTTTATGTATTTTTCTTTCACGCTAGTAATAGGGCCTGGTCTCACCACCTTTTACATAGAGATTCTGGAATGTCGACAATAGAGACTGGATTGTTGAGCATTTAAATAAAGAGGCATGGGGGAAACAGGTCCTTCTAACGCAGTCATTGGAAGTTTAGCAATCAAGACCATTTGGCTCATCATTGAGTCTGCATACATTGGGCTGACATGCATAATGTAACACTTGCAACCAGTGGATAGTCACTTAGTGGCTGAGGCAATTAGTGTAGCTAAAAGTTAGAACAATGCAAACTAATTTTTAATTATTTTTTTTACCTTTATTTAACTAGGCAAGTCAGTGAAGAACAAATTCTTATTTTCAATGACGGCCTAGGAACAGTGGGTTAACTGCCTGTTCAGGGGCAGAATGACAGATTTGTACCTTGTCAGCTCGGGGGTTTGAACTTGCAACCTTCCAGTTCTAATAATGATGCAGCGTATGGTATCAAACTCAAATTCAACACTTGAGTTTCAACTTTGTTTTTTATTGCAGACTTCCTTTCTTTATTCTCCTTAAGACCTGTCCTGAGTCAACCAGTTAAACCCCCGTTGACCATCTTCTCCCCAACCTCCTGCCAACTTCCCCCTTCCTCCCCCATCCTGATCCTTAATAATGGGCCAGGGGACAATGAGCTCTGGCCGTCTGTTGGTTGGAACACCCATTAATTTCTGTTTCAGTAAGTGCCCCTATTGTGCTTTTTGAGGCGGTGGTGGTGGTGAAGGTGCTTGTTTTGGTGGGGGGTAAAAGTTCCTGAGGAGAGAGGACGAGCCCCCTTGGCTGACCTCACCCAAGCCCATGTCAAAAGGCACCACCGCAGGCACTTGAAACCAGTGGTTGGGACAACTTTAACAGGCCGTCTTGACGGACGTTTACGACCTCCATAGCTCCAGCGGAGCAGCAGCTAAAGCCATCATGGGCCAACCGGGGCATCACCCTCACCCCGACCCTCTAAATGCAAACAAGGTTTCAGGGAGTTGAAGTGAAAAACATGGGGAGCATGTAGAGAAAATACCTGAAACGCCTCCATGTCATTCCAGCTCCATTTGATCTTTCGGCAGCCAGAGGATGTGCCGTTCCCATGATCGAGGCTTCTAGGTCCTATACAGGGATCATGATGCCAAACGACAAGAGCAAGAAAGCTTAGAGACAGTCTGTTCTTGCCCAAGCCTGCAGCATGTCTCACACACGGAGACTTCAGTTTCATAAGGCTGGTAGCACTGCATTTCTGAACAACCACAACTGACATTGTAGTGGTGCAGGGGCCCATTTATGAAATCAAAGCAAACACATTAGTGAAAAAATAAAATGTATGTTTGTTTACGGGGTGCTTGTTGAGATGTGCAGAATGCCTGTGGTGTGTGAAGGTGCCCTAGGACATTTCACTCAGTCCCGATGAAGAATCTGCAGGAGAACATTAACAATGGCAGCCGCAGAACAACAGCCAAAACAGAAGGCCCATGAGCTGCCATTGAGGTAAGTATTGGCATTGACTTAACAATTCCACTGAAGCTGTTCACTTCTATCCACGTCTGCTGCCAGTGTTCCACCAACATCTAATAATATGTATTGAATTTGAAATGTAGTTGGAGTTAAGGTTTTTCCACTGTTGGCGTTGCCACACATCATTGGAATGCCACTTAGTATGGATAGGCACATTCCTGAAGGTATTCTGAATGATAACAATGATAGGAAACAATATGATCAAAAAACGTTCAATAGGGTTGGCTATAACTGTTTTTCTCATTGGTGAGCTCTATACTGCATACACTACATGACCAAAAGTATGTGGACACCTGCTCCTCGAACTTCTCATTCCAAAATCATGGGTTATTAATATATATGGAGTTGGTCCCCCTTTGCTGCAATAACAGCCTCCACTACTCTGGGAAGGTTTTCCACTAGATGTTGGAACGTTGCTGCGGGGACTTTCTTCCATTCAGCCACAAGAGCATTAGTGAGGTTGGGCACTGATGTTGGGAGATTAGGCCTGGCTCACAGTCGGCGTTCCAATTCATCCCGAAGGTGTTTGATGGAATTGAGGCCAGGGCTCTATGCAGGCCAGTCAAGTTCTTCCACGTCGATCTTGACAAACCATTTCTGTATAGATCTTGCTTTGTGCACAGGGGCATTGTCAGGAAAGGGCCTTCCCCAACTTTTACCACAAATTTGGAAGCACAGAATCATCTAGAATGTCATTGTATGCTGTAGTGTTCAGATTCCCCTTCACTGGAACTAAGGGGCCTATCCCGAACCATGAAAAATATTCCCAGACCATTATTCCACCTCCACCAAACTTTACAGTTGGCACTATGCATTGGGGCAGGGAGTGTTCTCCTTGCATCTGCCAAACCCAGATTCGTACGTCGGACTGCCAGATGTTAAAGCGTGATTCATCACTCCAGAGAGCGTGTTTACACTATTCCAAAGTTTAATGGTGGCGAGCTTTACACCACTCCAGCCGACACTTGGCATTGCACATGGTGATCTTGCAGCTGTTCGGACATGGAAACCCATTTCATGATCCTCTCAACGAACAGATCTTGTGCTGATGTTGCTTCCTGAGGCAGTTTGGAAGTCGGTGACTGTTGCAACCGAAGACAGGAAATGTTTACACGCTTCAGCACTCTGCAGTCCCGTTCTGTGAGCTGGTGTTGACTACCACTTCGCAGCTGAGCCGTTGTTGCTCCTAGACGTTTCCACTTCAGCAGGGCAGAAATTTGACAAACTGACTTGTTGGAAAGGGGGCATACTATGACGGTGCCACGTTGAAAGTCACTGAGCTGTTCAGTAAGGCCATAAATCAAGCACATACATGTTTACCTCCATGCACCCCATAGCTAACATATGAACATTGATAAAATAAAAAAGTTACATTGTGTGTTGAATGATGAATGTCAGTCTTTGTGAAGGTAGACAGTTCGGATTTATGCCAATGACAGTACAGTATTTACCTACAGTAGCCTACTTACCTAGCCCATTGCATTACATTCTCAAAGGCCATTTTTCAATGAAACCAAGAAAGTCCACAAACCCACCTCCTACTTCCTGAACTTTATCAAAACACTCATCTCGATGAATGGGGGTCCCCATACACTCATGCTTTCAATTATGAAATTAGGGGCGCTTTGGTGACTGGTTTTTGCTGTACTGAAATGTCACTGCCCTGGGCCTAGGTCTGCCTCAGCTTTCCCCTGATCTCCCAAACACATACAAGGAGGTAAATGCAAAAACCGTTTGAAAACCTCTTATTGTACTCCTCAGGCGAATGTACTCAACTGGCTCAATGTTCCCTCACCCATAGCCTATACCTAACCTTATGTTAAGCATTCCTCCACTGGAACGTTGCAATAAATTGCCACCGGGCAGTCTATATTACTGTAGCAGTATGGTGCATGGTGGTTGCATGGGCCCCCTGATCTGATTCCCCTGAGGTCTCTGAATATGGCTACCACAAACTACTGCCGTACCGACTGACTGGACGTGCACATTCCCTGGGGTTCTGAACTAGATGGACACATTTTTACCAGCACAACAATCACACACATACACGCACTCCCTACACACATGTATGAAGCTGTAAACAAAAGCAATCTAACATCATAAGATGTATATTCGGATATATTTTTTTTTGTTCTCTCTCTCCGGTGCCTCTCCTCTCCACATGTGTGTTCCGAAAGAGACGAATGACATCAACATGAATAATTTTCAAGAATGAGAGAAAAAGAAAACCATAACTTCCAAAGTCTGTGCACCTAGGCCCCCCGTCTCCATAGGAACAGGTCTGTTGTTATGTTTGGCCATCATTATCAATCTTACTATATCCTGGAGGACTTGAATAAGGGGGGTGGGGGGGCTGTGGCGGTATAGCCAGACATGTTCTACCCCCCCAAAAGAGTTCAGCGCTCCAGCAGAGTTTGATGGGTATTTAATGGGGGAGGGTGCTTTTCATCTGGCCCTGAGTTTAAGGGGAACCCTACTCGTTTTCACATATTCCCACCCTCAGTCGCTCGCTCACAAAGCGTCTTTAAGTGGTTTCAGATTCTATACCATGTCCTGGGCACCATCTCAACATGTGCTAAGTTGGGTTGGAGGCGCAGGGGGTTGGTCTGCCCTGAGAATAGCAGGTAAATGCATAGAAAATCACAGCTTTAATGTCTGTGTGCACAGTCTGGTACCCATTATGTTGTACCCATTATCCGTTGTGATGGCTGTCCACTGAAAAGACTCCCTTTTTTTTTACCACATGGCTGCATACAGCGCCTGAAATGCAGGTTCTAACACATTATTTGCATTGCTTTAGTATGCCGTTTTTAACACATTTCAACATACTAAGTAGACACACGCATGCGCACTCACACATGCACAAGTAGGAAAATGGCCTTAGTTTAGTTGATTTTACAGCTTCCTCAGACCTCTATCACAAACAGCAGGCAACCATCATAATGGCAGCAACATATGCCAAAGATCTTTATGAATGGAGTTTTACTCATGAATCATTAGGTCAGTGCCCATGAAAGCACTTCACGTGTTGACCTAAAGTGCCACTTTGAACTCATGCCAACATCAGCGGTCTCACTTTAACTAGACAGAAAGTCACACTCCAATTAGACTAATTGGCATACCACTGACCTCCAACCCCTGATGAACTAATTAGAGCGTTATCAACTCCTCTCAATCAAGCAACAATGAAGGACATTTCACTCACTGATTTCTCTTTGTAAACTGCAGCGTATGTAAGATGACTAGTATGTTGTCTCTGGTGAACTGATCTGTGATGGCAAATGAGGATGTCCGTATTAAAAAGTCACACTTGTACTACAGAGAAATATAAAATTATGATTTCCAATCTTAATTTTGTATAATGGGGTAGATGGAAGACATGACCCCCGACATTTACAAAAAGGCTTCAACACAATTATAGCATGCATGTTTGACACTCATAGATCGGGTAGTACCTTGGGGCTCTGTCTAACATGACACAGTGCTATAATTACAGTTCAGGTTATTTTTCACCACCCTGACTGAGGCATGTCAGGCACTTCCTCTCCCCTCAGAGCAGAGGCAGGGGGTTCCTGTCCATCAGGTCCCCAGGAAGCAGGGGCCACCACACCACGGCCCCTGGCCAAGGTCACCTGTCATACCACCACTTCCGGCTCAACCACACGGCCCTGGAGCTGTCTGCTGCATGGGGACATATTGTACTATAGAAGAGTTGCCCCAAGTTGGCCTACCACTCCACAAATTTCTTGTTAACAAACTATAGTTTTGGAAAGTCGGTTAGGACATCTACTTTGTGCATGACACAAGTAATTTTTCCAACAAATGTTAACAGACAGATTATTTCAATTATAATTCACTGTAACACAATTCCAGTGGGTCAGAAGTTGACTGTGCCTCTAAACAGCTTGGAAAATTCCAGAAAACGATGTCATGGCTTTAGAAGCTTCTGATAGGCTAATTGACATATTTTGAGTCAATTGGAGGTGTACCTGTGGATGTATTTCAAGGCCTACCTTCAAACTCAGTGCCTCTTTGCTTGACAACATGGGAAAATCAAAAGAAATCAGCCAAGACCTCAGAAAAAAATTGTAGACCTCCTCAAGTCTGGGTCATCCTTGGGAGCAATTTCAAAATGCCCGAAGGTACCACGTTCATCTGTAAAAACAATAGTACGCAAGTATAACCCCATGGGACCACGCAGCTGTCATACTGCTCAGGAAGGAGACGTGTTCTGTCTTCTAGAGATGAAAGTACTTTGGTGCGAAAATTGCAAATCAATCCCAGAACAACAGCAAAGAATCTTGTGACGATGCTGGAGGAAACCGGTACAAAAGTATCTATATCCACAGTAAAACGAGTCCTATGTTGACATAATCTGAAAGGCTGCTCAGCAAGGAAGAAGCCACTGCTCCAAAACCGCCATAAAGAAGCCAGACTACGGTTTGTAACTGCACATGAGGTCAAAGATTGTACTTTTTGTAGAAATGTCCTCTGGTCTGATGAAACAAAAATAGAACTGTTTGGGCATAATGACAATCGTTATGTTTGGAGGAAAAAGGGGAAGGCTTGCAAGCCAAAGAATACCATCCCAACCGTGAAGCTCGGGGCTGGCAGCATCATGTTGTGGGGGTGCTTTGCTGCAGGAGGAACTGGTGCACTTCACAAAATAGATGGCATCATGAGGATGGAAAATGATGTGGATATATTGATGCAACAACTCAAGACATCAGTCAGGAAGTTAAAACTTGGTCGCAAATGGGTCTTCCAAATGGACAATGACCCCAAGCTTACTTCCAAATTTGTGGCAAAATGGCTTAAGGACAACAAAGTCAACGTATTGGAGTGGCCATCACAAAGCCCTGACCTCAATCCTATAGGAAATGTATAGGCAGAACTGAAAAAGTGTGTGTCAACAAGGAGGCCTACAAATCTGATTTAGTTACACCAGCTCTGTCAGGAGGAAAGAGGCAAAATTAATCCGACTTGTTGTGGGAAGGTTGTGGAAGGCTACCAGAAACGTTTGACCCAAGTTAAACAATTTAAAGGCAATGCTACCATATACTAATTGAGTGTATGTAAACTTCTAACCCACTGGGAATGTGAGAATAAATCATTATTATTCTGAAATTTAACATTCTTCAAATAAAATGGTGATCCCAACTGACCTAAGACAGCGATTAAATGTCAGGAATTTTGAAAAACTGAGTTTAAATGTATTTGGCTAAGGTGTATGTAGACTTCCGACTTCAACTGTTAACTACCATGCCTTCCATGTTTTAATACATGTGGTTGTTAGTCAAACTTTATCTGCCTGATGCTAGGTAGCTAGCTATGTGCCCTGATTTTCCTGTTTACAAAAGATACCGGTCTGTGTGGCATTTGTAATATTTGCAGGATGCTACATTGATGCATAACAAATCATTTCCTGATGAATAGTTCTGCCTACCATATTCAATTTATCCAATAGTATTTTAGAATGGCCAATAATGAATCCCAGTTTCATGGCAGCCACTGTCACTATTTTGTATCTACCCTGAGAGGATGAGATACCTAGCGGAAACCAGAACAGCCTCTTTTACTGCTTATCAAAGCTTTGTAATCATAACAACTAGATTGCAAGCAGATAGAAGGATGTTAGATGTTAAGAAGCCCTATGTAATCCATACCTTGCAAATACAGGTCATTGGAGGGAAAATGCATGACTTTTCAGCTTCTATCCAGGGTAGGGGAATATGGACTTGGCTGTCAGATAGCATTTGCATGTTTAGAGTTCTACTCTTTATTGATCTATGGCATCAGTCGCCTCATCGACTTGGCCTCTGACAATCTGCACATGGTCTGTCTCTACGTTTCTCTGCTTATGTCATAATCAGGATAATTGGGTGTATGCTTTGTCCTTATTGATTGATCATCCACTAATATTTGTCTTGGACTTTGCTGGTTTTGAGAAGGGCATTTGCTGTCAAGAAAAGGCGGGCTTGGTCATTGACCTCTGTTCCCAAGCAGAGGTGATTGCATAGTAAGGAGCTTTGGGCTAAATCCAGTTACTTATGTTGGAAACAGATCAATACATATTGTATTCACAGTTCATTATATTCCACAACAACAGATATATCAATTTGAAAAGCCCCTCCCAAAAAAGCTTGGAACTCCATGTCCTTGATCCCCCCCCCTTGAAATTTCAGAACCTCAGTACAGTAACAGTACTCGATGAATGTTATGCTTCTCATGTGTTTTTGTCTGTGAAGGCCAATATATATCTTTCTTTTCAGGACCAAAAGGCAAACACAGTGAAATTAAAAACCCATTTCCAATAGAAATTGAAAACTCATGACAGAGTTGTGCTCCCAGCCTCCTGCTAACCGCAGCATTTATATAGGCCCCTTATCATTTGTCTGGCTTTGCTTCCCCCCTCAAGGACAAATAAACACTCTGTGTCTCTAGGGAAGATGAAAGGGAAATGTTCAAGGTGGGGGCATGCTCCACTCAGGTGGTGTTTGCAATAGCTTTCTATGGATGCTTTGAGTGCGGCTGGGATGGGATCATTCAGTAGGATGAAGTTTGAAATCCCCCGGCCCATATTTTTACTTTTAGATTATAATGATTGTCTGATGAGATATTACTCTGAGGGGAGAGAGAGAGCATGAACGGACCACCAACCACCCCACCAAGAGTCAGTATGAAATGGTGATGTTAAAGGAGGAGGAGGAAGAGGAGGGGTTGGAACAGACAGCATAGACCAGTGGAAAACTAAATGATTCTACAAAGGAGACTCATACACTGCAGCTGACGACATTAAGGCCAACTTCAGGATTTATATTGGTCTTTCAAAAGCAAGGACTTCAACGTTTTGGAAGATAATTGCTGTTTGTTACATTGTCTTCAAGATCCTGATAGGCCTACTGAGGTATTGCCAGTTTCAAAATAACTGTCGGATGTCGCCATGAATTATGGGAAAATGGACATGACATAAGATACACCGTTCCTGGAAAAGCAGCTTGATTGAATAATGATAAACAACAATTCAATAAAAATGCAATTGCATTTAATTAATTTCATGATTGAAGAGTGTCACAACCAGTTACTGTTCACAAGACTTTTGCTACCAAGCCATACCATGAGGTAACTCCATAACTCCATGATTTCTCCCCCACAGGCCAGGGGAAGGCAAACAAACATAGTTTCTACTGGAACATTGGTCCTCTGAAAGATAACTTGTTCTCATTCAGCGTTTTTGAGACGCTGTAGTCTAAGAAAGTCAAGTTGATTATCATACAGTTTTCCACAGTCCTCCTCCTCCTGCCACCGCCACCATCCATTTTTATGATTTGTTTCTGTTTCTGGGAACTGTTTCAATAGTAACAGCTAGACGGCCCAGAATGCCTGTGGCGGGCTCACTTCCTCCCTCGGTGCCCCTAACTCATCACTGATTGGCCCTGCCGCCTTTCATCTGAGCACAGGCCCTAATCAGAGGGGCTGGTGTGTGTGTGTGTGTTTTTTGGAGGTTTGTGTTCTGGTTTTAGCAGTCTTGCCAGCCTGGGGGGCCAGCCAGCCATTGCTCTCTTCTTATATGTACACACACTTACACACTCACACACATTTGGCAGCTAGACTAACAGTGACATCACATGCAGTCAGTCACATAATCAGACTCCTACTCTCTCTCACACAGACACACAAGCACATACACGTACACACCATGCACGCACACTTTTTACAGACAGTAAAATATTTTCTTTGCAGTCATTCCATAGAATGGGAATACATCATGAGGTCCAGCATTGCTAATACATTGTATACTATAATTAGGTTGTCCAATCAAAAATGCATCTTTTGACCAATGGCTAAACAGATAATAATAATCATCCTCTAAGAAAACTAATGGTCCAAACCTCATGTCTCCTAATCCATTCAAAAGTTATTGGAGTTTTTCCCCTTGTAGGATGTCCAGAATTAGAGTGACTAAATCAATGGAGGCCAAAGAAGAAGAAAAGTGGTCAGATAATCAAGAACATTGCAGCGAGTCAGCTATGCTGGATTCTGTGCAAGAATTAAGGCTACTTTAGACTTTCCCGTTGAACTCGTCCGATGCATATCGATTTTGAAACATGATATGTAGTATTTTAGTTAACACTTTTCGCATTAATTTGAAGATTCAAAGATTTCTCACAAGTGCTTCTCTGTGAAATGTCAATGGAACACTGAGTGCATATCAAGCTTTTTTCCCCGAAGCATTTTACATCTAATTCAGCTTGTGTCACGCTAATTTTGATACCCGCAGAAACAACCTTGAAGACGACAACCACAAAATGTAAAATCCCCAAAAGTTGTTACAAGACACCTGCACCACAATGTCAACAGAGCTCAGTGCTTATTATCGGATGTATTAGGTTACGAAATCACACTTTTTGGATAAAATGCTAATGATATGTTAGAGAAAGACCCCACTGAACGATTCAAAACATGAATAAACATATTTGTCTTCTATTTTATATAAGAGTGGGCAGAGTGGGTGGACACCCTACTGTAATACTGTTGATATTAGTTCAGGTATACAAACAAGGGTGAAGATGTCCCTCACACAGTCCTTTCTTCTCAGACCTCTTTTATGATCACTGCTTCTGCTCAGACATAAAAAAAGAGGCCTCGGACCACGAGCCAGAATATGTTCATCACTGGAACTTCCTGTCATGGGGGAATATTGTTCCTGTTCTGGCTCTCATCAATAAGGTCTAATGTTACGTAAAGGTCCTCCATTAATCCAGAGAAGATACTGTGTTCACTTCCACAAATTCATTGGTAGGAATGAGAGGTGGGTTTTGCTACAAACATCACCCCTTATAAGCGTGTTGGCTACCAGACTACATAGTGGACTGTAAGCTAGTTAATTCTATTGTTGTCCTTATCCCACAAAGCAGGGGGCCTTCCAGTACTGTATTATTAAGCTTTAAATCTATATAGTGAGTAATCGTCTATTCATCTATGAATGTACTTTTTATATGCATCGTGAACTTATCCAGTCTTTGCAATATGCCAGGTTTGAGATGGCGTATGTGTGCTTAATGAGTACATGAGTCAGGGGCCACAGTCGTCCAGAGCTCCAGTCCACTGGCTGGGACTGGGGCAGCTGTCACTCCAATGTCCACCTCCCTGTTCAGCTGCTAATAGGATCAAACCAAAAAGGTCATGGCCAGAAATCTTCCTTGGGCATTAATGCTGAACGCGCGCCACCCTGGCCCATCTGCCCCAGAAGGGGGTCCGAATGGTCGCCTCGAGGATTAGGTGTGTGTTGGGCCTGGTGTTTTTGTTGCTGGGCGGGGGTGTCCATCTAAGTGCGGATGGGTATGGATGATATGTAATTACACAGCAGATGATCCCTAGTTAAGTTTCCATTGTTTGTTCTTGACTTTCGAGGTGACACATCCAGGTGGATTATCCCCCCTCATAGCCACAAATCCAGCATCCGGAGATGGGGACAGTCCTTGTGTCTGCTCCATCTGGGCTCAGGGAGCACACTATCCAGCTAACTACTTAGGCCCTGGACTGTGGCCCTACTTGATTAGCAGGATAGACCTTTATGGCGCTCAAATGGCAGACAACTAATTACCAGAAATACTGCCCTGCTGGCAAGTTATTCAAGGACCATCTACCGGTCATATTTGAAAAGAAATGAGTCAACACAAGTGGAAATTGTGCACAGAGGTATTTGTGTGACTTTGAGAATTACAGATGAACTAGATTGTATTGTATTCAGATGGTTTTTGTATTCTACATTGTTCAACAAGTTTCCCAATCAGAGACCCAAAATATTCTCATGTTAATGAACAACACACTTTTTTAATAGTTAGAAAGACAGAAGGAGAAAGAATGAGTGGGCTGGAGGATAGGAAAAATGGACATTTGTCAACTTGAGTTGGTCTTGCTTCTCCTCTCCAAGACCCTTCGTTGCTGGCCGGTCCCTGACAATTGTCTGGAGTTCTTTAGTGCTTTTTTCCCTGCAGTGCTATGTGACCCCTGACCCTCCTCTTTGTGCCTGTGTTCAGTGTTTTTAGTTCGGGTGCCTCTGAAATGCTCTCTCTCTCTCTTTATCGCATACTTGCCCACTAGAAGATGATAAAAGAGAGGGGAAGGACAATTATGGTTCTCCTTTTCTTTCCCATCCCATCTGATTCTGCAAGTTTCTACATCTCTAGTAGCCCTTGTAACAAAATCCGACAATTTGGGAAAAGAAACACGACACAGAAGATGACAAAGACAAGGAAACAAATCAAGCATTTTAATGAGATGGGAAGTGACCAAGAGTAGTGTAGTAGGTTGGTGGTAATAGGACCTATTAGTTGGAAGCAAATGTTTTGTCCTTCACCGGACATTTTTTTGTGGAGAGTAATATGGAATCACTCAAATACACAACGAAGGTGATCCTGCGTCCTTCTGTCTTTATTAATGAGGAGATGTAATGGGTGCTTCTGACTTGGGAGCAGGCTTTTAGCGGGAGTTCTGACTTGGGAATCACTCAAGCGGGAGTTCTGACACAATTTCAGTGGGAGTTCTGACTTGGGTGATTTTGCGGGAGTTCTGTCTTTATTAGCGGGAGTTCTGACTTGGGAGCAGGCTTTTGTAATGGGAGTTCTGACTTGGGAGCAGGCTTTTAGCGGGAGTTCTGACTTGGGAGCAGGCTTTTGGCAGGAGTTCTGACTTGGGAGCAGGCTTTTAGCGGGAGTTCTGACTTGGGAGCAGGCTTTTAGCGGGAGTTCTGACTTGGGAGCAGGCTTTTGGCGGGAGTTCTGACTTGGAAGCAGGCTTTTGGCGGGAGTTCTGACTTGGGAGCAGGCTTTTGGCGGGAGTTCTGACTTGGGAGCAGGCTTTTGGCGGGAGTTCTGACTTGGGAGCAGGCGGGAGTTTTTGGCAGCGGGAGTTCTGACTTGGGAGCAGGCTTTTGGCGGGAGTTCTGACTTGGGAGCAGGCTTTTGGCGGGAGTTCTGACTTGGGAGCAGGCTTGGGAGTTCTGACTTGGGAGCAGGCTTTTGCAGGAGGAACAATGACAGCAGGCTTTCGGGAGTTCTGCTTGGGAGTGGCCGGGGAGCCATGCACTGCTCCCGCTCAGCTTGCATTCCTGTCTGCTACATGACGAAGGCAACTGGCTGCTTGTACATTACGCTTAACACAGTAAGTGCTTGACCATATGAAACGAAGAGCGAATAAGGAACCACATGTTGCCCCATATTACTATCTCAAAGAACATCCTGCAGACATGAACTGCTAGTGTTTGGTTCACATTCTTCTAGCCCACGCTCCAACCAGGCCAGGGGGAACAATGCAGAACCTTCTTCACGGGCCCCTGGGCCTCAGCTGTCCATGGACAGACAGACAGAACCTCATGACCATCAAGAAATCTTACATATCGACGGAACCACAATCGTCAGGGCTGCCAAATCATGGTCGTGGTCATACGAGAACCTTTCAGTTAGTAGGAGTAGTTATGACTCTGGTTACTGACATCATATGACCCCAAGAACCCAGGTATGACAATGCAAGGAAGGTGAAACATCTTGTCCAGTGGCTTCCTCACTAGATATGTGGTTTATACAGGTAGCTGAATGGAGGATGGATAAAAACCTTTACAAATAAAGCCAAGAGAGTGCAAAGATCCCAAGAAACCTTGGGAGAGACAAGGATCCAGTGTATTATCAAGGGGAATTAACTGAACTGAACTTAATCTACTAACATGATATAAATAAAGACGTACAACTTTACAACTCTAAAACTGTTCAAATAAACAAATCAACATTTTGTGATATTGTGAGGTGAGGTCATACAGTTAACCCAGACATCAATGTGGAGCATAGAGGAAATGTTTTTTTGTAGGGTACTATGATGTAATGCTTATTGTTTTTGGTTGTTTTTTTATCTTTTTTTACCTCATGGTTGCCAAGTATTTTTATGCACATATTTAAGATCCCAAATCATTATCGACCAAAGAAACAATAGTCAAAGGAAAACAATAATTTTACTATAAAATCTCATTATAAAATAAGTAATTATGTCATTGGCTGTTATTCTATTGAAAACTAAAACTACATGGACACAATATATAATGTTTGTGGCCATGGCAGGACACATCATGATATATTTGAGTTTCATGTTTTATCAAAGCACACGTTGTTACACAAATATTTTCATAGTTTCCTCATTCCTCTCCTGCCAAACCCAAGAGGCCACACACATTTGATGAACAGTGATTTTCCATTGTAATCAAACCGCCAAAATGTAGTTACGACAATACTGTTTTATTATCTTACAACGTGACACATCACTTTACCTTAGTGAAATATCTTTATTTCAATTGGTTCTGAGCTAAAGTATGTGACACTCTGTTGTACATATTTGTCCAAGGAATGAACAACTAGCATGAGGATTACTGCTAGCAGCTATATGCCATACGTACAGAAGAGTCACCCAACAACAACAACAACAACAACAGACTGTTCTGATGAAGGCTTTTGGAAGTTCTGCTGATACACAGAACAATACCTCTTACAGCATTAGACTTCATTAAACCCTGTTGTTGGAGATGTATAAGCGTTACACATACCATCTGTGCTGCTCAAGCAATGGCTTAATCATTGTACTGGAGGGAATCAATCAAATCACATTAATGTCCAGATTATAGTATTTCGCCGCAGGCTCCAATACTTAGTGGGTGAAACAAGGGTCATGTAAGGCAATAGTTTTTTAATTAGAAATATCAGCGCCGTTATGATCACGTTAAGTGGTAGAACTGGGCTTGATGTACAGTAATCCATATTGTTAGATTAAATCTATGAGCTCCGTCTCGAACCACAGATGCTGGACACATTGATTATCACACGTCTATCAATTAGCCTGCCTGTGGCTTTCCCCCACCGGATCCCTTCCTTTACCAATAACCATTTAGATAACATAATGAGAAAATACACAAGCAGCACGGCAGAGCGTTTCCTATTTATAGGACCATGTCAAACAAGAAAGCTAACAGTTTATGTTTTTTTTGCCTTGGGGGGGGGGATTAAATCATAAATACGTAATTTAATGCTTACACTATTATGTTAAATACTTAATACACTATTAAAAACGTAACCTAATGTGCGAGATCCATGTCTCGCTCTTCAACGGGTTTATTAGTGAACAACCCAGTAAGTCCCGCCAAGTATCAATCTCAGAGTCCCATATGTCAACGGGGTAGGAACATGAGCATAAGGGATTAACCAAACTCCTGAAATAATGCATGGCCAATGAGCCCAATAGGCTGCTGTGATTACTGGGCTTAGCCCTCAGAAACAATGCAGTGAGAGAGCTAATTCAGGTTGTGCCTGGAGGACGCAGCAGGGCCATTCAGGATTTCTACAAGCACATGCAGCTTGTTTTGGCTGGCAAGAGATGTAATCGGTTTGGTTATTAGGACCTTATGTAGGTGCCAAAATCACCCAGTGTTGTGTAAAGCTCTTGCAAATGAATCTGGGTCTATAAACACTACATGACCAAAAGTATGTGGACACCTGCTCGTCAAACTTCTCATTCCAAAATGATGGGTATTAATATGGAGTTTGTCCCCCCTTTGCTGCTATAACAGCCTCCAGTCTTCTGGGGAGGCTTTACACTAGATGTTGGAACATTGCTGCGGGGACGCTTCCATTCAACCACAAGAGCATTAGTGAGGTCGGGCACTAATGCAGGGCGATTAGGCCTGGCTCGTAGTCGGTTTTCCAATTCATCCCAAAGGTGTTCGATGGGGTTGAGGTTAGGACTCTGCAGGCCAGTCAAGTTCTTCCACACCAATCTCGACAAACCATTTCTGTATGGACCTCGCTTTGTGCACTGGCATGCTGAAACAGGAAAGGGCTTTCCCCAAACTGTTGCCACAAAGTTGGAAGCGTTGAATCATCTAGAATGTCATTGTATGCTGTAGTGTTAAGATTTCCCTTCACTGGAACTAAGGGGCCTAGCCCGAACCATAAAAACTATCCCCAGACCATTATTCATCCTCCACCAAACTTTACAGTTGGCACTATGTATTGGGGCAGGTAGCATTCTCCTGTCATCCGCCGAACCTAGAATTGTCCATCCGACTGCCAGATGGGGAAGTGTGATTCATCACTCCAGAGAAAGTGTTTCCACTGCTCCAGAGTCCGATGGGGGTGAGCTTTACACCACTCCAGCCGACGCTTGGCATTGCGCATGGTGATCTTAAGCTTGGAAAAGGAAATCCATTTCATGAAGCTCCCGAAAAAACAGTTATTGTACTGACGTTGCTTCCAGAGGCAGTCTGGAACTCGGTAGTGAGTGTTGCAACCAAGGACAGACCATTTTTATGTGTTACGTGCTTCAGGACTGGGCGGTCTTGTTCTGTGAGCTTGTGTGGCCTGCCACTTTGTAGCTGAGCTGTTGTTGCTCCTAGACGTTTCCACTTCACAATAACAGCACTTTCAGTTGCCCGGTGCAGCTCTAGCAGGGCAGAAATTTGACAAAATGACTTGTTGGAAAGGTGGCATCCTATGACGGTGCCACGTTGAAAGTCACTGAGCTCTTCATTAAGGCCATTCTAATGCCATTGTTTGTCTATGGAGATTTCATGGCGGTGTGCTCAATTTTAATACATCTGTCAGCAATGGGTGTGGCTGAAATAGCCGAATCCACTCATTTGAAGAGGTGTCCACATACTCTTGTATACATAGTGTAGCTAGACAAGGTTTTCTTCTTGAATGGTATATACTCTGACAAATTAAATGGCACTATGACTTCCCATCAGGTGTTTGAAAATCTGAGCTAGTTGCTTTGTAGACATTAGAGCTGGGAATTGCCAGGGACCTCACAATACAATATCACAATACTTTGGTGCCGATATGATATGTATTGTGATTCTCAGGATTCCGTATGTATTGCGATTCGACACTGTGATTTTATTGCGATTTGATGTTCCAAACATTTTGCTCATGTCTGCTGCAGAGGTACAAGAGGGAGCCATGAGAAAACAAGTTTGGATCAGTCATGGAAATAAGTGCTGAAAACAAATTGGCTCCCTATTTAAAAAGGAGATGAAGAACAAGCTTTGAAGGAAAATTTCTGGAGTTTTGGTGCAGGTACAGCAAACTAGATCAAAAATAATATTGCGATATTGTCAAAACGATCAATACGATATATCGTCAAAATGAATATCCCAATATGTAACTATCAATGTTTCCCCCCATCACTAGTAGTTACAGTACTAATAAAACAATGACTTGTTATATTTCTAATATTCTGATTCAATTGTAATTCTATAATTCTAATACACTAAGTGAATTGTCCAACTTTGAGACAGATCTATACAGTGACTAAGTGGATGGTAGTGTAGTTACATAATAATTGTCTCCACATGCCCCACTCCACTAACTTCATCTACTGGCTCAGAGCCTGAGAGGAGGTGGCCCAGATTAATACTGCTGCAGGGTAGCCTAGTGGTTAGAGCGTTGGACGAGTAACCAGAAGGTTGCGAGTTCAAACCCCCGAGCTGACAAGGTACAAATCTGTTGTTCTGCCCCTGAACACGCAGTTAACCCACTGTTCCTAGGCCGTCATTGAAAATAAGAATGTGTTCTTAACTGACTTGCCCGGTTAAATAAAGGTAAAATTAAAATGTAAAAAAAAATGTCTATGTCAACAAGTGTGATCAGCCACCTTGCCCTGCCCTGCCCCGTTCTCCAATCATTCCACAGGCCAAATATATTTTGATAGCTCAGCACCTTGGCCTAGTTCCATGAACATTAGACAAGGACCCAAACCTGCAGACTTCCGTGCACCCCGACAGTTTGGCTGAGGCCAATTTGCATGGGAGGCCAGTCTGTGGTCCATCCTCAATGGCACCACCCTTTAAGAGGAACCCCCTAGCCCTGATCCTCGCAGCCCAGACCCCCAGACCACCAGCCATGTGTTGCCGAGAGGTCCCAGCTGAGACGTGCCCTCACTGTCCCCTATCCCTCCATCTCCTGTCCCCGTTCCAGTTACACAGTCTGACAGGTGGATGCCATGCACCCCCACTAATGAGTACTGAGGGGTGGAGGGAGAGGGAGCTGTGTTCCCCTGAAGACAACTGGGAGCTTGTTTCAGTAAGGCCAAGGCTGGGGCGTATGAGAATGGGTGGTGCAGGCGGATTTTTGGCGGTTTTTAGATGTAAGATGTCAGATGTATGCAGCAGGGAGTTAGGGAGGCGGGGGGACTGGGGGGTGGGTTCCCTCCATTCTTGGAAGATGCAGTAAGACCGTCTATTAAGACCAGTGAGGTTATTGATCCACTTATGCTTGATTATGTCTGAACAGTCAGGGACACTGGAACACTGTGTGAGTCTGTTCGGCCTCCTCCGTACACCAGCATCTCTGCTCGTCTGCATCTCATTTGAGACAATGCCACGGCCCCTCGCTTTACAGGCCCATAAAAGAACATCAAGCCCGCTGCAGAGCTGAAAGAAGTGGCCATTGTTTCACATGTATTGACATCAAGTTCACGTTTGTTTATTAGACATGTTTCCATATGGAGAGGATATGGTGCTGGTTTGATGCTAATGTTCAGACACCAACACTAGAGGTTTTTAATGGTTGCGGAGTGTCTGCATTTGCACCATCTGGAGGCGTTTGCAGATAATTATGACACAAAAGGGGGCAGAGCTCATGAAATCCTGCGGCTGCATTGTTAACAGCTCCAGACTGCAGCGCTGCCTTTGACCTCAGTTTTTACACTGGATACAAAGCAGCGTAGATTAGATCATCAGGCTACTTACACGGGAAACTCTTAGGGGGAAAAAGGTGCTATCTAGAACCTAAAAGGGTTCCTTGGCTGACCCGATTTAGGATAACCCTTTTTGGTACCAGGTAGAACACTTTTAGTTCCAGGTAGAACCCTTTTGGGTTCCATATAGAATCCTTTCCACAGAGGGTTCTACATGGCACCCGAAAAGGTTCTACATGGAACCAAAAAGGGTTCTCTTATAGGGACAGCTGAATTACTCTTTACAATAAGGCCTGAGGGATGTGGTAAGTATACCACTGCTAAAGGTTGTTCTTATGCACGACGCAATGTGGAGTGCCTGGATACAGGCCTTAGCCGTGGTATATTGGCTGTATACCACAAACCCCCAGGGTGCCTTATTGCTATTATAAACTGGTTACCAACAAATTAGAGGAGTATAAATATAAAATGTATATAAATTGTTTTGTCATACCCATGGTATAAGGTCTGATATACAACGGCTGTCAGCCAATCAGCATTCAGGGCTTGAACCAACCAGTTTATAAAAATAAATATATTACAGGGCAGGTCATCAAACTGGTTTCAGCACAGAAGACCAAGGTAGACAAGATGTCAACATGTTAGACTGTCTACTAGAGTCATATTGTCCAAAGGGCAGGTTTATAGTACCTGTGTGTGCGTGTGCATGTGTGTGCTCATGCGTGTGTGAGAGAGAGAGAGAGACAGACAGAAAGAGACAGTAAACAGGAGCAAATCATTACACTCTTCTAAGCTGCAAAGACATAGTCTTATCATACAAACTTGTTGTGTCGTTAATCAGACTGCTGTAAGGTCACTGTGACTCAACTCCATTACTGAAAAACAGAACTTTTATTATAAGGCTCAACGCATCTAACTAGACCTCCCATGAGCCAGACACTTGTTTTCTAATAGGGCACCACTAAATGCTAGATGCCAGTTGAATGTCAAATATTTTGATGGGCCAAAAGAGCAAGCCCCACATAATGCCCCACCCACCCACCCACCCATCCTCCAGACTGCTTCTGCGCTACCCCATTCCAATACATACCACATGCAGTATCGTATCTACAGGAAACTGCCCCAAACCCCTCTCTCTGCCTTTTCAAGGGGGACAATGATTCACATTTGGCCATAAGACCACATTTATTGAGGAGGGTCTTGAGCAATCTGTCGCACTCTCATTCAAAACCCAATGCATTCAGCTGTATTCAGCACACAGGATTTCCAGGGAGGACCCCACTAAAATAAGGAAATAAAAAACATGATACAAGAACAACAAGGGAACTTCTCATATTAATAGTATAAACAGACAAAGAAATGGCACAGACAATAATAAACTTGCAATCAGGGTAAATACATTGTACTGTAAGATAAGAGAGTTAAATTGTCTCAGAGTCGTTTCCAGATCTCAATGGGTCGTATGAGACATCAAATAATGCCTCTTGTTTGAAGAATGAAATGAAAATAAACAAGACAAAAAACACTGTGTGACTCAAGAAGCATGGCCCCTATCACTGCACAGAAGCTCTGACCAAAAAATTCAAAGAATGGATTTTTTTATGCCACAGAAAAGCCTTTCTATTAATGTCTAAAAGGGTCAGCCGACTGGACCACAATGACCAGTTCATTAATTTAGCAAGGAATCTCATTTTCAGTGAAATTGGTCTGCAATAAAAACAGCAAATACAATGCTTCTTTAGCAGTCTATTCACAAGGTGTTAGGGTAAGGGGGTTACGTAGGGTCAAGGTTATACAGTCCTATGGCAGTTCATTCTGTAAAGGAATTAAAAGAAGACAAGTACTAACCTGCTCTGCAACACTGCAATGTAATCGCCCAAAAGGCAACTATTAAATTCCAAATCCAGTCTCAAATCATTTGTTTGTTTGTTGTATATAGCCAGTGTTACGCAACTAAACCCTAATGGGAAATCTTAGCTTTAGATTATGGACAGATGTCCTTTAAGATTTTCTGAAAAAATGTGAGTGGCAGGTGAATGGAGTGAAGAGTGGAAACAATTGAGAAAACTCAGGGTGGGTGTTTTCCTGAGCTCAGACCATCAGCTAAGAATGAAATGTATATACAGTATGTTGAAAGGAGAGTGCGAATAAGGGACACACACTGACTAAATCATTACATTTAAAGTCCATTTCCTGTCACCTTCCCATGAGCATACCCTGGCGGTCTGTAAAAAGCCTTTTGAGAAACAGGGATGTTGTGCAGCTAGAGACATGAGTCAAATTCCCAACTCAACAGTCTGAATATGTTTTAGACACAACACCGTCAGGCCATGTGAATTCCTCAAAGACCTCACAGATTAGATTATGTCAATAAAGAGAGCGAGAGAGTCTTGAGTTCGTACATCGGCCAGTGCTCGACCTCTTAAGAAATAAAGATGTTTTAGGCAACAGACAGTAGGAAGTGAAACCTTGAGGGGTTGAATGAGATGCCTGCAGAGGAAGGCGTGCTGGGATGTGATAGCCACCACATTCGCTGTACTTCCTGTGCTCTCACTCAGTCACTATGTGCCTCTGGATTTTCATGAATGGCTGCAGAGTGGGGCCCGCCTATTGGCTGGGCTGACACCCAATCACGAGGAGGGATCGTGTCTACACAGTGTGAAAAAGCCTCTGCTCTTTCAGATATACTGCTGCCTGCTTTTAATAGGTTACTGAGTAGAGACCGTCCTCCATTCACTGGCTGCCTTCTCATCTCTCTCTTTAATCGTGCTTTAAAGTTTCACCTGACAGCTTAGTGATGGAAGAGTGTCTTTCTTGAGAAAATGTGCGGTTAGCTGTAGACAGTCCCACAAGTCTCCTTCTCTGCCTCCGAAGGTTTCTGTTGGCATGACAGAAAAAGCAGTTAAATGGCCATAAATTCCGCTCTTCGCATGTGGTCGGCACACAGGTTTTTGCTGGGCGGAAACCTCGCAAAGGAAAAGGGCTGCTGCAGTGAAAATACAGCAGCTGGCACATGGGGGAGGACAGTAGGGATAGAAGGAGGATTTAGCAGAATGGAAGGCAGAGGAAAGAAGGCATTGAGGTGGAAGGGAGGATTTGTCAGACCAGAAACTCTTTGTATTATTTCCCTCAGATGTGTTTATGTTTTATGTCCGGTTCTTCCTGTCTGAGAGGTGCACTCTCAATCGGAGAAAACAACCAACAAGTCAGATGAACTCTATGATGAGTGTTAGGTAGCCTTTATTGTGTTGATGAGTCATGAATGTCAATGAATGTTAAACATATTTATGTTGAGCAAGAGATGAAACATTTTCATATGTTTTAGATCAGCACCGTGGATGATCCTTCGGAGTTATAAATGGTGGGAAATTTTCTGTTAAGCTTAAGGGTGGGGGGCTGAATTGCACCTTGGTTTTCCTCCTCCTCCTTAAGGAATGTAACTGTTGAAACCGGTTGAAACGCTGTGATGTGTTAGTGGACATGTGGGCATGATTGTGGGCATGATTGTGGGCATGATTGTGGACATGATTTTGGGCATGATTGTGGGCATGATTGTGGGCATGATTGTGGGCATGATTGTGGACATGATTGTGGACATGATTGTGGGCATGATTGTGGACATGATTGTGGGCATGATTGTGGGCATGATTGTGGGCATGATTGTGGGCATGATTGTGGACATGATTGAAATCCAAACCCAACCCTCAAATATCCAAGTACATCGGCAACGTCATGAATTTCTTAAATCTCACAAATATTAGTTTTAGAAAATACTGACTTTATGACCAAAGTTATCCTACACTTTTTAGTAAATTGTGGGACAAGAATGGATGTTAATGACCACTACCAATGCCACATAGGCCTTTTTGCAACCAGAGATGTCGGTTTTTTATGTTGGTTCAGTTGCTCTTAAACAATTTGAAAACCATCAACAATTGTTCTACTCTTGAGGTCTTAACCTAAAAAGGGTTAACCTTGTTGGTTGTGGGTGGGAGTGTTAACAATGACAGTGCATTTCTCAATGTCTGCTTCAGTTACAGGCCCACCTAAATTCAGCAGAAACACAGTATCAAGAATAAGTGTATGAACACCCTTGGCATGAGGAACAATTGGGCTGCTCCCTGCTTCACTGATAAGAAACAGCTTTCACAGTTGGCAATGGGTGTGCATGTTACTTGGTATTGTACACGCAACAACTATGAAGAACGTGCTTCTTAAATATGTAGGGAATAATGAAAATAAAACTACCGATGTGGAGGTTGACATATTTTTAATGAGTGCTGTTCTTCATGTTGATGTTCCAGTTGCGGTACTGTTTTATGAGGCACCTGCATGTCTTTCCATGATGTGGAACTCTGGGAAAAAGCAGCAGAGTTGGTTTGCTTTGTTGTTTTTTCTACCTGTTGTTGTAAGCGGATGTCTTCAACAGGGTCCCTCCATGACCAATTGTGAGTGAGTGTTTGTGTATGGATAAATAAATCATGGGCACACTTTATTTGAATAGTCCGGATTTTCCATCTGTAGATGCACGACAGATGGTCATACTATCAACAAATATCTGTTGATATGCAACTGCTTGCTAAGGTTACGGTTAGGGTTAGGTTTAGGACAAGGGTGAAGGTAAGGGTTAAGTTTAGGGTTTGGATAAGGTTTAAGGTTAAGGTTAGGTTTAGAACAAGGGTGAAGGTAAGGGTTAAGTTTAGGGTTTGGATAAGGTTTAAGGTCAGGGTTAGGTTTAGAACAAGGGTGAAGGTAAGGGTTAAGTTTAGGGTTTGGATAAGGTTTAAGGTCAGGGTTAGGTTTAGAACAAGGGTGAAGGTAAGGGTTAAGTTTAGGGTTTGGATAAGATTTAAGGTTAGGGTTGGAGCTAGGGTTAGTAAATACAGTTGAAGTTGGAAGTTTACATACACTTATGTTGGAGTCATTAAAACTTGTTTTTCAACCACAAATTTCTTGTAAACAAACTAAAGTTTTCGCAAGTTGGTTAGGACATCTACTTCGTACATGACGCAAGTCATTTCTCCAACAATTGTTTACAGACAGATTATTTCACTTATAATTCACTGTATCACAATTCCAGTGGGTCAGAAGTTTACATACACTAAGTTGACTGTGCTTTTAAACAGCTTGGAAAATTCCAGAAAATAATGTCATGGCTTTAGAAGCTTCTGATAGGCTAATTGACATCATTTGAGTCAATTGGAGGTGTACCTGTGGATGAATTTCAAGGCCTACCTTCAAACCCAGTGCCTCTTTGCTTGACATCATAGAAACATCAAAAGAAATCAGCCAAGACCTCAGAAAGGAGCAGGAAGGAGACGCCTTCTGTCTCCTAGAGATGAACATACTTTGGTGTGAAAAGTCCAAATTTACATTTACATTTAAGTTATTTAGCAGACGCTCTTATCCAGAGAGACTTACAAATTCGCTCAATCCTAGAACAACAGCAAAGGACCTTGTGAAGATGCTGGAGGAAACAGGTACAAAAGTATCTGTATCCACAGTAAAACGAGTCCTATGTCGACATAACCTGAAAAACCACTCAACAAGGAAGAAGCAACTGCTCCAAAACCGCCATAAAAAAGCCAGACTACGGTTTGCAGCTGCACATGGGGACAAAGATGGTACTTTTTCGAGAAATGTTCTCTGGTCTGATTAAACAAAAATAGAACTGTTTGGCCATAATGACCATCATTATGTTTGGAGGAAAAAGGGGGAGGCTTGCAAGCCAAAGAAAACCATCCCAACCGTGAAGCATGGGTGAAGCATGGGGGTGGCAGCATCATGTTGTGGGGGCTTTGCTTCAGGAAAAATGGCTTAAGGACAACAAAGTCAGGGTATTGAGCCCTGACCTCAATCCTATAGAACATGTGTGGGCAGAACTGAAAAAGCATGTATGAGCAAGGATGTCTACAAACCAGACTCAGTTACACCAGCTCTGTCAGGAGGAATGGGCCAAAATCAAATCAAATCAAATTGATTTATATAGCCCTTCGTACATCAGCTGATATCTCAAAGTGCTGTACAGAAACCCAGCCTAAACCCCCAAACAGCAAGCAATGCAGGTGGCTCCCTAGAAAGGGAGGAAAAACTCCCTAGAAAGGCCAAAACCTTGGAAGAAACGTCGAGAGGAACCAGGCTACGTGGGGTGGCCAGTCCTCTTCTGGCTGTGCTGGGTGGAGATTATAACAGAACATGGCCAAGATGTTCAAATGTTCATAGATGACCAGCAGGATCAAATAATAATAATCACAGGCAGAACAGTTGAAACTGGAGCAGCAGCACGGCCAGGTGGACTGGGGACAGCAAGGAGTCATCATGTCAGGTAGTCCTGAGGCATGGTCCTAGGGCTCAGGTCCTCCGAGAGAGAGAAAGAAAGAGAGAAAGAGAGAATTAGAGAGAGCATACTTAAATTCACACAGGACACCGGATAGGACAGGAGAAGTACTCCAGATATAACAAACTAACCCTCGCCCCCGACACATAAACCATTGCAGCATAAATACTGGAGGCTAAGACAGGAGGGGTCAGGAGACACTGTGGCCCCATCCGATGACACCCCCGGACAGGGCCAAACAGGAAGGATATAACCCCACCCACTTTGCCAAAGCACAGCCCCCACACCACTAGAGGGATATCTTCAACCACCAACTTACCATCCTGAGACAAGGCCGAGTATAGCCCACAAAGATCTCCGCCACGGCACAACCCAAGGGGGGGGGCGCCAACCCAGACTGGAAGATCACATCAGTGACTCAACCCACTCAGGTGACACACCACTCCTAGGGACGGTATGAAAGAGCCCTAGTAAGCCAGTGACTGAGCCCCTGTAATAGGGTTAGAGGCAGAGAATCCCAGTGGAAAGAGGGGAACCGGCCAGGCAAAGACAGCAAGGGCGGTTCGTTGCTCCAGAGCCTTTACGTTCACGTTCACCTTCACACTCCTGGGCCAAACTACACTCAATCATATGACCCACTGAAGAGATGAGTCTTCAGTAAAGACATAAAGGGTGAGACCGAGTTTGCGTCTCTCACATGGGTAGGCAGACCATTCCATAAAAATGGAGCTCTATAGGAGAAAGCCCATTCTCCAGCTGTTTGCTTAGAAATTCTAGGGACAATTAGCAGGCCTGCGTCTTGTGACCGTAGCGTACGTGTAGGTATGTACGGCAGGACCAAATCAGAGAGATAGGTAGGAGCAAGCCCATGTAATGCTTTGTAGGTTAGCAGTAAAACCTTGAAATCAGCCCTTGCCTTGACAGGAATCCAGAATAGGGAGGCTAGCACTGGAGTAATATGATCAAATTTTTGGGTTCTAGTCAGGATTCTAGCAGCCGTATTTAGCACTAACTGAAGTTTATTTAGTGCTTTATCCGGGTAGCCGGAAAGTAGAGCATTGCAGTGGTCTAACCTGGAAGTGACAAAAGCATGGATAAATTTTTCTGCATCATTTTTGGACAGAAAGTTTCTGATTTTTGCAATGTTACGTAGATGGAAAAAAGTTGTCCTTGAAACAGTCTTGATATGTTCTTCAAAAGAGAGACAAGGGTCCAGAGTAACGCAGAGGTCCTTCACAGTTTTATTTGAGACGACTGTACAACCATTAAGATGAATTGTCAGATTCAACAGAAGATCTCTTTGTTTCTTAGGACCTAGAACAGCATCTCTGTTTTGTCCGAGTTTAAAAGTAGAAAGCTTGCAGCCATCCACTTCCTTATGTCTGAAACTCATGCCTCTCGAGAGGGCAATTTTGGGGCTTCACCATGTTTCATTGAAATGTACAGCTGTGTGTCATCCGCATAGCAGTGAAAGTTAACATTATGTTTTCGAATGACATCCCCAGGAGGTAAAATATATAGTGAAAACAATAGTGGTCCTAAAATGGAACCAAAATTCACCCAACTTATTGTGGGAAGCTTGTGAAAGGCTACCCAAAACGTTTGACCCAAGTTAAAACAATTTAAAGGCAATGCTACCAAATACTAATTGAGTGTATGTAAACATCTGACCCACTGGGAATGTGATGAAAGAAATAAAAGCTGAAATAAATCATTCTAACTACTATTATTCTGACATTCTTTAAATATAGTGGTGATCCGACTTCAACTATAGTTACAGTCGTTGAAATGTTACTGATAGTCTGTAGAGCATCAACAGATGGACTATCCAAGTAGTGTTACCAGCATCACTTCTCAAATATCTTTATCCTCTTTGAGCTTCTATGATATCAAATGTGCCCAAAAATTCCTCTCTCAATATGATAGTGGATCTATTTTTCATTCTGTTTGCCGCTTGAAGTGTTCTCACCCTCAAACAGAATATACAACATTGCTGTCTTAACTGTCTTTCCCTACGCTGCACTCCGTTCTCCCACTGAAAGAAAAATACAACACAACTGCTTCCCCCATTTCTCCATTAAACGAGGCTGTTTGCATGATTTCAGAAGTTCATTAAGGGATGAATGGCTCCCCCTCTCTGGGCCTTGGGAGAAGGAGTGGTGACAGGGCCCACAAAAGATAAAGGGGAGACTTGGCGTGAATGGCCCTGGCCAAGTGGGCTTTAGTGAATTCCAGGGATGTCTCTGAATATTCGCCAAGCCTGGGGGTGGGGAGAGAGAGAGATAATCTATGGCAGAGGGGCCCACATGGTTTATCTCACCATAACCTGTGTGTTTACAGTCTCTGTTTCACTCAGGGAAGAAAAACCAGAGAGAGCATTGTTTTCCTCTATCATAATGTCCAATGGACGGTGTGACCCCATTGTCATTGTCAGATTCTTCAAATGAGTTTTTATCCATCGAAATGCAAAAGGCAAAAGGTTTTGATATGACACAGGAAAGATAATTTTGTTGATTCAATGGCTCAATGAAATATAATCAAATGATTTGTTTCGGGCCTAGAAAAGGCTATAGGGCTTCACCTGCTGTATTTTATTCCAAGTAAGTTTTCTCAAGTTTGAAGAAACATTCCTTCCAATATTGGGAATTTTACATTTGTGGAGTGTGTGAGGAAATATGCAAATGTATTAATATGCTAATAGCATTTCCTGGATGCTTCTGGTTTATAATAAACCTATGGTTCAGTTTCAGTTATTCAAATTCCTGATTCAGTATTAAGAGAAAGACGGTATGTACTGTAAATGTGTGTGATATAAATTTCCATTATCGTTACCAAACCACATTTTGTCACACAATGTCTCCAGTGAGAGTTTAATTCATTTGCATCGTCAAGTCAAGGTCCAGGTAAAGCAGTAATATGAGAACCACAATCTAGTTCTTGCTTTCCAAAGCCACACGGAAAACATGAGAGGGAAGCAATGACAAATTCCTTGACGTTCATCCTCTCTAACCCTAAACTCAAAACCCCAAATCGTTCCACTAACCAACCCCCACTGCCCAGTCACCCCTCTAGGACCCCTAAAAAGAAGATGAAGAAACTAGGGACCACCCTGTGGGGGACCTTTAAAATGTGGTGCCTGCATTTGATTGGTTACCTATTGAAAGACAAACAGTTTATTTAAACATGCTTCCAAGATGTGCCTGATGGGAGTCCCCCTTTTGATTTGGGACTGAGCAAACTCATTAGGATGAAGTAGATAACATGGAAGGGTGGAAGGGTGTAGGAGGAATGGTAAAATCAGGCGATGAAGAGGTGCAACCACCTGGAGCCCTGATAGAGAAGCATATTGGTGTTTGCTTATGAAGGGGTCCTTTTATTCTCTCCTGCAACAAACAACACTCCAACAAATGGCCCTGAGCAGAGTGTTGAGAGAAATAGCAACGTGTGCATTCTTTGCATTTACAGATTGTAACGGCGCAATGTGCTTGAGTAATTAAAAGCATATGACCTCCTTTCAGAGGTTGTTAGCCCTTTTTAAGTGGTAATACAAAGAAGAGAGATATGTCAAGTACACGGTTGTTTTTTTGCCTTTAAAGATGGAATCTGCAGAAACATCACCACTGTCAGCCCAATCCCCATTATTATTGTTTTGTTGAGCGGAGCGGAGCTGAGGAGCATCGCGCAGTTAAGTAAATGATTCATTTGAAAACCACAAACATTTATAAAAGTACTTTCTTTGGAACATAGGTTTCAACAGGATGTTGGAAGTATCATTGAGTGTCATCAACCTGTACAATGTTCCTCAGCAGTTGAGAGGTAAGCTGAGACCTCTGGTCAGTGTATCTGATGGGGTAGTCTGAGAACACTGCTGGTGTGTATCCAGCACAGCAGACATGGGGCAGAGGTAAGGGTGAGAAAAGTGTCCCGGTAAGACGGATATGTCAGGGGGTAGCTTTAAGGTCCTTTATGGGGAGGGGGGGCAGGACTGAACTGATAGCGTTTGTGGTAAAGTGACACATTATTTTTTATAATGAATTGTTGTATAATTACTCACATGGAAACAATGAAGGAGGATGGAGGACAATTGACGGTGCAAAATGTTGGCTAAGCATAGTTCAAGTCTGAAAGTGGTGAGAAAAAGCCTGAAACTGCAGAGCGAGAAACAGGGATCGAGGAAGAGAAACACTGAAAGAGGGAGGAAAAGATGGAGTAGGAAAAGCATTTTTTTCCAGAGTGGGTTTCCTCTTAGATGTGGTGCAGGCCTTTATTTTGGAGGTGGGGGGATGCAGAGGGTTGTGTTGATGGAAGCCCTCAGGGTACAGCTGTCCCCCAGTTCAACCGCTGCCCCCCTTTGGGCGCCCCTCGCTCTCACATGGGAGGCTTAGTGGTTGGGCTGGAGCGGGCCAGGCCCAAATCACAGACACATGCGACGACTGGGAGAGAATGCTTTGATTGTGCTGCACAGAATGCGATCACGGCCACACTCCTGGATCTATTTTAGCCTGCACACTGTGCACCGCTGCAGTTAGTAACACGCCACCGCCCGCGTTGAGCTTAGTTCCACCCCCTTCTCTTTTCTGTCCCCCAATCACTTTCCAAAGTCTGAAATGAAACATTTCTTCAACCTAAAATGTGAAAATAGATAAAAACGTGGAAGTCATAATTATGTTTTAACTATGTGAATGACTTTTGTCACTTGGGAGGAGAGGCGACGACCATTTGCGGAACACGGACGACACCTGGACACTAATACCACTGCCTCCACCAGCTATTTGACCCTCTTCTCATCTGTGGGCCGTAGTTAACTCTTTACCGTCTCCCCACTGTTGAGCAGCTTAAGTGTTTTGTTAAAACCCAGGGAGTCTTTTACCTGTCATTCACTGATCCACCAGTAAGGAAGGTGGCCAACAAATGTAATTAAACCCCAGAGGTTACACAATCCTATCACGGGAAGCCTGTTTGAAGTAATCAAATAAGGTGAACAATTCAAGTGAAGAGTTGCTCCCTGACGTTGTGAAAATATGCATCAATTCCTATATATAAAAAAAATCTGATTCAAGAAAGCATTATATGGATGTTTTCTAGCACTAATGGATCCATTCCCTAAAGAGACCAGTTCGAGCCCATGAGGAATGTGGTTCGGTTTGTTTCATGTGAAGTCATGTTTACTTCCTCTACAGATTAGCCATGCTATCGCCTTATCTGACAAAACTGGAAATCCCGTTTAGAAACCTCTCTGTTTCTATGTGGAACACCTGCACTTCTATTTGTTCAGACGCTATTACTGATTTGGTATGGTGTGTGGGAGAACACGTTTTAAAGACTGGAACCATTAAAGGCTTTGAGGTCCAACACTCCCTCCACCAATGGCATGCTGCCATTGTTTAGATATCTAGTTCCAATTACAGTGTTTGGTAGGGAACAACCTGTCACATGGGTTATTCTATCAGAACGGGAACTTTGTGTCTCCTGATTGGCGAGGAAAACACTCAGTTTGGGAACTTTTTTGCGCTGCAGCTTTGAAGCTCGAATGTTATCCAATAAGATGGACAAAATGCTGAGCAGATTAAGGTCCTGGCCATGATCAGATGAGCTTATCTCAACTGGACATATATTTGAGCTGTCACCCCTAGTTGTGGATGTTACCCACCTCTTGAGCCCCTGGTTACTCTTAACCCTGCAACATGATTCAAACTAGGGGGCTTCTAGAGGTTAAATGTAAGATAGGGCTACTAGCTAGCTCTACAGAGGGCAGTAGTATGTGCAATGTTGCAGTATACTTAGAAAACCTGCCAGAGAGTAAGATTGCAACAATAAGTAAAATAACTCTTGAGAACGTACATATAACTACTTAAATAAATACAAATCACCAAAAGACTGGATTCACTAAATGAAACCAGAGTGATAAACAAAGGCTTGGAGCTGCTTTCAGTCCTTTCAGGCCGAAGCAGCGGCAGGGTGAATGACCTCCCTCCTTCCTCACCTCCCACATTGGCCTTTCATGACGTCCAAAAAGAGTCTCAGCCTGCTTGAGGAAGTTTCCAATTTCGGGCCTTGCATGCGGGAAAATATGTATGTTACTGAGATAGTCTTTTGTCCTGGGAAGTAATGAGGATGGGGGTGCAAAGGTCATCAAATGCAGCGTGTCACCTACGCCAAGAAGGAAGGTACTGGACTTTTGAAAAGGCCCATTTCTTGTTCATGTCATAACATAAATAAAACCACTCTAAAATATTGGTGCTCTAAGTCCAGCTTGAAACCTCCGGTATATTTAGTAGGCCTATTTATGTTAAGAAGTGCCCTTGTCCATATATAGGATGTCCGAATTTAACCCAGATGCTGAAGGGTGCCAAAACACTGCAAAGACCAACCTGTCCAGTCACTGCCTGCTCATTAAAACACTGCTTCCACTTTAAATGACAAACTGATTTTTTCTCTGCTCCCCCCCCCTTCCCCTCAGTGGTAAAAGTGGAAGAAAGTGTGCGATACAAAGGATAAAAGACTTGTAAATTCCTCTCACACAAAAAGGGAAGGAGAAAGCACTACACAGTTGATTAGCCCCCGGACAGAGGAAATAGCAGCCTTGTTTCGCCCTTCGGATATCCAACGAGGTACCCACTGAAATACCCCTGGTTTTATTTGCAAGGTACTGTATGTCAGTCAACACAAGTGTGTGGAAATAGTGATGGAATTATTACATATCGATAAAGATTGATTATTGCCATTTGCATATGGAAAGTGGAGAAAACAAACGATGACATAAACTGGGCGACTATGGAGTGTTAAACCCCCAGGTTCAGGGTCTGTGGTGAGAATCCCAAAGCTGCTTCAGTGGTACATTTTCCATTCGACTCTCTTGACCTGCTCAGGCACCCTGCAGTGGTAGGATGCTGAGTAGGGGGTTGCTCCTTTACTCTGTCTTCCATTGATAACCTCAACTGCTGTCACCCAGCCTGCTGATTCAGCTGAATGGGGGATATTCTCATTGGCTCATAACTTACATTCCCGCAAACACACACTCACACACTCACACTCACACTCACACTCACACACTCACACTCACACACACACACTTGCAGAGAGGGAGAGATGAGTGTGTGGTGAAATTCCATGGCTTGCGTCTCCTCATGACCTTCTCAGTAAAGGGTCACTGTTCCCAAATACTGAGGAGTCTGACAGTGGACCCTGCCCCTGGCTGTTCTCCAGTCCCATAGAGGCCTGGCCCTGGGGAAGGCACCATGCCCCTGTAATCTCAGATAGGAATGCCCCTGTCTCCCCCTTCCCCCATTGGGCCCAAACAAAGGCCTCCTTGGTATCATCCAACCATACGTCAATCCCATGCATCCAGCATGGAGCTCCCTGGGCCCTGGCCCTGTGCCAGCAGGGTCTGTGGTTGTGGTGCCTGCCTGCCTGCAGCCTGGCACTTCCTTTGCAGTGAAAGTGAGATCAGACTACTTCCCCTCCCCGTCAGTTTCCCCGTGGTGGCTGGAAATGAGTTCATTGTCTGTGTGCTTCTAACCTGGATGCGGAAAATCAGTGGAAAAGGGGGATGTGGGGAAATTTGATTTAATGCTGCATCTGAAATGCTGCTCAACTCCCTCTACGGCCTCCTCCCTCCCCACCTTCAGCCTCAAAGGGCAGGACAGGATGGCTATAGGTCTTGTATTTCCATCCAGGGGAATCTCATAGGCTGTGTCTAATATATTTATGATTTATATTGCCAAATTACTGGACTTGACCCCAAAGAAAAAACATTCTCTCAATATATAATGTTTCCATTGGAATGTGCTGTCATAAAAGAGGACTGCATATGAGAGAGAGAGAGAGAGAGAGAGAGAGAGAGAGAGAGAGAGAGAGAGAAGAGAGAGAGAATACAAAGATCCACTCAATTACAATTCAATTTTTACAGGAGGGGCGCAATTAGCTTGCAAGGTGTAGCAAATCCAAACCTCTCCCATTACTATGGACCACAGCCAGCCACTGGATATGCTAAACTAGCCGCAACAATTGACTTCAGCCTCATGGGCTTTCATAGGTAGCGCTGCAAAGAAGGACTCCTCTAAGCCAGAGTGGACTGATCCTCTACCCAGGCCAGATTCCCACCAGCCATTGTTGCATGACAACAGCAAGCGCAGTAAAGTCTCAGAAATGACAAAGAGTCAAAAGTCACATTCACTCATACTTTTCAGACATAATGTAATGTAATTATTCTCTTGGGGAGATGGTTCTGCAAGGTGAGTTCAAATTGCAGATAGGAATGTCATTGCTTTGTGAGCACTCAGGCCGAAGACCATTGCCAAAGCATTCCCACCGTGATCCCAAGTTTATTGGGACACCTACAAAGCTTTTAACAGAGGTTGGGAAACAAGACAATAGACCAACCGAGGCTATGAAACATTTATTGGTCACATGGTTTTTATTCCAGTAAGATTGATCTGCTTTACTACAAGAGTCTCTTGTCCAGCAGGGCAACAAACTCAGTGTAAGCAGCTTACTACCTGGAGAAAGACTGAGGAGGAATGGAAGAACCCAACCCATGTTAGAGTACTTGGAGCGCAGCGGTAGCCTCAAGGTTAGAGCGGTGGGCCGGTATCAGGCGGGTTGTCGGTTTGAATCCCTGAGCTGCCTGTGGGGAAATGTGCAGGGAGTGATGTAGACATGACCAATACATTGTTATGTCCTTTCCCCCTATGTCCCTCCACAGATCTGCACAGCTGGTGGAGACTGCTGCTGCTGTGTCCCTGTGATCCAGAGGGCCTCTCCTTTCATCTCCTGTCCTCTGTTCAGCTGGTGGAGACTGCTGCTGCTGTGTCCCTGTGATCCAGAGGGCCTCTCCTTTCATCTCCTGTCCTCTGTTCAGCTGGTGGAGACTGCTGCTGCTGTGTCCCTGTGATCCAGAGGGCCTCTCCTTTCATCTGCTGTCCTCTGTTCAGCTGGTGGAGACTGCTGCTGCTGTGTCCCTGTGATCCAGAGGGCCTCTCCTTTCATCTGCTGTCCTCTGTTCAGCTGGTGGAGACTGCTGCTGCTGTGTCCCTGTGATCCAGAGGGCCTCTCCTTTCATCTCCTGTCCTCTGTTCAGCTGGTGGAGACTGCTGCTGCTGTGTCCCTGTGATCCAGAGGGCCTCTCCTTTCATCTCCTGTCCTCTGTTCAGCTGGTGGAGACTGCTGCTGCTGTGTCCCTGTGATCCAGAGGGCCTCTGCCCCTTTCATCTCCTGTCCTCTGTTCAGCTGGTGGAGACTGCTGCTGCTGTGTCCCTGTGATCCAGAGGGCCTCTCCTTTCATCTCCTGTCCTCTGTTCAGCTGGTGGAGACTGCTGCTGCTGTGTCCCTGTGATCCAGAGGGCCTCTCCTTTCATCTCCTGTCCTCTGTTCAGCTGGTGGAGACTGCTGCTGCTGTGTCCCTGTGATCCAGAGGGCCTCTCCTTTCATCTGCTGTCCTCTGTTCAGCTGTCGTGTGTAAATCCGTGACAACATCTGCACACTGTCCGTCTGCTCCTGTCTGTCTGTTGCTGCTGGGTCGGGTCCAAGCAGGAAGCGATTACACAATGTAAAACAGAAATCACAGGAGTTTTCAGAATATAGGGCCGAATGTGTTGCTGTCCTCCTGAAGCAGAGATGGCAGAGGCAGAGAGACATCTTGCTGGGCTGGGGAGACCAGGATACCAGTATGAAGTCTGCCTTGGTAACAGCTGCTGATGAAGGTAGTTGGAAAGTGGACACTGGAGGAGCATGCATTCCAGAGTGCTGTAATCAGAGAGGTGGCAGGGTTTCTTAGTGGAGCCTGTAGCTGTCATCAGAGAGATGGCAGGGTTTCTTAGTGGAGCCTGTAGCTGTAATCAGAGAGGTGGCAGGGTTTCTTAGTGGAGCCTGTAGCTGTAATCAGAGAGATGGCAGGGTTTCTTAGTGGAGCCTGTAGCTGTAATCAGAGAGATGGCAGGGTTTCTTAGTGGAGCCTGTAGCTGTAATCAGAGAGATGGCAGGGTTTCTTAGTGGAGCCTGTAGCTGTAATCAGAGAGATGGCAGGGTTTCTTAGTGGAGCCTGTAGCTGTAATCAGAGAGATGGCAGGGTTTCTTAGTGGAGCCTGTAGCTGTAATCAGAGAGGTGGCAGGGTTTCTTAGTGGAGGCTGTAGCTGTAATCAGAGAGATGGCAGGGTTTCTTAGTGGAGCCTGTAGCTGTAATCAGAGAGGTGGCAGGGTTTCTTAGTGGAGCCTGTAGCTGTAATCAGAGAGGTGGCAGGGTTTCTTAGTGGAGCCTGTATGTCACACCTTGGTCTTAGTATTTTGTGTTTTCGTTAATTAGTTGGTCAGGCCAGGGTGTGACATGGGTTTATGTTGTTGTATTTCATAGTGGGGTTTTGTAGTATTTGGGATTGCGGCTGAGTAGGGGTGTTGTATAGGCTTGGCTGCCTAAGGCGGTTCTCAATCAGAGTCAGGTGATTCTCGTTGTCTCTGATTGGGAACCGTTTTTAGGTAGCCAGGGTTTCACTTTGTATTTCGTGGGTGATTGTTCCTGTCTCTGTGTTAGTGTTCACCAGACAGGCTGTATAGGTTTTTCACGTTCCGTTTGTTGTTTTTGTATTTATAAGTTATTTCATGTATCGTCATTTGTTTCATTAAAGACATGAGTAACCAACACGCTGCATTTCGGTCCGACTTTCTTGCGACAAACAAAGAACGCCGTTACAGAATCACCCACCACACACGTACCGAGCAGCGTGTTAACAGGCAGCTGGAGCAGCGAAGGGAGGACGTTATGGACAGCAGAGGCTTGGAGTATACGACGTGGGAAGAAATAGACAGGTGGGTGGCCGACCCAGAGAGAGTGCCGGAGCCCGCCTGGGATTCGCTGGAGCAGTGCGAGGAGGGCTATAGGAGAATGGAGTCGAAAAGAAAGACACGGCGGCGCAGAGCGAAACCCGAAAATCAGCCCCAAAAATTTCTTGGGGGAAGGCTGAGAGGGAGAGTGGCTGAGTCAGGAGACAGACCTGAGCCAACTCTCCCTGTTTATCGTGAGGAGCCAACGAGAAGACCAGAACCGGTGTTGGAGGTGAGCGAAGCAGAGACTGTGAAGGAGTTAATGGGGAAATTGGAGGAGAGAGTAATGAGGGAGTTGCTAGTTTGGTGCTTTAGGTACAAGATTCGTCCGACGGAGCGTGTCGGGGATTTAATGGCACCTGGGTCAGCGCTCCATACTAGTCCTGAGGTGCGTGTTAGTCGGCTGGTGAAAAATGTGCCAGCCTCATGCACTAGGCCTCCTGTGTACCTACCTAGCCTTGCACGTCCTGTGCCAGTCCTGCTCTCAGGCTCTCCAGTACACCTTCACGGTCCAGTCCATCCTGTGCCACCTTCACACACCAGTCTTCCGATGGCAGCTCCCCGCACCAGGCTTCCTGTGTGTCCTCGATCCAGTACCACCAGTTCCAGTACCACGCACCAGGCCTTCAGTGCGCCTCACCTGTTCAGCGCAGCCAGCGCTTTCTCCCTCTCCTGCGCTGTCGGAGTCTCCCGCCTGTTCAGCGTTTCTAGAGCCTTCCACCTCTACAGTGCTGCCGGAGCCTCCAGTCTGCATGGAGCAGCTAGAGCTGCCAGTCTGCATGGAGCAGCTAGAGCTGCCAGTCTGCATGGAGCAGCCAGAGCTGCCAGTCTGCATGGAGCAGCTAGTCTGCATGGAGCAGCTAGAGCTGCCAGTCTGCAAGGAGCTGCCAGTCTGCATGGAGCAGCCAGAGCTGCCAGTCTGCATGGAGCAGCTAGAGCTGCCAGTCTTCATGGGGCAACCAGAGCTGTCAGTCTGCTTGGAGCAGCCAGATCTGCCAGTCTGCATGGAGTAGCCAGTCTGCATGGAGTTGCCAGTCTGCAAGGAGCTGCCAGTCTGCAAGGAGCTGCTAGTCTGCAAGGAGCTGCCAGTCTGCAAGGAGCTGCCAGTCTGCAAGGAGCTGCCAAAGCTGTTAGTCTGCATGGAACAGTCAGAGCTGTCAGTCTGCAAGAAGCCGCCAGAGCTGTCAATCTGCATGGAGCAGCCAGAGCCGCCAGTCAGCATGGAGCAGCCAGAGCCGTCAGTCAGCACGAAGCAGCCAGAGCCGTCAGTCTGCCAGACTCTTCCAGATCTGCCAGTCAGCCAGACTCTTCCAGATCTGCCAGTCAGCCAGACTTTTTCAGATCTGCCAGACTTTTTCAGATCTGCCAGTCAGCCAGACTCTTCTAGATCTGCCAGTCAGCCAGACTCTTCCAGATCTGCCAGTCAGCCAGACTCTTCCAGATCTGCCAGTCAGCCAGACTCTTCCAGATCTGCCAGTCAGCCAGACTCTTCCAGATCTGCCAGTCAGCCAGACTCTTCCAGATCTGCCAGTCAGCCAGACTCTTCCAGAGCCGCCAGTCTGCCAGACTCTTCCAGATCTGCCAGTCAGCCAGACTCTTCCAGAGCCGTCAGTCTGCCAGACTCTTCCAGATCTGCCAGTCAGCCAGACTCTTCCAGATCTGCCAGTCAGCCAGACTCTTTCAGATCTGCCAGTCAGCCAGACTCTTCCAGATCTGCCAGTCAGCCAGACTCTTCCAGATCTGCCAGTCAGCCAGACTCTTCCAGATCTGCCAGTCAACCAGACTCTTCCAGATCCGCTAGTCAACTAGACTCTTCCAGATCCGCTAGTCAACTAGACTCTTCATGATCCGCTAGTCAACTAGACTCTTCCAGATCCGCCAGTCAGCCAGGATCTGCCGGATTCAACTGCCTGGCTGGGCTTCATCTCAGTACTGGGTTTCCTCTCAGTACTGGGCTTTCTCTCAGTACTGGGCTGCCCCTCAGTCCCGAGCTGCTCCTCAGTCCCGAGCTGCCCCTCAGTCCCGAGCTGCCCCTCAGTCCCGAGCTGCCCCTCAGTCCCGAGCTGCCCCTCAGTCCCGAGCTTCCCCTCAGTCCCGAGCTCCCCCTCAGTCACGAGCTGCTCCTCAGTTCAGTGGGGTTCTGGGTGTAGACTATTAGGCCATGGTCAGCGGCGAGGGTGGATCATCCCAGGACGCGAAGGGGAGGAACTATGACATTTATGGAGTGGGGTCCACGTCCCGAGCCAGAACCGCCACCATGGACAGACGCCCACCCGGACCCTCCCTATGGTTTTGAGGTGCGTCCGGGAGTCCGCACCTTAGGGGGGGGTTCTGTCACGCCTTGGTCTTAGAATTTTGTGTTTTCGTTAATTAGTTGGTCAGGCCAGGGTGTGACATGGGTTAATGTTGTTGTATTTCATAGTGGGGTTTTGTAGTATTTGGGATTGCGGCTGAGTATGGGTGTTGTATAGGCTTGGCTGCCTGAGGCGGTTCTCAATCAGAGTCAGGTGATTTTCGTTGTCACTGATTGGGAACCGTATTTAGGTAGCCAGGGTTTCACTTTGTATTTCGTGGGTGATTGTTCCTGTCTCTGTGTTAGTGTTCACCAGACAGGCTGTATAGGTTTTTCACGTTCCGTTTGTTGTTTTTGTATTTATAAGTTATTTCATGTATCGTCATTTGTTTCATTAAAGACATGAGTAACCAACACGCTGCATTTCGGTCCGACTTTCTTGCGACAAACGAAGAACGCCGTTACACTGTAGCTGTAATCAGAGAGATGGCAGGGTTTCTTAGTGGAGCCTGTAGCTGTAATCAGAGAGATGGCAGGGTTTCTTAGTGGAGCCTGTAGCTGTAATCAGAGAGATAGCAGGGTTTCTTAGTGGAGGCTGTAGCTGTAATCAGAGAGGTGGCAGGGTTTCTTAGTGGAGCCTGTAGCTGTAATCAGAGAGATTGCAGGGTTTCTTAGTGGAGCCTGTAGCTGTAATCAGAGAGATGGCAGGGTTTCTTAGTGGAGCCTGTAGCTGTACTCAGAGAGGTGGCATGGTTTCTTAGTGGAGCCTGTAGCTGTAATCAGAGAGATGGCAGGGTTTCTTAGTGGAGGCTGTAGCTGTAATCAGAGAGATGGCAGGGTTTCTTAGTGGAGCCTGTAGCTGTAATCAGAGAGATGGCAGGGTTTCTTAGTGGAGCCTGTAGCTGTACTCAGAGAGGTGGCATGGTTTCTTAGTGGAGCCTGTAGCTGTAATCAGAGAGGTGGCAGGGTTTCTTAGTGGAGCCTGTAGCTGTAATCAGAGAGATGGCAGGGTTTCTTAGTGGAGCCTGTAGCTGTAATCAGAGAGATGGCAGTGTTTCTCAGTGGAGCCTGTAGCTGTAATCAGAGAAGTGGCAGGGTTTCTTAGTGGAGCCTGTAGCTGAAATCAGAGTGATGGCAGGTTTTCTTAGTGGAGGCTGTAGCTGTAATCAGAGAGATGGCAGGGTTTCTTAGTGGAGCCTGTAGCTGTAATCAGAGAGATGGCAGGGTTTCTTAGTGGAGCCTGTAGCTGTAATCAGAGAGATGGCAGGGTTTCTTAGTGGAGCCTGTAGCTGTAATCAGAGAGATGGCAGGGTTTCTTAGTGGAGCCTGTAGCTGTACTCAGAGAGGTGGCATGGTTTCTTAGTGGAGCCTGTAGCTGTAATCAGAGAGGTGGCAGGGTTTCTTAGTGGAGCCTGTAGCTGTAATCAGAGAGATGGCAGGGTTTCTTAGTGGAGCCTGTAGCTGTAATCAGAGAGATGGCAGTGTTTCTCAGTGGAGCCTGTAGCTGTAATCAGAGAGATGGCAGGTTTTCTTAGTGGAGCCTGTAGCTGTAATCAGAGAGATGGCAGGGTTTCTTAGTGGAGCCTGTAGCTGAAATCAGAGTGATGGCAGGTTTTCTTAGTGGAGGCTGTAGCTGTAATCAGAGAGATGGCAGGGTTTCTTAGTGGAGCCTGTAGCTGTAATCAGAGAGATGGCAGGGTTTCTTAGTGGAGCCTGTAGCTGTAATCAGAGAGATGGCAGGGTTTCTTAGTGGAGCCTGTAGCTGTAATCAGAGAAGTGGCAGGGTTTCTTAGTGGAGGCTGTAGCTGTAATCAGAGAGATGGCAGGGTTTCTTAGTGGAGGCTGTAGCTGTAATCAGAGAGATGGCAGGGTTTCTTAGTGGAGCCTGTAGCCCTTCTCAGAGAGGTGACAGGGTTTCTTAGTGGAGCCTGTAGCTGTACTCAGAGAGGTGGCAGGGTTTCTTAGTGGAGCCTGTAGCTGTTATCCATTGTCTGACTATCACTCACTTTCATCTTGTCATTTATCCTTTACTTTCATTTACTTTAACCACAGCTAAGCTCAGTGGCGTGGCATAGGTTTTCTTGAATTCTTAACACAATTTAGGCACTAGTGTGTTGTAGAGTGCTGTATTCAGAGAAAGAGGCGAGATGACAGAGTTTCTAGGTGGCCCCTGTGGCCCAAGTGTTTCTGAGAGCCCCATTTGTGACATCACTGATCGAGAGTTCATGGAAGGCCTCTCTCGACACAGCTGCTGGTCCCACACTCAAGCAGGGGATACCCCCCCCCCCCTCAGCTTGTACTCCAGGGCCCCAACACATGAAAGGGGGATATCTTGTGTGTGTGTGTGTGTGTGTGTGTGTGTGTGTGTGTGTGTGTGTGTGTGTGTGTGTGTGTGTGTGTGTGTGCGTGTGTGTGTGTGTGTGTGTGTGTGTGTGTGTGTGTGAGAGGGGTGAGTAGAGGAGGGCAGATGTGTGTGGACGATCAAGAATGCATGTGGTCCATTGGCCACTGATAGTTGCTCAAGCAGAAACAGGCAGGAAAGGGGGAGAAAGTGAGATATAGACCGAGACAAGGAGGGACAGAGACAACACACAATGCCTGAAGAAAGTCACTTTCAGAGGGTGACAGTTTCATACAACACTCAGTTTCCATCAGTTTCAATTCCAGTGCTTGAAGTTTGAACTATTTCAAAAAGAAGACTATTTTGTTCAATTCCACGGTTCCATCTCTTGATATTAAACTGACCACTGCATTTTAGTTATGGGAAGTGACTCAATATTTCCTTGTATCATAATCCCCAATGTGTAACAACCAGCTACAATAGTCTGCCAGTGACAAGTAAACTGTTGGCAATTCAGTAACAGAACCATGGTGCCAACCCTTATAAACCAGAAGTGTGTCACCCGGGCATGGAGAATCACAGACTGTAAGTCAGCATGTGTCACAAGGGCATGAAGCCTTCTGTGGCTTCAACTTGATGATTCAATAACTTGGTTATTCAAGGATAGGCAAAATACACCAGTGATTTTGATACAGAGACGGAATTCCAAAGTCTCAGTCAGTTGACCACAAATATGCTGAATAATGCGACCAATTTGCAAAGTCATGGTACAACAACTCAGGTTGTGGTTTCTAACTTACAAGTCATGGTCTGGGGCAAATGAGTTACTTCCATGGAAGTTCCTGTCAAAAGGTAGAATGTGTCAAAAGGAAATCCATGAACAGCTGCAGAATATCAGTTATCAGATGGTCTGTCATGAAAGGATAACTCTCTAGAATGTACAAACACATCATTTCTAAATATATGAAGTGCATTGCAGTATTATACAGTAGCAGCCTGATACAAGCATAGTTTTATCGTTCAGTTGCCTTCAGGATTCTTACACCACTTGTCTAAACCAGTAGTTTCTCCCATCATGTCCTCCTGTTGTGACCACCAACCCCTGGCTCTGTCCACTGTATTCCATCCCTCAAAAAAGACGCAAGGCCACAGTCTTAATCCCCCACCTCCGAAAACCCCAAGGGACACACCGGGAGGGGGGTGGGGGGGACAGGAAGAGCCATGGAATGTTGGGGGGGTGTAAATGCAAAGGAAAGAGGGGGTGAGGGGTAGCAGAGACAGGGGGAGGAGGGGCTTAACGATTTGGGGGGTAGAGAGAGAGCCAGAAGGGATCGGAGAAGGGGACTCTGGGAGAGAGAAAGAAGTCAACCCTTCTGACTGGGGTGCAGCGGTGGAAGGAAAAGAAAGAGGATTAGGCGACAATGTAGGACATCACAGAGGGGTCAGCAGAATTAAAGGCCAGCCCAGGCCGCCCTGCCAGGGGACACATGAAAGAAGGGCCCATGAATGGAGGCAGTTCAAGTGTAGGCGCCCTTCCAGAGGGGCGACCTGCAGCGCACCCCTCAGCCCCACTGTTCTGGCAGGCCCAGGCATTACTTTCATGTGTTGACACACATTGTCCCAGGGCTTCACAGAAATGTGCATTGGTAATAGGCCACATGCAGAATAAACTTGTCCCATTGAGATTATTGTGGCCGAGCGGGTTGGGTTGGTGGGTGGGGTGAGGTGAGGTGAGGAGGGGTCTCTGTGTGTGTGTGTATGTGTGTGGTCAATGGAGGCCTTCATTTTCACAAATATTCAATTGTCGGACTATCATTCACTTTCACTTTGTAATTGTCATGACTTCCGCATTGTTTGTGCGGCGCTCGGCGGTCGACGTCACCAGTCTTCTAGCCATCGCCGATCCACCTTTCATTTTCCATTTGATTTGTCTTGTTTTCCCACATACCTGGTTTACATTTTCCTCAATACTTGTCGTGTATTTAACCCTCTGTTCCCCCCATGTCTGTGTGTGAAATTGTTTGTTGTAAGTGCTTGTGCACATTTTGACTGATGCGAGACGGATTTTGTACCCATATTTAGTTATTCTGGATGCCGTTGGTTTTGATCATTAAACTGCTTCTGTTATTACCCAGTTCTGCTCTCCTGCGTCTGACTTCCCTGCCACCAGTTACGCACCCCTTACAGTAATTTATCATCCACTATCTTTAACACTTGCAGCTAGGCTCAATGGCTGGAGTTTTCTTAAATTTACATAGTGGGTGGACAGGGAGAGAAGATAGAGGGTAACGGGAAATGGGTTATGTGATAAGGACAACTGTATAACGAATGTCTATATGATTTGTTTAATGTTCACACAGACAACGACAGATAGTGTGTCACAGTTCACTAGATCTCTTGACAAGGTTTCAAATAAAGTTATCGGGAAAACCAGTTCTAGTTACCATTGGTTGCCCTCCTGGAGGCCAGGCTCAGCTAGGAAACATGGGAGCAGCAGTTAGATAGTAGTAATGTCACAACCTGGTCTCATTACGTTTTTGTCACATTGATGTTTTGGGCTGATTGTGAGTGTTTTCAATGAAAAAATGTGGTTTCGTACACAATGTTTCTCAACCCTGGTCCTGGGGACCCAAAGAGATGCACATTGTTATGGTTGTTGTAGCGTCTAACACACCTGATTCTAATCAAAGGCTTGGTGATGAGTTGATTAGCTGAATCAAGTGTGTTAGTGCAATGGGTTGAAAACAAAGTCACTAAAAACAGACACCCCTTCATTATTTTTTGTTTAAACCAATTTGTTTATGTATTTGTCTAAATTTACAGTTGAAGTCAGAAGTTTACATACACCTTAGCCAAATACATTTAAACTCAGTTTTTCACAATTCCTGACATTTAATCCTAGTAATAATTCCCTGTCTTAGGTCAGTTAGGATCACCACTTCATTTTAAGAATGTGAAATGTCAGAATAATAGTACAGAGAATGATTTATTACAGCTTTTATTTCATTCATCACATTCCCAGTGGGTAAGAAGGTTACATTCACTCAATTAGTATTTGGTGGCATTGGCTTTAAATTGTTTAACTTGGGTCAAACGTTTCAGGTAGCCTTCCACAAGCTTCCCACAATAAGTTGGGTAAATTTTGTCAGATTCCTCCTGATAGAGCCGGTGTAACTGAGTCAGGTTTGTAGGCCTCCTTGCTCGCACACACTTTTTCAGTTCTGCCTATACATTTTCTATGGGATTGAGGTCAGGGCTTTGTGATGGCCACTCCAATACCTTGACTCTGTTGTCCTTAAGCAATTTTGCCACAACTTTGGAAGTATGCTTGGAGTCATTGTCCATTTGGAAGACCCTTTTGCGACCAAGCTTTAACTTCCTGACTGATATCTTGAGATGTTGCTTCAATATATGCAAATCATTTTCCTCCCTCATGATGTCATCTATTTTGTGAAGTGCACCAGTCCCTCCTGCAGCAAAGCACCCCCACAACATGATGCTGCCACCCCCATGCTTCATGGTTGGGATGGTTTTCTTTGGCTTGCAAGCCTCCCCCTTTTTCCTCCAAACATAACGATGGTCATTATGGCCAAACAGTTCTATTTTTGTTTCATCAGACCATATTTTTGTCCCCATGTGCAGTTGCAAACCATAGCCTGACTTTTTTTATGGCGCTTTTGGAGCAGTGGCTTCTTCCTTGCTGAGCGGCCTTTCAGGTTATGTCGACATAGGACTCGCTTTACTGTAGATATAGATACTTTTGTACCTGTTTCCTCCAGCGTCTTCACAAGGTCCTTTGCTGTTGTTCTGGGATTGATTTGCACTTTTCGCACCAAAGTATGTTCATGTCTAGGATACAGAAAGCGTCCCCTTCGTGAGCGATAGGATGGCTGTGTGGTTCCTTGGTGTTTAAACTTGCGTACTATTGTTTGTACAGATGAACGTGGTACCTTCAGGCGTTCGGAAATTGTTACCAAGGATGAACCAGACTTATGGAGGTCTACAATTATTTTTCTGAGGTCTTGACTGATTTCTTTTGATTTTCAGTAAGACATGGTATTTGTGGAACATTTTTTGAATTCTGCTTTAGGTAAAGTGCATTTATGTTGTGTAATTTAATGCGTGCACTTGTTTGATGTGAATGTTTTAAAAGTACAAACAAGAAAGTAGACAATTGAACAAGAGAAAAAAAACATTCTTCAGAACAAAGAAAGCCCAGAACTTTGCAGACTAAACCTGTGTCCGTTCTTTTCACCATTACAGGCCACTTCAGCTACAGACTGAGGCCGGTAAAATTTGTGCTAAAGCAAAAACTAAAATGAAACACACTGATCTGGACCATGATGAAAAAGTTGCCTGCACTGCCTTTTACCAGAACCGGATTTAGCAAGGACAGTGTAAATGAGCTCAGTGTACTGATTCCACACACAACCAATAACCTTCCACTTCCACTGCTTTTGTTCTTCATAGACAATGAAAACATCAGAAAAGGAAAGTCTACTATTATGTCTGTCCTCAGAGGACAAACACAATGAAACGTTTCTGTCCTGACGGTTGTGAGGAAGTCATTTACAGCCCCTTTATTGTAGTGCCCAACGAGCGTGAAGATCAACACAAATAAGTCATGAACAACATACAGTACCATATTAGCATACAATACAATGACTGCCTAAGCAGTCTCTATCATACGATGGGGACAGGGCCTGGCTAGGTGGTGCACATCCGTTACATTGTGCTAGGAGCTGCACTCTTGAACCCCCTAGGTCCACTGCCTAGTCATTATCACCGAGCTGAGGAGGATGGTCGGGAACGGGTCGGACTGGTCCCCCATTTGTTGTTCAGAAGGTTTTTGTTCAGAAAGTCTTCCTTCCTTCCTGCCTTCCACAGTGCTCACAGACAATGGGAATAGCTATAAATAACACTCCTTCCTTCCATCCAAACATGCACGCGCAACCTTCATCCTCAAAGGCTGCCCTCCCCCTTCTCCCTGACACAAAATAGGAAGACGAGGACCACTTATTTTTATAACATGGTCTAGCGGGAGAAATGTGGTCAGAGGCCAGCGTGCTTGTCAACTGGCCTGTGTTTATGGAGGATGCAGAATCTTCTCTTACCTAAGTCCTAAATGCTCACAGGTTCTTGACAAATACCATAGTTAGCTCGGGCCACACTCTAATGTGCGAAATTTGTAGTCTGAAAGTGCCGAAGGTGTCAATCGCCACACCAAGATTGTTACATGTTTACTGCTAACACCGCAATGCAGAATAAATGTACAAGTAAAAGACACTACATGAGAAAGGGGAGTACAAGTTGATTGGCTGGAGTTTAAAACTGTATTTCTATGCAAAACTGTATTTCTATGACTTGTGAAAACAGCCCCGGGATCCAACTCCTCAGAATTCTCCCCACATGACCAAACTAGCAACATATAGCCAACACTCGATTTCCATTCTAAAGAAACCATTAGAACTGACGATGCAATTTGGGACAAGACCTGGCAATCAGCACAAGTAACAACAGTATAGCATTGCCAAATGGCATAGATAGTGCAATGGTGGATGGGACTGAATTAACATTTCCATTCCACCTAGATCTTTCAGGGCCAAACGAGGGCAGTCATAGTGTTTGAGGTCTGTGCCAATGTTAATGTCAGGAAGAAAGGTGGTGCGAGCCTTCGTTGGAGGACAATAAGTTATAGTAAGTCATTAAGTTGGCATCAAATCAAATATAATATGATTTGTCACATGCACCGTATACAACAGGTGTAGTAGACCTTATCATGAAATGCTTGCTTACAAGCCCTTAAGCCCTTAACCAACAATGCAGTTCAGGAAATAGAGTTAAGAAAATATTTATTAAATAAACTTAAGTTAACAATTAAATAAAAACACAATAAAATAACAATAATGAGGCTCTATACAGGGGGTGCTGCTACCGAGTCAATGTGCAGGGGTACAGGTTAGTCGAGGTAATTTGTACATGTAGGTAGAGGTAAAGTGGCTATGCATAGATAATAAACAGTGAGTAGCAGCAATGTAAAAAGGTGGGAGGGGGTTGTCAATGTAAATAGCCTGGGTGGCCATTTGGTCTTAAGGCTTGGGGGTAGAAGCTATTTAGTAGCCTTTTGGACCTAGACTTGGCGCTCCAGTACCACTTGCCATGCGGTAGCAGGGAGAACAGTTTATGACTTGGGTGACTGGAGTCGTTAACATTTTTTGGGGCCTTCCTCTGACACCGCCTGGTATATACGTAGATCCTGGATGGCAGGATGCTTGGCCCCAGTGATGTGCTGGGCCGTACGCACTACTCTCTGTAGCACCTTATGGTCGGATGCCGAGCAATCTCCATACCAGGTGGTGATGCAAAAGGTCAGGATGCTCTCGATGGTGCAGCTGTATAACTTTTTGAGGATCTGGGAACCCATGCCAAATCTTTTCAGTCTCCTGAGGGGGCAGACGACTGTCTTGGTGTGTTTGGACCATGATAGTTTGTTGGTGATGTGGACACCATGGAACTTGAATCTCTCGACCTGCTCCACTACATCCCTGTCGATGTTAACGGAAGCCTATTTGGTCCTCCTTTTCCTGTAGTCCACGATCAGCTCCTTTGTCTTCCATTCCTCTCAAAATTTTTTGAAAAGGCTGTTGCGCAGAAACTCACTGCCTTCCTGAAAACAAACAATGTATACGAAATGCTTCAGTCTGGTTTTAGACCCCATTATAGCACTGAGACTGCACTTGTGAACGTGGTAAATGACCTTTTAATGGCATCAGACCAAGGCTCTGCATCTGTCCTCGTGCTCCTAGACCTTAGTGCTGCTTTTGATACCATCGATCAACACATTCTTTTGGAGAGATTGGAAACCCAAATTGGTCTACACGGACAAGTTCTGGCCTGGTTTAGATCTTATCTGTCAGAAAGATATCAGTTTGTCTCTGTGAATGGTTTGTCCTCTGACAAATCAACTGTAAATTTCGGTGTTCCTCAAGGTTCCGTTTTAGGACCACTATTGTTTTCACTATATATTTTACCTCTTGGGGATGTCATTCAAAAACATAATGTTAACTTTCACTGCTATGTGGATGACACACAGCTGTACATTTCAATAAAACATGGTGAAGCCCCAAAATTGCCCTCGCTAGAAGCATGTGTTTCAGATATAAGGAAGTGGATGGCTGCAAACGTTCTACTTTTAAACTTGGACAAAACAGAGATGCTTGTTCTAGTTCCCAAGAAACAAAGAGATCTTCTGTTGAATCTGACAATTAATCTTAATGGTTGTACAGTCGTCTCAAATAAAACTGTGAAGGACCTCGGCGTTGCTCTGGACCCTGATCTCTTTTTTGAAGAACATATCAAGACCATTTCAAGGACAGCTTTTTTCCATCTACGTAACATTGCAAAAATCAGAAACTTTCTGTCCAAAAATGATGCAGAACAATTTATCCATGCTTTTGTCACTTCTAGTTTAGACCACTGCAATGCTCTACTTTCCGGCTACCCGGATAAAGCACTAAATAAACTTCAGTTAGTGCTAAATACGGCTGCTAGAATCCTGACTATAACCAAAAAATTTGATCATATTACTGAGTGTAGTCTGGCCCAGGAGTGTGAAGGTGAACGGAAAGGCTCTGGAGCAACGAACCGCCCTTGCTGTCTCTGCCTGGCCGGTTCCCCTCTTTCCACTGGGATTCTCTGACTCTAACCCTATTACAGGGGCTCAGTCATCACCCCCCTTGGGTTGTGCCGTGGCGGAGATCTTTGTGGGCTATACTCGGCCTTGTCTCAGGATGGTAAGTTGTTGGTTGAAGATATCACTCTAGTGGTGTGGGGGCTGTGCTTTGGCAAAGTGGGTGGGGTTATATCTTTCCTGTTTGGCCCTTCTCCTGTCCTATTCAGTGTCCTGTGTGAATTTAAGTGTGCTCTCTCTAATTCTCTCTTTCTCTCTCTCGGAGGAGGACCTGAGCCCTAGGACCATGCTTCAGGACTACCTGACATGATGACTCCTTGCTGTCCCCAGTCCACCTGGCCGTGCTGCTGGTCCAGTTTCAACTGTTCTGCCTTATTATTATTGGACCATGCTGGTCATTTATGAACATTTGAACATCTTGGCCATGTTCTGTTATAATCTCCACCCGGCACAGCCAGAAGAGGACTGGCCACCCCACATAGCCTGGTTCCTCTCTAGGTTTCTTCCTAGGTTTTGGCCTTTCTAGGGAGTTTTTCCTAGCCACCGTGCTTCTACACCTGCATTGCTTTCTGTTTGGGGTTTTAGGCTGGGTTTCTGTACAGCACTTTGAGATATCAGCTGATGTACGAAGGGCTATATAAATCAATGTGATTTGATTTGATGAGCTTTGTGGGCACTGTGGTGTTGAACGCTGAGCTATATTCAACGAACATCATTCTCACGTAGGTTTTCCTTTTGTCCATGTGGGAAAAAGGCAATGTGGAGCGTGATTGAGATTGCGTCATCTGTGGATCTGTTGGGGCGGTATGCAAATTGGAGTGGGTCTAGGGTTTCCAGGATGAATGCTTTATTATGTAATTTAGGCAGGTTACCTTCACTTTCTTGGGCACATGGATTATGGTGGTCTGCTTGAAACATGTAGGTATTACAGACTCGGTCAGGGAGAGGTTGTCAGTAAAGACACTTGCCAGTTGGTCTGCGCATGCTCTGAGTACACGTCCTTTTAATCCATCTGGCCCCGCGGCCTTATGAATGTTGACCTGTTTTAAGGTCTTGCTCACATCGACTATGGAGAGCGTGATCATACAGTTGTCTGGAACAGCTGGTGCTCTCATGCATGCTTCAGTGTTACTTGCCTCGAAGCAAGCATAAAAGGCATTTAGTGCATCTGGTAGGCTCACGTCATTGGGCAGCTCGTGACTGGGTTTCCCTTTGTAGTCCATAATAGTTTGCAAATCCAGCCACATCCGACGAGCGTCAGAGCCGGTGTAGTAAGATTCAATCTTAGTCCTGTATTGGCGCTTTGCCTGTTTGATGATTCGTCTGAGGGCATAGGGGTATTTCTTATAAGCATCTGGATTAGTGTCCTGCTATTTGAAAGCAGCAGTTCTAGCCTTTAGCTAGGTGTGGATGTTGCCTGTAATCCATGGCTTCTGGTTGGGATATGTATGTACGGTCACTGTGGGGATGACGTCGTCGATGCACTTATTGATGAAGCCAATGACTGAGGTGGTATACTTTTCAATGCCATTGGATGAATTCCGGAAAATATTCCAGTCTGTGCTAGCAGAACATTTCTGTAGTGTAGCATACTCATTATCTGACCACTTCTGTATTGAGCCACTGGTTGTCACTGGTACTTCCTGCTTTAGTTTTTCCTTGTAAGCAAGAATCAGGAGGATACAATTATTGTCCGATTTGCCAAATGGAGGGCGAGGGAGAGCTTTGTATGCATCTCTGTGTGTGCTCACGAGAAAATAAAAAGACAAAAACAAAAACCGACATACAAAATTTGCCACAAGAATGACAAAAAAAAGAGTTATTTTTCCTCTGGTTGCACATGTGACATGCTGGTAGAAATTAGGTAAAATGGATTTTGCCTGCATTAAAGTCCTCGGCTACTAGGAGTGCCACTTCTGTGTGAGCATTTTCTTGTTTGTTTATGGCCTTATACAGCTCGTTGAGTGCCGTCTTAGTGCCAGCATCCGTTTGTGGTTGCTGCGTCATTTGCATAGTCTCTAGTTCATATATTCAGGTAAATATGTTTATGAAGTCTCCTTCTGTCATAAATAACAAATGTCACAGAATTTCAGATATCTTGTTAAGACTTCAGGTGTGACAAAAGCCCATATCAATATGAGGACTGTTTGTCAAATGTCTGGAACTGCAATGTTAATTAACATATACATGGATAAGGTCATTGACTGATTGTACATAGGAGGACATTTTGATAACACTTAACTGACAGGTATGCATTCATGAGTTGTAATCGACTATGACTCATAATGAGCATGTATGAACTTTGGCTGTGTTATAGACCATTATAACTCAATTAAAGTCCCATTACGCCTGTCTGTTAGATTAAATGTCAGATACTTCTCCTTACCCAAAATCATCCCCCACAACAAATGTATGTTAGTTTGAACAGAGCTGTTCTCCACTCCTATTCCCCGAATCCCTGCCTAATTTTGTCATACTCACCCACCATCGCCTGGCATAGACTTGTTATAACATTCTATTCTTAGTGACTGGTGCTGGTGACAATGACCCAAACACTGAATCAATGCACATTAACCAAGGACTAGTTTCCAGACTTCACTCTACCTGCAGAAACTTCACTACCTGCAGCGAGCTAATAGGCTCAGCTTATGAAGCACTTTAAGGGGCCTTCTGGGGCCTCCACATGCGTCATGCCTCTGTGTTGTTCAGGGGCTTGTTAAGACCTTATGAAACTAGAGGGAGAGAGATATATATATAGAGAGAGAGAGTGAAAGAGAGAGAGAGTGAGAGAGAAAGAGGGAGAGAGAGAAAGAGAGCTAGAGGGCACTCATTTATGAGGCCCCCTGGCCCAGTCCTGCAGGCTTTTTTAAAACCTTTTTATTAATGTACTTTATATTGGAAAATATGAGTATTCCAGAAAGCAGTACCACTGCTCCCTCAATGACAGTATAAACACATTGCTCTCTTATACCATGTGACCAAACGAGTTCTTCAATGAGTTTGTGTTATTGATGTGCGGAGGTGTATTGTGAAAGGTGAGCCAATTGAATGTTGCCTTTTGTCAGAATGATTTAATGTGCAATGCTATAAACAATCTCGTGAAATAATTTGTCGATCATTTTTTTGAACCTGTTCTCTACTCTATATCACGAAAATATGCTAATTTGTAAATATTAACCGGATAGGATGTGTCCAAGTTACACCTGGCTCCAACCTTCATATTCATAGAGCTGTTTCCTGATTCATGCTAATGCACACTCACACACACAAACACAAGGTAACATTTACATTTCAGGTACTATACAATTTATCACCTTGTAAGTAAATGAGCAGGAAGTAACCCTGTCCCAATGTCAACACAAGTGTCATTTATAGCAGAGCAGTTACAGCCTTTTAGGCTCTGACTCGTTGCCATCCTGTAGGGGATATGCAATACAGATGTCTCACAGCAGCCTATATAACATCCTGTGCCAGGCTAAAGCCAGCATAATCTACATTTCATCACCCAGCTATGATTCTCCTGTCTGTCTTGTGAACCCACTGACGGAAGCCATAATCTGAGCTCTACCCAACCCTCCCATGGTGGAACAGCCCTCCAGGCTGCTCCGCACCAGTGCCTCCATGAGGGCCTGCACCGATGGGCACCGCTGATTCCCCAGGAGCTGCAGGGCCACAAGTTCTGCTAAATACCTTCTCTTTGTGGAACCCCCATGACAGCAGTCCCGAAAGCACATCCTTCCGATTCTCGGAGCGCAGACAAAACCAAAACAAGACAGATGGAGATTGCCCCCAGTCACTCCGACACCTCTTTAGGACCACACAAAAGAAGACATTAGATTAGGAAATGATGTCTGTTTGTTGAGGACACGGAACTCAGTGGATACGCTGTGCTTTGTCTAAGCTACGGAAGGTTATCGGGGCCACCCAGAGCCAGACAGACAGACAAACCTGTGACCTGCATGCGTAACTGAAGGTCCCGAGTTCTGACCCCTAGCTCATCAGGCTCTGCTGTTGACTGACACAGCAGACCGGGGAGCAAAGGTCCTCTGACTGAGGGGGATCAAGTCTGAGAGGGCCTGACTTAGTCTGAAATGTGCCCTCTATGCAACATCTCTCTCAACAGGAAGCTCTATTCATCCATCGGACCCTTCTCTTGAAAGGTCTTATATGGCAGATGAGAGAGTGGTGTGTGCATAAAGTATGCATGTATACACATCAGAAGTATGTTTGATTTCTGTTTTGGTTGTATTCTTACTGTCTTCACAATGGAGGTGTGTGGTATGATTTAGTATGTAGACAGTATGAAGAATTATCTCTGTATATTTAATTACAGACTCGATGCTCATCTTAGACACACACACACACACACACACATGCACACGCGGGAACACACACAAACAGGAACACGCACGCGCACCCACGCACGCACAACCCCCCACACACACACACACTTTACTTAAGTGGAAAATGTGGAGAGAGTTGATGGGACTTGCGTGGGTGTGCTTTGGTATGGGGAGTCATGTGAACACATAGTTCCGTGCTGAGAGGGATCATGTAACTACACAGAGAGAAGGGTGCGTCTCTTCAACACCACATTACTGAACAATGCAGGAGAGATTTGACAAAGATCAAGCAAGGAGTTGAACCTTGTATGCTTATCACGCCAATGACCCCTGTCACCTACATGTGTTGGAGTATATCTAACAGGAAGTCTCCCTCCAGTATATATTTGTGTCACAAGATAACAACAGTAAAGATCAAAGCACAGAAGACAGATTGTTTTATTACCCATTAATCAACAAAAACCAATAACCTAAAGATTAACACTCTTTGGTCTTTACCGTGCATGTTTCATAAGTTCTGTACTGTAGGGACAATATACTTTCTCCACAGAGGGCTAGAAGAGGAAAGGCAGAGTTTTCCAAGAAATCAACTAGCCTCTTAGGTTTGAATTTCTATATTGCTAAACTTGATGCACAAAACATAAAAGGTGATGAACTCCGTCATTCAAGAAGACATTCCTCGTGCTCCAGTATATGAGGCCAGGGAATGATGGTGCACTCTGGACTCAACGCCTGCCAAACAGTTGTTCTCTGGCGTTCCTGAGGTGAGTTTGGTCTTGAGTTTGGAAGGGTAGGCCTGGAGTTACCGTGACCTTGCCGAGTGGGCAGGGCGGCACATGTGGTTCCCCTTAGCTTCCTGTCACATGTCTGGATCCCATCACCATGCACCAGTGAGGGTAAATAACCATGTCTTGGATTGGCTGAGGAGATCCAATTACTGATCGCTGTGATCAGGGGCTGGAACTATAGCCATGGCTTTAATGGCCGGTGAATCCGCCCAATATCAAATCAAATCTAATTTTATTAGTCACATGTGCCAAATACAACAGGTATTTCACCTTGCAGTGAATTGCTTACTTACGAGCCCCTAACTAACAATGCCGTTTCAAAAAAGACAGAAAAAGAGCAGCAGTGAAATAACAATAGCGAGACTATATACATTGGAGGTACCGATACAGAGTCAATGTGAGGGGACACCGGTTATTTGAGGTACTATGTACATGTAGGTAGAGTTATTAAAGTGACTATGCATAGATGACAACAGAGAGTAGCAGTGTTGTAAAGAGGTGTGTGTGTGTGTGTGTGTGTGTGTGTGTGGGGGGGGGGGGGTAGCCATTTGAGTAGATGTTCAGGAGTCTTATGGCTTGGGGGTAGAAGCTGTTAAGAAGTCTCTTGGACCTAGACTTACCGCTCCGGTATCGCTTGACGTGCGGTAGCAGAGAGAACAGTCTATGACTGGGGTGGCTGGAGACTTTGACAATTTTTAGGGTCTTCCCCTGACACCGCCTGGTATAGAGGTCCTGGATGGCAGGAAACTTGGCCCCAGTGATGTACTGGGCCGTTCGCACTACCCTCTGTAGTGCCTTGCGGTCGGAGGCCAAGCAGTTGCCATACCAGGCGGTGATGAGAGAGGCCAACCACTGGGCTGACTAGATATTGAATGTCATTATCATTACACCACTTCATATTAACATACCTAGTTTTTAATTTTCAAACTTAGGGACAATAATATGGATAGCAACAAAGACAATGCGTCTGTGTTGTGTCCATGTTGTCCCTTAATGCAGATAGAAAGAGTGATTATGAAAAGATGTGAAAAAACTAGACGACTCAAGGGTCATCAATCAAAACACAGGATTCCAGGATAAGGGAAAAACCTCATTTGTACATTTACACAAGTTTAAACATTTTTTTTGTTTCTATGATTGACTGCTTCGTGTGAAAACGGGGAAACATTTAGTTTGACACACATGCAACGTGAATGCTTCACCACCTCTTCTTTGACAAAGAGACTCATCTATTGGTACCATTACACAAGCTAGGATACCTCCAGCTCTTCCTGTCTATGCTACATCCTTTTGGATCCTGGAAAATGAAAAATGGAGAGAGAGCAGGAGTGGAAATAGGGCGGTAATGTAGTGTGGTATCTCATTCTGTGCTTCGGTGGTAAATCACAGTACTGTAGAATGCGTTTCTTTAAGTACATCTAGGGATAAGCAGGCTGTAATGAACCAGTGCACCATCTGGAACCTTCACAGAGAGAGACTGACAAAAAAATAATACAATGAACTGATAAATGAATCAACTAAATTAAGAGAATGTTGTCTTGGCTCGGGCTCTGAAAGGGTACTGTGCTATTGAGAAAGTTTCAGGGGAGAGGAGGACTGAAGTCTCTCTTATTGGTATCACCTCACATCGGCTGTAAGGGGGTTTAGCTCGTGGGGGTGCAGTACAAACAAACGTGTTGAATGGGGTGATCTCGCTGCACTGCTGGCTCCCGAAAAGAAAAAGACCCTCTTTTAAAAATTCCAATCCAGCTTCTGTTATTTGTCTCTGCACATTGTACGGGGGGCCGCTGGCACGTTGCGTAAGAGGCCGCGTGGCTGCTCTGGCATGCGGGTGGTGAATTACTGCGGCAGATGGTCGCGCCACTCTTCTTGGGGGGGCTCCGCGCCATGCCAATGTTCCGGGTCGGGTGCCCCTCGCCCCCCACTGGCCCCATCTCCTCCTTCCTCAACTCGGGAACACAAAGGCCCTAGGAAGTAGGAATGAATATCCCGATGGAGCGGTGTGCCGAGGCGTGAGCCACAATCGCAGCTATCAATCACAAGTGCTCCTTAATGCTGGGCCACGCTGCCACTGCTGCTGGCTGCCGGACTGGGGCTCAAATGGGCCTCGCTACAGCACCTCTCTCCTTTGTTCGCGATTGCTCCAAAACACAAGGTCCAGGTCCCTGATCATTTACAAACGTACGTTGGCTTTCCCCCCCCCCCAATGTGGCTTTGAATTGGTCACAGTATCAAACTCCATGGCTGGTTAATGATTCACTTTTGTCCTGCTTTCTATCTTTGTAGAGAGAGACATTCTAACGTTCCAGACGGGTTTCAATGTATTGTTTTTGACATCTGTATTGTGGCTTTGTTTTAGAGCCTCCAATATCAATGTTTATCAGGGTCTCTCTGATCTTTATGGGACATGGCTTTACATCTTTCTCTCCACTTTATCATCAGGGATGGGAGCTTGTCTCTGCAAGCGAGGTATTTACTATGGCCTGTGAAAACGCGTAGCAAAGGATGAGTTATCGGTGCAGCACTCAAGGTGTTACAACTATTTAAACAGAGCCTTCTTAGGGCCTTTTGAAAATGTGAGAAAATCCTCCAATGGCTGCCACTGGATGACTGACAGATGTTCATGTTTTTACTGAGACCTTTCGGGATGTAACTTATAGCTCTTACTCCACTGTATCTATCTACAAGATGGAGGAAAATAGTGTATTCCTCTTATCGCCATGTTATGATGCAGTGAAATGCATTTATAGATGACAAACAGATGTTTTTATTGAAGCTCATGAAGGAGATTAAAATGGCCTCCAGACAGGAACAAACACAAGGCAGCAAACCTTTAAGTGCAATATAATGGGATTGATTCAAAATGACTGCCTTTTGTAAACATTCATGATCCCTTTTGCAGGCCATGGTTGCCTCCCGGCAGAAAAGGAGGAGCGTAACTAGTGGGAGGGATTTACATAACCAATAGAAGGTTAACCAGTCAGCTCTGTAGCGATGGAGGGGGTTTCCAGGGGGGCTCGGATGGAACTTTACCTACAAAAAATGACTAAAGTGACAGCTTGGCCCCCCAATCGTTCTTTGCAGATTGACAGGGACTGAAGGTTCTATTTTTTTTTTATTGAAATGAGAGAACAAGTCCAGGTTATAAAACAATAGTTTATTTGTATTCAGACAAAATAGGAGCAAGAGTAATATAGACATGCATATCAGTATAGGCTTGCTTTTTTGGCTCGCTGCATGGCACAGTACATCACGCACAAAGAAGTCCCTAAACAAACACACAATTGACTTCCTTGAGATGTGCATGTGAGAACCTGGACAGCAAATCGAAAGCATCAACTTATCTGCGGCTGTGTACAAGTCATCAGATTAAGTCTGCACACCCACTCCTCTTTCAACGATCGTCATTCATTGCATGCATATGAAGATGTTGTTTATGATATTACTTAGCAGAAGGTTGGGCACCTTCAGAGGTTTACAGCCTTTCCTTTATGACAGACATTCCACAATAACCTCCAGTCACTCATTGTTGATAGATGCTGAATGATTGACACATCAAAGCTGATTGCCTCACAACAATCAGTCAATTAAGCTCTCCTCGAGGGTGAAGTGCAGATCTGATCTCTCCGCCATGAAGTTAATGGGTGGTGTATGTTTTTGCAGCTGGCATCAAGACAAGGAGCAGGCATGGAGGCTGGTAGTGAGTGAAACAGGCAAAGCTCAAGGCAGTGGAGGCTCCTCCAACCAGGCTCCTGCATTAGCGAGTTGAGCATGCAGAGTGGCAAGGCCAAGGCAAGGCACTCACTACTGAGAAGACTGTATGTCTACGTCCCGAAAGGCACCCTATTCCCTATTTAATGCACACTTTTGATCAGCGCCCAACAACCTGCTCGCTCGACCCCATCCCCTCCTCCCTTCTCCAGACCGTCTCTGGAGTTCTTCTCCTAGTCCTCACTTCCCTCATCAACTCATCCAATTGAATTGTATATGTCACATGCACCTTATAGTGAAACGCTTACTTACAAGCCCTTAACAATGCAGTTTAAAAAAAACAAGTGTTTCGTAAAAAATAGATAAGTAAAAAATGAAAATGAAAATAACAAGTGATTTAAGAGCAGCAGTAACATGACAGTAGCGAGGCTATATACAGGGGGTACCGGTACAGAGTCAATGTGCAGGGGCACAGGTTAGTCGAGGTAATATGTACATGTAGATAGAGTTAAAGTGACTATGCATAGATAATAAACAGAGAGTAGCAGCAGTGTAAAAGAGGGGGTGGAGGGGGGGACGATGACAATGCTAATAGTTTGGGTAGCCATTTGTTTAGCTGTTCAGGAGTCTTATGGCTTGGGGATAGAAGCTGTTAAGAAGCCTCTTGGACCTGGACTTGGTGTTCTGGTATCGCTTGCAGTACGGTAGCAGAGAGAACAGTCTATGACTGGGGTGGCTGGAGTCTTAGACCATTTTTAGGGTCTTCCTCTGACACCGCCTGGTACCCTGTGTTTTATTTTTGTTGAACTAGGCAAGTCAGTTAAGAACAAATTCTTATTTTCAATGACGGCTTACCAAAAGGTAAAAGGCCTCCTGTGGGGATGAAGGCTGTTTTTTTGAAAATATATAAAAAATATATAAATATAGGACAAAACACACATCACTATAAGCGAGACAACACAACACTACATAAAGAGAAACTTAAGACAACAACATAACAAGGCAGAAACACATGACAACACAGCATGGTAGCAACACAACATGACAACAACATGGTAGCAGCACAACATGGTAGCATCACAAAACATGGTACAAACATTATTGGGCACAGACAACAGCACAAAGGGAAAGAAGGTAGAGACAACAATACATCACGCAAAGCAGCCACAACTGTCAGTAAGAGTGTCCATGATTGAGTCTTTGAATGAAGAGATTGAGATAAAACTTTGGCGTGACCCTGGACAACAACCTGTCATTCTCTGCAAACATCAAAGCAATGACTCGCTCCTCCAGGTTCATGCTCTACAACATCTGTAGAGTAGGACCCTACCTCACACAGGAAGTGGCGCAGATCCTAATCCAGGCACTTAACATTTTCCGTCTAAACTACTGCAACTCGCTGTTGGCTGGGCTCCCCGCGTGTGCCATCAAACCCCTGCAACTTATCCAGAACGCTGCAGCCCACCTGATGTTTAACCTTCCCAAGTTTTCCCACATCAACCCTACACCCCAATCCGAGTACTCCGTTCTGCCACCTCTGGTCTCCTCGCCCTCATCCCCCTACAGGAGGGCAGCTCCCACTCAGCCTAGTCAAAGCTCTTCTCTGTCCTGGCACCCCAATGCTGGTACCAGCTTCCCCCTGAAGGTAGGACAGCAGAGTCCCTGCCCATCTTCCCGAAAACATCTGAAACCCTCCCTCTGCAAAGAGTATCTTAAATAATGCCACAGCACACTCCCTCACACCACCCCCTACCCCTCCCCAACACAAAAAAAGCATTCCTTTTGTAAATTAACACTCGCAAATGACTTTCCCCACCTTACTAGCACTGACTTTGCTGATAGCCACTTTATTGAGGAAAATGTACATACTATAACTGAGATATGTGCTTGTCCCACCTACTGTATATATCTGAATAGTCTCTCTGGATAAGCATCTGCTAAATTACTGAAATGTTAAAAATATAAAATGTAAGCTCACATTGAAAAGAAACAATGACTTTACCTGTATCAGGTAAACACGAGCCAGGAAGATATCATTCACATGTGACATTCTGACGCATACGCACACCTGGCGTTCATACATACAATAATGCACATATAGAGGCACGCTTAAAGACACAAATACATTACACACTGTACATGCACACACGAACGCACAAATACACAAATTGGGACATCCAGAAAACCACACACGACCTCTCTCTATGCAGCTGTCTGGCCTCACAAAGCTCAGTCTGTTAGACTAGGAAGAGCCAGCTGGACTCAGCTCACACTCATCCCCGCTCAAAAATAAAACCTAGCCCCCCCCAAACCCCCCCCTGTCCCTGCCCTGCTCTCTCTCTCCCACCCTCCACTCATTACCACATGCCAAGTGGGCAGCTGTCGGCATGGGTGGCACAGAGTGTTAGAGACAGAGAGAGACGGAGAGAGAGAGAGAGAGACAAAAAGAGAGAGAGCACCATCCATTGCAGCTCCGAAGACACAGAGACGCGTTAAGCGAACGAGCACAGAGCACTTAATCAGTCTCCTGCCCCCAGCCTCCAGTCCCTCCCTTTGTTTCCTTTCTTCAGACCTCAGAAAGGGAGTTGGACACGTTAATGGCTGTATCACAATCATAATTGCAGCCTTCCCAATCGCATACGTACGGAGGTCTACCGCACAACATGGCCCCAGAGCTCCTGTCCTACTGCTACTGCTGGACCACAGCAAAGCCCTCAGACCTCAGCCTCCTGGGGCAATTATTTACCATTATATGTAATTGGGAGCCATGGTGGCGTCCATCAAAGGTCCAGCCGTCCCGCTCCTCCACAGGGAGTTACACTGTGCAGATGTCCGCTCACAATCCCTCTGACTGGCCTGGGAGGAAGTGGTTCACTGGGTTCATGGCTCTCCTTCGTTTCTTCCTTCCTTTGCTCTGTCCAGTATTGTCCTGTCACGGGGTGTTGTTTGGGGCTGGAGACGGTACCGGGTGATAAAGGGTTGACCTTGGGAGTTTGCAACTGATCTTGAGAAATCCTAACCATCTCAATGCAATTTATCTGTCTCCATGTCTTTCCCTTTCATTCTCGTTCTCACATTCACCTTCTCACGTCCTCTGTATCCCACTCTCTCTCCTCCCTCCCAGATGTGGTATGCAGTGCACTCCTCCCTCATCATGGCTCTACAGTGTTCCCTCTGCCAGTCAGAACATCCCAGGGGGCCTCTACTCCTCTTATCAGATGGAGCCAGGCAGGCGGGATGGGACGGGGACCGTGTGGATCCAGCTGCTCCCAGGAGCAGGGCGCAGGCCCACTTAATAGGTCTGCTGGCATCCCAGGCCTCGCCCCACTGGCATCCCAGTCACAGCCAGGCAGGCTGCTCCATGGGTGGCACACCTTGGAAACAGGAGGCAGAGACAGAGGAGGTGGACACGGGGGAGACTGGTAAGACAACACAGTCCGTCTGAGGGAGGATGTGGATAGGTAATGTTCAAAGTCTGGTGTTCCAAAGGACTTTGCCGGTAGACCCATTGCTTCCCTAGGACCAGTACAAAGCAATAAATCAGACATGATAAAGAGTCTACACGCCGCTGAGTTAGGAGGACTGTGACTTCAGACACTTGCTCAATCAAGGTCAATCAGGGGCTTAGTGTTCTAAATCACCATAATTGATGGGTGTCGGATGTGTTTGTATTAGTATAGGTGCTCTGAGATTTGTCTCCAAATAAATAAAGCTTTCATTGATAAGCATGGACATATACTGTCCTGCCTGTCTTGAATGGAGTGTAAACAGCTTTTTATGTTCCGTCTCTTCATGTTCCTGCATTTTCCCACCCTCCACCCCTTCCTCTCAACATGTTCCTGCATATTCCCACCCTCCACCCCTTCCTCTCAACATGTTCCTGCATGTTCCCACCCTCCACCCCTTCCTCTCAACATGATCCTGCATGTTCCCACCCTCCACCCCTTCCTCTCAACATGATCCTGCATGTTCCCACCCTCCACCCCTTCCTCTCAACATGTTCCTGCATGTTCCCACCCTCCACCCCTTCCTCTCAACATGATCCTGCATGTTCCCACCCTCCACCCCTTCCTCTCAACATGATCCTGCATGTTCCCACCCTCCACCCCTTCCTCTCAACATGATCCTGCATGTTCCCACCCTCCACCCCTTCCTCTCAACATGATCCTGCATGTTCCCACCCTCCACCCCTTCCTCTCAACATGATCCTGCATGTTCCCACCCTTCACCCCTTCCTCTCAACATGATCCTGCATGTTCCCACCCTCCACCCCTTCCTCTCAACATGTTCCTGCATGTTCCCACCCTCCACCCCTTCCTCTCAACATGATCCTGCATGTTCCCACCCTCCACCCCTTCCTCTCAACATGTTCCTGCATGTTCCCACCCTCCACCCCTTCCTCTCAACATGATCCTGCATGTTCCCACCCTCCACCCCTTCCTCTCAACTTGATCCTGCATGTTCCCACCCTCCACCCCTTCCTCTCAACATGTTCCTGCATGTTCCCACCCTCCACCCCTTCCTCTCTTCATGTTCCTGCATGTTCCCACCCTCCACCCCTTCCTCTCAACATGATCCTGCATATTCCCACCCTCCACCCCTTCCTCTCAACATGTTCCTGCATGTTCCCACCCTCCACCCCTTCCTCTCAACATGTTCCTGCATGTTCCCACCCTCCACCCCTTCCTCTCAACATGTTCCTGCATGTTCCCACCCTCCACCCCTTCCTCTCTACATGTTCCTGCATGTTCCCACCCTCCACCCCTTCCTCTCAACATGATCCTGCATGTTCCCACCCTCCACCCCTTCCTCTCAACATGATCCTGCAGGTGAGGGGATCTTCAACGCCAGGTGACTCTAGGTAAGAGCTCAACCTTTCTTCAAAGATGACTCTGTAAATGCATGGACCGGTACAGTAGGTTTAAGCTGATCTAGAATCAGCAGTAAAGACCGGGTGTACATACAATGCTCTAGGGATCTGATCGTGGAGGTGGCCTTGCAATTTCAGGTCATCATGACTTCTCTCTAAATATTTGTATAGGAAACCCCTTCAACTGCTAACCATGGATATAAGTAGAAAAGCCTCAATAGTAAATTATAAAGCAGTGAGATATGTGCCTCCTACACCAGGGGTGTAGACAGGCCAAACCAGCTGTTAGCTGTGGAGAGCTGTGAACCCAACCATGGGGTGATAAGGGTGGAGTGGTCTACAGGGAGGAGTGTGTGTGTGTGTATCTTGGCCGTCCGTGGTTAACCCCTGGCAGATCGATAGGGGCCTCTATCACTATGACTTATGGTGACATGATGCAGGATGGGTGTGTCAGCCCGCTTCTGCTCACATTCCAGGGTGAACGAAGCAAATCTAACGCAGGCGCAACCAAATATTGCTATAACCGATCGCACCGCACCGCATCACTATAGTCAAGGCATGTCATAAAAACTAATTGCCCTGTGAGAACTGTGATTAAAGCGCGCTCTCCAGATTCCAAACTTCCTTGCAAGTAATTATTGTTTTAGACATTGAAACCATTTGTAGAGAAATGATAGGAAAACCCTAACCATTTAAAAAGAAAATCCATGCTACAGTATTTAGGTCAAAGACATTTTTACCTGTGCAATACCCTTGAGCAACCCAATAGAAATCTAGACAGTGCCAGCAGTTTTAATGCATTTCAAAGGCTTATAAGATTTGAGTGTTTCTAGGTATTCTAGAGGAATGCTATTGAAAGGAATCCTCCAACGCTGCTCAGGTCCTTCTTCTTCAAGCCATTTTTGTTTCACTTGCGTCTCTTGGCCTGGAAAGTCAGACACATCGCTGACAGAGAAAATAACAGTTAGAAACACCCTTGATTACGAAACACAATCCCCCGCAGGCTAGTTTCCAAAGAAAGTTATTTTCATATATTTGCATGGTTTTGCATAGAATTTGAAAGGCAATCTTTGGCCTGGCCATGACTTGTGTAACTGTTTAGGGGGAAACCCCAGTGGTTGACTGTGATTAGTGTTACATAAAGGTATCCACATGCAGCAGCTGGCTCTATTGCTCCCTTACTCTGAAACAGTCCCATGCAGCTCCTTGTGAACCATAACATTAGACTCAGTCCTTCCTGTCCTGGATATACAGAATACTTCCTCCCCTTTATACTCTATGACAGCCTGACTGTATGGAAACCTGTTGGTTCATTCCTGCCCAAACCCAGGGTAAACTTTAACTTTGGAATGAGGAAAAGGTTACAGGCTTCTCTGAATAAACCTCTCTTGAAAAGGCGTTGAGCTCAACGGACTATCTGTTAAAACATGTTCAGGACCATTTCCGATGACTAACCCAAGCTGATATTGCAGAACTTACGTAAACAAAGCCTGTTCTAACACATCAACAAGTCACTTTTAAAACATTTTTAAGTTCCGTCAGTAACAGGGAACACTGTCAGGTCAGAGTGCATGAGACACTAATAGCTTCTCTGAACAATGTGACGTATACAGCACATGCATCCATCTTTCCTGATTAAGAAGCTTTTATCAATGTAAACTGGCTTTCATGAAATCCAGGAGAGGGTCTCTCTCTCTCGCGCTCTCCGGCTCTCATCTCAAGGTAATTGAAAAACGTGTGTTTTGCAATAGATGATAAAGGACCTAGAATGTCTGAAGTCTTTCTGTTTAATAATCTTCATAAGACAAGGCTTTAAATGCAGCAAATGGGTATGCGATTCTCTTAAAAATGCTTGTGCTGCTTTGCTAGTGTCTGAACACAGGACATCACGAGAAATAGTTCACTGTAATAAAACAACTATAAACTGTTTAATAAATAACGTGAAGACATTTTACATATGCTATGCTGGTCAAAGGATCTAGTATGCCATTGTGGCCAATCAGGATCATCTCTGGCTCTCAGTTCAAAACAGCAATCTAAGGATAGCGGGAAAAAACTCCTTCACCACCATCAAATTAGATTTGCTGTAATGAAATCGAACAGCCCCTTTGACAACTTTTAGCCCGAGTAGAACTATTCCAGGAATGTCACGCTATTTGCAGGGGCCTGTGCACCGGCATCACCAGTCAGGCATCATGAGTCAACCTTTTTTCACTGACGCAACAAGCGGCTAAGTCATTACTAGCAGCGTTATTGAATCAACCAATTATTTCAAAGGCAAGAGTCACCGAGAGGCCACTGTGGAATTTCAGGAAACTAAATGCAACCTGGTGAGATTAACTTGCAGAATTCCATTTGTTCTCTGTTGATTAAATAATAAATCATCTTAGGTGCTATGATGACACTGCTGGTTACATATCCCCTTAGTTGTATGGATGATCACCTTTCTACACGAGTAAAGGAAATGCGATGCAATAGGTCAAATACCATTACGCTAGATGCTGACTCTAGACTCTGCAATGATACCTGGGATACAAAAAAAATGGCTTCCAGGAGTAACACCCCAAGCTAGACTGTACCACCCATAGTTAGCTAGCAATCAGAGGAGTTGGGTTCAAATCGGAAGACACATTCTAGTTGAATGCATTCAGTTGTGCAACTGACTAGATATCCCTCTCCCAATCATTTCCAGTTGAGCAGCCCAGAGCAAGAATGTGTCAGCACAAGCAGGAATGGAGCACAACATCCAGCTCCGGCTACCGTTAGAAAGAAGGCAATGACCTTTAATATGACAACAAGCGGGGACGTTTGTCAGGATTTGGCCAGGGTTGTTCCGGGTTTTTGTCAGTAGATGTCCCCATTGTGCTTTTTGTCCCTGTGTTTTTCCCTTGATCCCCATTATTGTTTGCACCTGTGTCTCGTTTTCCCTGATTGTATTTAAACCCTTTGTTTCCCTCAGTTCTGTGCTCTGTGTTTGTATGTTAGCACCCTGCCCTAGTGTTCTGTGTGCTCTTGTCGATTCCGGGTGACGTTCTTGTGGTATTCTGTTTTTTGTTTTTGTTTATTTTTGGTGAGTTTCTTTTGAGTTCTTTTGTGTTTTACCTACCACCTTTTGGATTTGCCATTTTTGTATTTTAGGATTTTTTCTTTATTAAATACACCGTCTTAAGTACTGCTGTGTCTGCCTCATCTTCTGGGTTCTGCTGTCTATTCGTGGCTCAGTTGGTTAAGTGACTGTTTCTCACTCCGGAGACCCAGGTTCGAAACCGGGTCCTGACAGAAACACAGAGCCAAAAATGAACCCAGAGGCAGCCAGTTCCCAGGACCTTTTTGCCACGCTGTCCCACCACCAGGAGACTGTCCAACGCCACGAAGCCGCCCTGGTTCAGCAAGAGGCCTTAATGGCTAGACATTCTCATCTTCTGTCGGAGATGCTGACTTCCATTAAGCAAATATCTGATCGACTTACCCCGGCAACAGTTCCCGTCCCAGTACCTCAAGTTCACGTACCCATGGCAGTTAACCCCTGGCTGAACCTCGTCTTCCACCTCCCCAACGGTTCTCAGGTGATCCAAGTGCTTGTAAAGGGTTTCTCACTCAATGTTCTCTCTCCTTTGAGCTGCAACCCTCGTCGTTTCCCACCGACCGGTCTAAGATCGCATATATCATCACCCTGCTGTCGGAAAAAGCCCTGGCCTGGGCTACTGCTGTGTGGGATGCCCATAGTTCCTGCTGTGCCAGCTACTCTGCCTTTGCTGAGGAATTCAAACGAGTGTTTCAAGGCCCAAGCAGTGGTTCTGACTCAGCCAAACAGCTCCTGACTCTCCATCAAGGTTGGCGCAGCGTGACGGACTATGCCATCCAGTTCCGCACGGTGGCAGCAGCGAGTGGCTGGAACAACGAGGCGCTCACGGTGTGCTTTCTGAAAGGCCTTTCCGACACTATCCAAGATGAACTGGCCACTCGGGAACCACCGGACAATCTCGAGTCCCTGATCAAGTTGGCCTCACGCATTGACCAGCGTCTGAGAGAGAGAGAACTCAACCGTAGACCTCTAGCTCCTATCAGTCCCAGCTCCGAGTCCCCACCTTTATCATCACTGGCTCCACCGGAACCCATGCAGATTGGACGCATCTCCCAGGCTGAGAGAGACCGCCGGATGAGGGAGCGACGCTGTCTATATTGCGGCAAACCGGGCCATTTCCGTTCCACGTGTCCCGGGCTCCAGGGAAACGCTCTGTCCCGTACAGACCGGGGGAACTGTAACGGGAAACATAACCTCCTCCCATCCGTCCAACTCCCGTCTGCTCATTCCAGTCACCCTCTCCTGGGACAACCACAAGCTTCACCTTCAAGCCTTGGTAGACTCTGGAGCCGCAGGTAACTTCATGGATGGTGTCTGGGCGAAGGAGAATGGCGTTCCCTCTGAACTTCTAAGTGACCCCATGAGGGTTACTACATTGGATGGAAGCCCTTTGGGATCTGGACTTGTCACTCATGTCACTACCTCCTTGAGACTTTCAGTTTCACAACACCAGGAATTGATGAACTTTCATTTGATCTCCTGTTCCGAGTTCCCTCTCGTCCTTGGATACCCCTGGCTTCACAGCCATAACCCTCACATCGACTGGTCTGTGGGCACTATCAAGCAGTGGGGTCCTACGTGCCAAGCTACTTGTATTTTCCAGAATTCCCCGAGTTCTACTCCCGAGTCTTTAGAATCCATCGACCTGACCCGAGTTCCCGAGTGTTACCATGACCTCAAACTGGTGTTTAGCAAACAGAGGGCCACCATGCTACCACCCCATAGATCTTACGATTGCCCCATCGACCTGTTTCCGGGCACTTGCCCCCCAGGGGTCGGATCTTTTCCCTATCTCCACCCGAACGAGCTGCTATGGATACCTACATCAAGGACTCTCTGGAAGCAGGCCTCATGCGTCCATCAACCTCCCCGGCGGGAGCAGGGTTTTTCTTTGTGGCCAAGAAAGATGGTGGGTTACGTCCTTGCATCGACTACCGGGGACTCAATGACATAACCGTCCGTAACCGTTACCCGCTACCCCTTATGGCCACAGCCTTCGAGCTGCTCCAGGAAGCAGTTGTTTTCACTAAGCTTGACCTGCGGAACGCATACCATCTTGTGCGGATCAGACCTGGTGACGAGTGGAAGACCGCTTTCAACACGCCTACTGGTCACTATGAATACTTGGTGATGCCCTTCGGCCTGACCAACGCCCCAGCGGTGTTCCAAGCGCTCATAAACGATGTGCTTAGGGATATGCTTAACATATTTGTGTTCGTTTACTTGGATGACATCCTCATCTTTTCGAGCTCCCTTCAAGAACACACTAAGCATGTCAGACAAGTACTCAAACGCCTCCTGGACAGCCATCTGTACGTTAAGCCGGAAAAATGTGAATTCCATTCATCCCGAGTACAATTCCTGGGATTTGTAGTGGAACCCGGTCGAATCCAAATGGACCCTAGGAAGGTAGGGGCGGTAGCGGATTGGCCCACCCCCAAATCCGTTAAGGATGTTCAGCGTTTCCTGGGCTTCACAAACTTTTACCGCAAGTTCATCAAGAACTTCAGTTTGGTGGCAGCTCCTCTCTCAGCTTTAACCAAAGGTGGCAATGCAAGGTTTTTTTGGGAAGAGAAGCTGAGACGGCCTTCCAAGGACTCAAGCAGCGCATCCTCTCTGCTCCCATCCTGATACTACCGACTACGGATGAACCATTTGTGGTGGAGGTAGACGCATCAGAGGTTGGTGTTGGAGCTGTCCTGTCTCAGAGGGGTGAAGACAAGAAGCTTCATCCGTGCGCTTTCTTCTCACACCGGCTTACCCCGACTGAGAGGAACTACGATGTGGGGGATCGTGAACTCCTAGCGGTTAAGATGGCATTGAAGGAATGGAGACACTGGCTCGAGGGGCTTCTCACCCGTTTCAAGTGCTTACGGACCACAAAAATCTGGAGTATATCCAGCAGGCGAAGCGATTGAACTCTAGACAAGCTAGATGGTCTCTTTTCTTCAATCGATTCCAGTTTATCCTCACCTATCGGCCCGGGTCGAAGAATCTCAAACCGGATGCCCTGTCCCGAGTCTACGCTCCTGCCATTCGAGATGACACGGACATGCCTGTCCTTCCTGCTGCTAAGATTGTGGCTCCGATCTCGTGGCAAGTTGAGGATACCGTGAGACGTGCTCAAGCTAGCGAACCGGACCCTAAAGGAGGCCCTGCCAATCGGTTGTTTGTCCCCAAGGCAGTGAGGACTCAGGTCCTTCTGTGGGGGCACTCCTCTCGCCTCACCTGTCATCCGGGCGTAGGTCGCACCTTGGAGTTCATCCAGCGTAAGTTCTGGTGGCCTACCATAAGAGAAGACGTTGCCACTTTCGTCAATGCCTGCCCCGTGTGCTGCCAGGGCAAATCTTCTCACCTCCGCCCTCAAGGACTCCTTCATCCTTTACCTGTTCCCCACAGACCCTGGTCCCATATCTCATTGGACTTTATTACTGGACTTCCTCCATCCCATGGCAATACTACTATCCTAGTCATAATCGACAGGTTTTCAAAGGCGGCCAGGTTCGTCCCTCTGACTAAGTTACCTTCTGCCAAGGAAACGGCTGAGTTGGTAATTAATCATGTGTTCCGAGTCTTCGGCATTCCTCAAGATGTGGTTTCTGACAGAGGTCCCCAGTTCGCCTCAAGGTTTTGGAAGGCCTTTTGCCAACTCATGGGGGCTTCTGCCAGTCTATCTTCAGGGTATCATCCGGAGTCCAACGGCCAAACAGAGAGGATGAATCAAGAGCTGGAAACCACCCTCCGATGTATGACTCATGACAACCCGTCCACATGGTCATCCTTTATTGTTTGGGCCGAATACGCGCACAACACCTTGCGCTCCTCCTCCACTGGTATGTCCCCGCACGAGTGTCAGTTTGGCTATGCTCCTCCATTGTTCCCGGACCAGGAGGCAGAAGTCAGAGTGCCTTCAGCCTTGAGGTTCGTCAGACGCTGTCGGCTTATGTGGAGGAAGACCCGTCTTAATCTGATACGTTCCTCACAGAGGTATCAACAACAAGCCAACAGACGTCGCCGTCCCGGGCCTACCCTGCGCCCGGCCAGAGAGTCTGGCTTTCCACAAGAGACTTACCTCTACGGGTGGAGTCTCGCAAGCTGTCCCAAAAATACATCGGTCCCTTCAAGGTTGCCAGGAGAGTTAACCCAGTTTCTTATCGCCTACACTTACCCAGATCCCTTAAGATTAATCCCACATTTCATGTGTCATTGTTAAAACCTGTTGTTTTTTCTCCCCTTGTCCCGGCAGACAGACCTCCCCTCCGCCTCGTGTCATTGGAGGCCAGCCGGCTTATACCGTCCACCGGATACTGGATTCCCGCCGGGTGCAGCGGTCCTGGCAGTATCTGGTGGACTGGGAAGGCTACGGTCCTGAGGAGCGCTCCTGGGTTCCTGCCAAAGACATCCTGGACCCTGACCTCATTCGTCAGTTCAGGGTCCTCCACCCTGAGAGAGCTGGTAGGAACGTCAGGAGCCGTTCCTAGGGGGGATTCTGTCAGGATTTGGCCAGGGTTGTTCCGGGTTTTTGTCAGTAGATGTCCCCATTGTGCTTTTTGTCCCTGTGTTTTTCCCTTGATCCCCATTATTGTTTGCACCTGTGTCTCGTTTTCCCTGATTGTATTTAAACCCTTTGTTTCCCTCAGTTCTGTGCTCTGTGTTTGTATGTTAGCACCCTGCCCTAGTGTTCTGTGTGCTCTTGTCGATTCCGGGTGACGTTCTTGTGGTATTCTGTTTTTTGTTTTTGTTTATTTTTGGTGAGTTTCTTTTGAGTTCTTTTGTGTTTTACCTACCACCTTTTGGATTTGCCATTTTTGTATTTTAGGATTTTTTCTTTATTAAATACACCGTCTTAAGTACTGCTGTGTCTGCCTCATCTTCTGGGTTCTGCTGTCTATTCGTGGCTCAGTTGGTTAAGTGACTGTTTCTCACTCCGGAGACCCAGGTTCGAAACCGGGTCCTGACAACGTTCTCAGAGAAACTAACATTGATAACATATCCTCCATATTTTGGGGACTATATTTCATAATTAATCCTCTCCCCAACCTGCAGAATGGTTGGCGTCCCATGATCACAAATATGCAGCAAGTGGCCCCTGCTCCAAATCTGCTCCAGAGCTTAGTGCATGGGTCCCCCAAATTACAGTCTTGTTCAGGGGGCTGAGTCTAGCTGTCATCTTCGGGAAGAAAGAGGAGATTTCCTGTCAGATATGTGTGTCCTTCAAGGTCTTTTGTTTTGAATTGTCGGAGATATCCGGTCTGTGAGGCTAGTGTACACACTCAATGTTCCCTTCCTCTTTCAGTGTAATTCTTACAGAGGAAGAACTACATATTGCAGCAGTTACAGCACATTGCTGTTGTTGCAGTGTGCACCCTATTGCTGAAATACACACACCACGAATGCTTGTACACACACACAGCCGCACTACAGAAACATGTACACACAGAGACACGTACACATGCTCACAATCACGCAAGTTTATATCAGTTTACCCTGCAGTAACAAATTGTGAATCTACGTTCCATCAACCAACGACTTGAAAGGCAACCAATGTACACTTGGTGCATTAGACTAGGGATAAGAATTTGTTCTTAACTGACTTGCCTAGTTAAATAAATGTTAAATTAAATGTACACTCTGAAACCTAAAATTATATTTTCTTCTTTATGAGAGGGGTAGGAACTCCCATTCACAAAGCAGGATAGGTAGAAGAAGCAAACCAGTCGCATCAGTTATCATTTTTGGACCGACGGACTTCCCCACTGAGAGAGCTGTGTCTGTCGTGGGCTCCCACTTAGAGCATCATGTGATTTCTTTATGCACTACTAATGACATTAAGCTATTTCTGTCAATGGCAGAAATAGCCACCTAGACCAATCAAAGACTTCAAGGTCAATAGAAATGTTTTTCAATAAACCAATGAAAATATTGTAGAATCTCATCACCTGCTAATACATATGCATAAACAGATGAGGTTGCAAGATATTAAAAAAACTAAACAATTCTCCAATAATCTCTTAGAGACATAAATATCATCCATACCTGCAGCTGATAGTTCAATGACCAGAACAAGCTATTTTTATGTGGTATTTCCTCTCTGGATGAAAGTTGCTTTCCCCCCTCTTCCTATGACCCCACAGGATGTCATTAGATTTCACTTCCTGGTGTTCTAAACCGTCTTCCTTTAGCTCTTAAATGCAAGGCCATCTAGCTCGACTCAAGGACAGGAGTGACATTACATTTAAAGTGCTGCCCCAGAATCAGTTTTCTGCTTCCAGTCAAGCCCAAACTCAAGCAGTGTGTGTTCAAAAACAAAACACGTCTCGATCTGAACCTCAGTCAGTAAGGTATGCATGATGCACAGTGAATCAGGTTTGAAATAATGCCAAGATTCCTTTGTTGTATGAAATGGACCAAAACTTTTAAATAACAATTATTTGTCACATACAACAGGTGTAGACTTTACCGTACTTATGTGTCTTTTCCCAACAACGCAGTTAAAAAGTAAGAACATTTACAAAAAGATAAAAACAAAATTTAAAAAATGGCGCCGGAGAAGGTGGCTGACGTTTTACATGCTCCTACCGATCTGTGCTAGTTTTTTGCGTTGCTTGTATTTTTTAAACTTATTTTGTACATGTGTTGCTGCTACCGTCTCTTATGACCGAAAAATAACTTCTGGACATAAGAACAGTGATTACTCACCTCAAACTGGAAGAAGCTTTTTCCTTTAACGAGTCTGACGAGTACGGCAGGAAGGATATACTGCTTTCCTGGGACCAGGCCCAAATCCCTGTCATTGGCGTGAAGAAAAGATGGAGAAAAAGGAGGCGGAGGTCGGGCTGCCTTCTGAGAATTTGTAGGCGAGCGTGTAAACTCCCACTGACTTACATTCTACTGGCCAACGTGCGATCATTGGAAAATCAAATCGATGACCTTGATCAAGATTATCCTGCCAACGGGACATAAAAAACTGTAATATCTTATGTTTCACAGAGTCGTGGCTGAACGACGACACATATAATATAGAGCTGGTGGGATTTTCCATGAACCGGCAGAATAGAGAAGCTACGTCTGGTAAGAAGAGGGGTGGGGTGGGGGGTCTATTTGTCAATAACAGCTGCTGCGCAATGTCTAATATTAAAGAGGTCTCGAGGACCGAGCTACCTGCCATCCAGGACCTTTATACCAGGCAGAGGAAGGCCCAAAAAATTGTCAGACTCCAGTCACCCAAGTCATATACTGTTTTCTCTGCTACCGCACGTCAAGCGGTACCGGAGCGCCAAGTCTAGGACCAAGAGGCTCCTCAACAGCTTCTACCCCCAAGCCATAAGATTGCTGAACAATTAATCAAATGGGCACCGGACTATTTACATTGACCACCCCCCCCCCACCTATATGTACAAATTGAGCATGTTTGTGGCACTTCCCCACCTACCTACATGTACAAATTACCGTGACTAACCTGTACCCTTGCACATTGACTCGCACATACCCCCTGTATATAGCCTGGTTATTGTTATATTATTGTGTTACTTTTTACTATTGTTTTACTTTAGTTTATTTGGTAAATTATTTCTTAACTCTTCCTGAAATGTTGGTTAAGGGCTTGTAAGTAAGCATTTCACGGTAAGGTCTACACTTGTTGTATTCAGCGCATGTGACAAATCAAATTTGATTTGATTTGACAATACAATAACACAATAAAATAACAATACAGAGGCTATATACAGGTTTCATACAAGGAGTACCGAGTCAGTGTACTGGGGGACGAGGTAGTTGGGGTGATTGATTGAAATGACATGTACATGTAGGTTTGGTTGGATGATTGTTTGAAGTACTATGTACATGTGGGTCCGGGGTGAAAAGCAGAGAGTCTGGGTAGCCATTTAATGAACTCTTCAGCAGTCTAATGCTTTGGGGTAGAAGCTGTCCAGGAGCCTTTTGATCCCGGACTTGGCACTCTGGTACTGCTCGCCATGCGGTAGCAGAGAGAACAGACTGTGATTTGGGTGGCTGGTGTCTTTGGGCCTTCCTCTGCCTGGTATAGAGGTCCTGGATGGCCGGGATCTCGGCCCCGATGATGTACTGGGCCGTATGCACCTCCCTCTGTAGCGCCTTGCGGTCAGATGCAGCTCAATGGTGCAGCTGTAGAACTTTTTGAGCATCAGAGGGCCCATGCCAAATCTTTACAGCCTCCTGGGGGGTATTGTCACGCTATCTTCACAACTGTGTTGGTATGTTTGACCATGATAGGACTTGAAGCTTTCAACCGTCTCCAATACAGCCCTGTCGATGTGAATGGCGGTGTGCTCTGCCCTCCGTTTCCTGTCAGAAAGGCCGGAGGTCACAAGACAGTATTACAGAGGCCAGACAGTTCTGTAAAATATGGTTCTATGTAGGAAGTTGGACAGTGGCTTTGAGCCTTGGCCAACCACACTCTAAGTCAGCTTAAACAGAAAACCTGTCCCATCAAATGGACTCCGGAACTAAATTAGATGGCTTAATGGAAACCCAATTGAATAAAGTTATGATTTCCAAGCATTCACTAAAAAATAAGCATTTTGTCAGTGCCTGAGAAACAAATGGAAAAAGGAGAAACTGTACTGCCCAGTACTGTCAACCATGCAGTTGGCATTAAACGTTACGTACCGTCAGTATCATCTTACAGACCAATATAATCAGTGTATTGCATAGATATATCAGATCAATGAGAAAAACACTGAATTACCTATTTAGTTGGTTTTTGCTGAAGACACAGCATATACGTTTTATCCTCAAGCATCTATGTTCAGGTTCCTGCAGCAGATTGATGCTCACCATCCTAGCATGTAGCATGATGTACAGTAGCATCTATTGAGCTTCTACTGTAATGACATCATATAATCGCTGCCCCTGAGACAGACGGAAGGTCCTGATTATTGGCAGGAAAAAAGAAAAAGAGAGAAAGAGAGAGATGAATGTGATGCAGAAGGAAAACCCCAGAAGGATCATATGTGGCAGCTGCTGTGTCACATTCCTGAAGGCAAACACCAGGGTTACATCTGAGGCTAATGTCCCTCGGTCATCGTCTTTCCATGGGACATGCTGCCCAGGCTCTGCCCAGGCTCAAGCCCAGGACTCAGGCCAGCAACACAAGGAGCCTCCTCTGGGAAATCAGATTCAATCAGCCATTCCAAGGGCTTTTAGAGGGTCGGTGGATCTATCCCGTTTGATATTTGATCAGATTTGTCATCCACCCCCACCCAGCCACTTTCTTTCCCCTGCCTAATGGGAAGTGAAAGATCAGTAAGCCTTGTGGAATTCACCACTCCTGTTACATGAGCATGTGCTCGCCGTCTGGACAAGGGCTTGTTCTCTCTTTCCCTCCCTCTCTCTCCCCTCTTGCCTTTCTATTCCTCTTCTCTTACTTAATGTCTCATCCTCCTCCCATCTCCAAGGACTGGCCTGTTGTTTGTTGTTAAGACTTCCACAGACGCAAACATCTCTGAATAGAACTGTGCAAATGGCTGGCCAAAGATCACACATCACATATCAGTTATTGTTTCGCTTCAGGTCTCTGAGATCTTCTTGTTGTCATCTCGTCTCTTCTTACCCTCTGGTTGTTTATATATTTCTCTATTAACATCAATACACCCCCGAGCTCCTGGCTTGCCAACGTGTGATGTGTCACGGCACAAAAATGTCTCTGAAAAAAGAGAATTTACCAAATAGTCCCAGCAGGACTAGGAAGGGAAAAGGAAAGGTCCTTTCAATTACAGTATGCAGGTCAACATCAGCAGGAAATAAATACATTTATTGGCAGATCTCAATACCAGGCAGCCCAAATACACATTGCATCACTTAGTCCCCTGACGATGCATGTTTCAGGCCTAGAGTTCTGTATTGTAACAGCTTGACCAAACTGTCCCGTCCACAAGAGGTTGGAGTGTGATTAGTATGCACTCCAACCAGGAGTGAGGTTGTCATTGAAGACAGGTTGAGTGTAACATGATACTTACACCATGATTTACGTGGCAATCTTATGATAAATTCTACGCAAGAGAAGGGGATGGCCAGGCCAGTTAGGTTTCTCTATGTAGCATATTGTGGGGGAAGCACTATGAGTTCATCCTCCCAGGGTTCTGAAAGTGATTACTATCCCTAAGTCCCCACAACTGTGTTTCATTTTGTCATTACAGATCCCATGAAAGCTGCAATTGTTGCACAGGGCTCCTGTGAGCGGAGCTCTCCAGATGAGGGGTGGGGGTGGAGAAGGAGGGGACCACACATGTCCCCTTCCTTACGAACACTGCCCGTGTGACTGTGCCATCCTCTGTATGCACAATACGGGCAGAGGGGCCAACGACGCAGGCCGCTGCCATGCCTTTTCCTACTCCATATGTTGAGGATGAGGAGGGACTACGGTGACATTGCATTGGTCAATTGGAAGCCCATCTCTACCTTTTCAGGCAATGATATCCACTTTCTACGCCACTTGAAGCATGGCAGGTTGCCTGCCTTTCATTCCAACCACACACACAAACTCTTTCATGTCTCACCTTATGTCATCACTAGCCTGATTCAGAGCCATATTCAATCAGCCATATTCATAAATCTAGGTTTGTTGGTAGGGTTCCACTAGATACATTCACTTCATTAAGACAAAACCTCACGTCAGTCACTAGGATGTGTAACAACCTCCTTATAAAGTATCTACTCTGTCAAAGCCTTTGTGCCAAATGACACAAAGGGCCACCATCCACAAATCACAACAAGCCTATCTCTGTGAGGAAGAGCTCAATGTCTCATGCCCACAGGCAATGGAGCCTCACATCTCTCTCAAACCCCCACTGAATCACTTCATGCACCAGCACTGTCCCACTCATTCAAGTCAATGGACAGTTTCGGCCACAAGTCAGGCTAGATTTTGCAGTGGGGTGTCTGGGGTGAGGCCCCCGAGCCCTTTGCTACAGAATTAGAATAACTGCAGTCCGCTTCATTCATGGTTACGCTTGACCCCCAGAGGTTAGCGGTCACACTGATTAGGTCACTTGTCGGGTCTTTGGCTATGCCGGATTAAGTGATATGACAATGCTATTCTATAAAATAATTTATCCATAATTAATATTACCTGATTGAGATAATCATGTAAATTTAATTAACTAGAGAGCCGGGCACCACAAAATAATATTTATAGAGCTGTTATCTTCCAAATAAACTCTTAAAGACCTAGTAATATTTTACATCAATAGCAGTCAATATTAATCGTCATCTTAATTCAGTCTCATCTGAAAGTTGTAAATTCTTGGTTATCTGCACGAACCCTGGCTAACAATTTGAATCAGTAATACAAAATTGGGTTTAATCATTTATTTACTAAATACCTAACTAATCAAACAGAATAACACATACACATAATTAAATCATAACTTGATTACAAATTACGTCATGAAGGAAAACATCCCTAGCGGACAGATATGACATCTTGTTACACAAAAGAAAGGGGGCTAGGTTTGAGTGAAAGAGCGGGAAGACTGAGGAACAAAGGGCGAAGCTGTGCTATCGTAAATATAGTATCTTATACATTCTAAATTACTGCCCATTTGGAAAAGGAAAATGCAATAAATATTTCCACTGAGCTGCGCTTCGGTATGTTGGTGGTAGATGGAAGGCCGTGTTGCCCAACCGAGTCCTTTGAAGAATGTCTCTGGTTGTCAATTGAATACGTTGTAGTAACGTCGTTGTGTGGTAGATGGGATACTCTGTCTGTTCCTTCCTAACCTGCGTTTGCAGCTGCTGTTGCTAACTCAACGGCTAGGAGGTATCACTTCTGCAGTGAATAAGAGTTCAAAGTTCATACCATTCGCAACCAAAGCTCACGCTGATGTTGGCTTCATTCTGTAGTTATTATCTGAACCATTCTGACATCGGACCGTCGCCCTACATCCTCGAAACAGGAGGTTATATTGTCATCAAGGGCTTATATAGGAAGGGAGAGGAGTGTGTGTTTGAAATGTTTTATAGCGCATGTCCCTTCACAGGGGCAGGCCACTGATTGAGCAGAGCCCTATCTTATGAAAACCCAAATCTCACATTTTAGAAGCTAAAATCACATTTCATCCCATCACGAATAATTTCATATTCAAACATTTAAATTGAACAACAATTCCATGTGAATCCGATAACTCTGATGTGTAGACTTTCCACTGTAGAGTTTATGTCATCTTATCATTGATGAGAATGTCTCAGATGACAACCGAACTGACATCATATTCATTAAGTACCACTGCATATGTTCCATTGGTCGGTTTACCAGAATATAGTTTCCCCCACCTTCTGATGTTCCCAGAATCTCTGTTAAACAAGGGTTTTGCAAATGTAACATCAGTAGGGTAGAGAGAGGAAAAAGAGGGGAAGAGGTATTTATGACTGTCATAAACCTACCCCCCAGGCCAACGTCATGACACACCTCTTGAGGATCATCATTCTGGAGTGCTGCTGTGTTGAAGGGATTGATCAGGGTAAGGAAGTATATGTTAATATATAACGGTTTGGAGAAAGCACCGCAAAAGTTGCAAAAGTTGTGTAATATAAAAAAATGATTTCCTTAATCTTTTTTTGAGTGCAGTTGAAAACAAAACTCTTCTGGTCTTGCATCAGTGCTATGACGGTATGGGGAGTAGATGTAAGCAGGCATGCACAGGCTGTTTCAGGATGAGGCACCACCTCCCCCTGGCATGCAGATAGTGTTATCGGGTAGGAGGTGGGCGAGCAGGTGAGGTGCACGGTGTGGTTGCAGGATGATAGGCCACTGTTAGGACCTCAGAGGTGTGGGGGAAAGGAGACTCTCTGTGAACGTTATCTCCCTCAGTGTCTGCTGCCTACAGCCAGGGGGAGGAAACATAGCCACTGTGATCACATAGGCTTCCTTTTCAGTACATCTCTTTCTTTCTTTCTATCTTTCTTTCTGCATTGTACAATTGTTTTTTAAAGACAATTGTGTGCCACTTGTAGTGTATTAGACAATGATTCCAACAGGGAGACCTAAAGGCCTTCAGGAGATGCACTTACATAGCAACAGTTCCAGATCTTAGGGGTTGTGCAACGGTAGTCTTAGACAAGCCAATCACTGTGTGAGTGACCAAATCAGCTCCGGCCAATCAGAGGGAGCCTGTTTCACTGACCAATCGGCAGAAGTTCCTCTTCTTCTCCCTCTTTCTTTCACTCATTCACAATGCAACTCTCTCATATGTCAATTGCACTTCTTTGTCAGCCGTGTGCAATCAATTTGCAGGAATTAGGAACTGAATGTGAAAGTTGTGTGCAACAACTTCCATCTTAGTAATTGCAAAACATTCCCTTTTATGTCTAGGTATTGTTATTGACACATTTCCCTTGTTGATACAGTTGAATAAAGGCCAAAGAACTGAATGCAGCTGGGCCACACGCCATCATAGGTCAGGTGACCCTCAGGCCCTTTAGACCAGACCTCTGATGGACTACACTCTCACCTTAATTCCCCTTGTTTCCACGGAAACGAACGGCTTGAACAGTTTGAGATGCGTGTGATTTGACCCAACGTTATAAATGACAAGTGGAGCAGGGAAACTGTGCACCTCACTTTCCCCCTCGTCATTTATAGAGGGGGTGCAGAGTGAAGGGGTGGTAAGACCTCTCACACACAAGGTAGTCTTTCAGAAATCAAATCCCTCCGGTTAGTTTTAGCCGAAATGGGAGCCCTCTGTCTTTCCCAACCGTCTAGCCTGCTTATGTAATAAACCCAACATCCCCAAAAAATGTACGACTGCGCCTCCGCTCGGCTGTCATAGGAGGAAGGAATCTATAGGGTTGATGTGGGTGGAGGCTTAAAAACCAGAACAATCTTTGTGTGGAATGATTACAAAGACATACGCTCCATGGCTCTAGAGGCACTTTGTGCAGGCAGACACTTGAAAACAGACAGATTTGAAGATAATACTCCCTCTGACTGAAAACTGATGGTCTTAAAACATATTCCTATCCGCTGTCTAAGTGAAGACAGATAGACCTGTGCAGAACAAAAAATAAACTGTGAAGGGAGGATAAAGAAGAACATAAACCAAAACAGCATCAGATCAAGGAGGCTATTCAAGGCCAGAGGGAGGTACAGAGGATTTCTGAGGTACTGCAGAGACACTGCTTGGTGATTGAGGATACATTTACAAGAAAATACAAACATGTTTTCATTAACAGATCTGCGTTCCCTCAGTGTAGACCGAAGAGCTAATAGCCTCGCAATGTGAGGCCCCCACACAGGTAGCATACGCTACATTGCCTGTGCAGGAAGTGTGAAAGTTTTCATGAGTGACAAAACATCCTTCAACTATTTCAGTGGTTTTCCTCAGGGCAAAAAAAAAACGTTTCCCCCCCCCCCCCCCCCCTCCCCTCTGTTGTCTGCAGAAAGAGTTCGCCCTATCTCCCCGGGTTGTTCTTGTGCTGTAACATGTCAGCATGCTGAATACTAGGCCCAAAGCACATGGCTCGGGGGAGAGCTTATGAGGGAGCATTACTCTGCCTAGTGTGTGGGCTGGGAGGCCTTTGTTGTAGATTACCGTCCCATGAGAACCCAGAGCAACAACCAACCGGGGGAAGCAGGTGGGGCTGGGGGACTATGTGGAGACAGACAGAAGCCTCAGCCATGGAATGATAAACCCCCCCCCCCCCCCCCCCACACACACACACACACACACGCACACAAAGTCACATAAAGAACAACATACACCACTACTACAAACTACTAAAAGCAGGAAGAATAAACAGCAAAGATGAGCTAACTAGAATAATAGATACTCAGCCTCAAACAAAAGCGTAGCATGGGTGTACAATTGTTTTTTAAGACAGACTGATGTAATTGATGAATTCCCAGCCAGATATTCTTCCCTGATGAAAGATCAATGCTTGGAATTCCATCGGATTTGGCCCCGCTTAAAGTTGCGCTGGCGGAAAGTCTATTTATATGAAGAGCAAAACGTTGGATTTTGAGAGGGCTTGAGGTTAATAAAAAGTAAATACCTATGGTTTGCTTTGGGTGGAGTAGATCCCCTTTTCATATTCTTAGTGAAATGTAAGGAATATTGTTTGTTGGAATGTTGATGTCATAAAGTTATGACCTTTAACATGCTTTTAGTTTTTCACAATTCTACCAATACGTCCACATGGCCCACCACAAGAGCTACAGTAGCTGTTCATTTTGTTCAGTAGCCTACTAGTGCTATTAACGCATTCTTAGAAACCACACAAATACCTGAGGAGCTACATGTTCTAGACAAGAGGAGTGGGTGGCTTTGCAGCATTGTATAGCAGAAGTGTGTGCTAACGAAAGATAACCCTGTCATGTGAAATGTGGTCCCTCCACAGAGTGCCACATCTTTCTTCCTCTCTCTCTCTCTCTCTCTCTCTCTCTCTCTCTCTCTCTCTCTCTCTATCAACCTGTGAGGTGACGTCCGTCTGCCTTGTAGGCTCACAGTAACCTAACATAGCAGGTGTATAAATATGCTTGAGCGGAGTTCCCACTTCCTTTTTTCAGGGGAAACAGAAGTTAGGTTGAAAATATTGTATCCATGAAAACCGGATGTTAGCGTTTTCTGCCGACTTAGCACAGACAAGGGTCACAGAGGCATGGCCCAGTCTCCATAGACCTAAGCAGAGGAAAGCACAGAGAAAACCCCACTGGTTATTTATAGTGGCTGGAGAGCGGAGAGGTCCTGTCTGGCTGGCCATTACCTCAGCCTCTGGATATCTCAGTCTGCTCCCCTCTTCTCACCACTCCAGCCCTGCCAGACCCTCTGTTGCAGCTTTGTTGAGTTGGAATGCAAGCACCACCTAGGGGTAGCCACGAGGAACTGCGCCTGGGTCCCATATGCTTCAGGACACTCCACGAGGCCCTGACCATGCTCTTTTTTTGTTTTTTTGTCTCTGTTCCTCTTTTCATAGCTGCAGTGATCCTACTGTGGACAAAGCAGCTTTTGTAGACTTGGACCTTATGTGGATCAGGTAGGCAATTTGAGATATAGAATGAACCTTGCAATTTGATGCTAGCAATATAGGTAAATATTGCTATGACAATAATACATCTTCCACTACAACAAGACAAAGGACTTCCATAAAGTCCAACTTTCACATTAAGGTAACCTAGCTGCATATGGACTCCCATGATGGTAATAAACAAAGTAATCTTTCTCAGTTCCTAGACAACAAAATCAAGAGGAAATAGCATCGACAATGTGTTTGATCTAGTATATTGCTCTGCGGGTTTCACGAGGAATGTTAGCATTGCTAAATTAATTTACAGTACCTTATGACAGGAGGTGCTGCAAAGTGCCACAGAGCTAGGGAAGTGCGGGGGCTGTTTTTCCAACTCTGCCGTAAAGAAACCATGTTGTGATATCGATAACCTCTTGACCCCATAGACACACACGCACACCCACTCACATACAATCTCTGTTTATCATATATCCTGATGCCTAGTCACCTTAACCCATATACATACAGTGGGGAGAACAAGTATTTGATACACTGCCGATTTTGCAGGTTTTCCTACTTACAAAGCATGTAGAGGTCTGTCATTTTTATCATAGGTACACTTCAACTGTGAGAGACGGAATCTAAAACAAAAATCCAGAAAATCACATTGTATGATTTTTAAGTAATTAATTTGCATTTTATTACATGACATAAGTATTTGATACATCAGAAAAGCAGAACTTAATATTTGGTATAGAAACCTTTGTTTGCAATTATAGAGATCATACGTTTCCTATAGTTCTTGACCAGGTTTGCACACACTGCAGCAGGGAATTTGGTCCACTCCTCCATACAGACCTTCTCCAGATCCTACAGGTTTCAGAGCTGTCGCTGGGCAATACGGACTTTCAGCTCCCTCTAAAGATTTTCGATTGGGTTCAGGTCTGGAGACTGGCTAGGCCACTCCAGGACCTTGAGATGCTTCTTACGGAGCCACTCCTTAGTTGCCCTGGCTGTGTGTTTCGGGTCGTTGTCATGCTGTAAGACCCAGCCACGACCCATCTTGAATGCTCTTACTGAGGGAAGGAGGTTGTTGGCCAAAATCTCGCGATACATGGCCCCATCCATCCTCCCCTCAATACGGTGCAGTCGTCCTGTCCCCTTTGCAGAAAAGCATCCCCAAAGAATGATGTTTCCACCTCCATGCTTCACGGTTGGGATGGTGTTCTTGGGGTTGTACTCATCCTTCTTCTTCCTCCAAACACGGCGAGTGGAGTTTAGACCAAAAAGCTCTATTTTTGTCTCATCAGACCACATAACTTTCTCCCATTCCTCCTCTGGATCATCCAGATAGTCATTGGCAAACTTCAGACGGGCCTGAACATGCACTGGCTTGAGCAGGGGAACCTTGCGTCCGCTGCAGGATTTTAATCCATGATGGCGTAGTGTGTTACTAATGGGTTTCAGTGAGACTGTGGTCCCAGCTCTCTTCAGGTCATTGACCAGGTCCTGCCGTGTAGTTCTGGGCTGATCCCTCACCATCCTCATGATCATTGATGCCCCACAAGGTGAGATCTTACATGGAGCCCCAGACCGAGGGTGAATGACCGTCATCTTGCACTTCTTCCATTTTCTATTAATTGCGGCAACAGTTGTTGCCTTCTAACCAAGCTGCTTGCCTATTGTCCTGTAGCCCATCCCAGCCTTGTGAAGGTCTACATTTTTATCCCTGATGTCCTTACACAGCTCTCTGGTCTTGGCCATTGTGGAGAGGTTGGAGTCTGTTTGATTGAGTATGTGGACAGGTGTCTTTTATACAGGTAACGAGTTCAAACAGGTGCAGTTAATACAGGTAACTAACAGGTCTGTGAGAGCTGGAATGCTTACTGGTTGGTAGGTGATCAAATACTTATGTCATGCAATAAAATGCTAATTAATTACTTAAAAATCATACAATGTGATTTTCTGGATTTTTGTTTTTGATTCCATCTCTCACAGTTGAAGTGTACCTATGATAACAATTACAGACCTCTACATGCTTTGTAAGTAGGGAAACCTGCAAAATCGTCAGTCTATCAAATACTTGTTCTGCCCACTGTGTCTACCTCTATCACTCCAGTATCCCTGCACATTGTATATACTGTATGGTACTGGAACTGACTGACCCTTATATATTATCCTTACAGTACTTACTTTCTCGCGTTCTTCTCATTTCCATTTGTATTTCTCATGTGTTTTTGTTCTACCGTATGTTATTATTAGTATTACATTGCTATTGATTACTGCATTGTTGCACGTGCCATTAAAACGTGACATTCTAGTTGAGATACATTATGCATCTTAGCTAATGGTGTCTGTACAAAAAAAATATATAAAGATGCCGATTGCAAAAAAGTTGAGGCAAATCTTTGTAGGGATTAATATATATCTCGAGACATCCCCATCTGCAACATTAGCTACATTAGGCATTAACTGTAAGCATATGAGCCCATGTTATAATGCCTTAGAACATTGACGACGGGTGGTGCACTTGTGTCCCTCTGTGGTAAGAACAAAACATTCAACACCCCATCTCTGTCTCAGGGTGTGTCAGAATCGACAGTCACATTGCACATTGACATATCCTCATGTTACCTCTCCAGTCGTGTATGGCAACGTGACTGAAACTCTGGGAAGTAAATGTCAATATTGATAACTGTGTCTGCAGCTTTCTTTCAAGTAGCATTTCTTAGACGTCACATCACATTCCCCTCAGTTCTGATGGAGCCTGACAGGATCTGCAGCTGAAGTCTGCCACTGCATTCTCCTTTTCTTGCTGGGAGGCCTGGAGGAGAGACTGTGGCTCAGTATTAGTTCACCCAAAGCATCCAGCTGTCACACAGTAACAGTGGACTGTGGAAACACTGTGGAAATAGTCTTCCATTCAAATGTACTAGTTGGACGATTCACATCGCTATAATAAAACTGTATAAAATTGCGAACCATCTGAACGAGTTATAACACCATTCAGAGAAGCACATATTGGTTGAGAATCAGTCCTTGGTGGTAGGTATTGTCTACAGAGGTACAGGGGAGACCTTCAAGTGACCTGGAGAAGATGGATGGGAAAGAGGCCAATGGTGGGTGGGGGTGTGTGAGGCCATCAGCATCTCTTCCCTGCCTCGGGACATTAGGATGTGGCTCTCTGGGTGTATACAGGGCCCCAGAAGGTAGGTCAGGCTCAGCAAAAGGACCTATCATATGGAACCAGGGGCCCTGCCTGGCCCCTTCCTGGTGTGACATCTGTGATGGCAGGGCCTACAGAGGATCAGCACTGTATTTTCTTGACCAGGAGCCTCCTTCATTTGTCATTTAAACATCTTTGTGGCCCGAGGTTCAGTCTTCTTCTGGCTGTCTGACCTGTCTTACTGTCATTTGCAAATGGGTCACCGTTCTAGATGATTACTCACGCTGTTTTAAAGAAAGAGATGAAAGAAATGGTCAGAGACCTCAGATGTTGCCTGTGTAAATAATACGAGGATGAGGCCTACTGCTCTAAATCAAATGTATCTTAATATTTAAAGGACAAACCTGCATAGACAAAAAAATGCAAACATCTTTTACGCTTGTGCAAAATATGTATTTTTTTTATTGAAGATAAGTTCAAATAGAAGAGATGCAGTCAATTGTCTGCTCATATCTTCTCTTGGTCCCTTGATATGAAATTAAAACATGCCATGCTGAAGCTAGTTATAAGAGAACATATACAGCAACATAATTTTATCTTGATATTGTATTGTTAATCCAGGCAACTTTAACAGGCTCTGAGTAATATGTCAACATTGATTCTACCTCTTCTGTCTGCCTGAAGTTCCTCCATCCGCCCCTGTTTGAACAGTGGAGGTCAGTTGACTTATCTCCTAAATATTTGTGAATGAAGGAGCTTGTTAGATAAGGGGAGGGTGCCATTCATGCATTCCTGCCTCAGGATAACATGAGCACTGTAGAAGGGGATGGGTTCACAATGTTCTCCACTGCAGGCAAGGAAATGGGAGCTGTCCCATTCCACACATCAGACACACACTATCACACATTATCAGACTTATTTCCTCAAGCATAATCTAATAACCATATGTAGATGAATGAAATTAGAATTTAATGAGTGCACTGTTGAATGGATAAATCAAATGAGTGACTGGTTCAGTTAGCACGGTATCAAATCCTTTCATGCTGTGTAGACCATGCTGTAGGTCCAGCACATTCCACACACTATCTTGACTACTTTCTATCATTCATAGTCACATGTCAATATACCACATTTCACACTTCCTGAGGAAGAACAAACATTGAGTTACACACTGATAAGCTTCATGATAATGCCTTGCTCCGTCCTACACTATCCAATGTCTGCTGTTCCTAGAAGTCAGTATGCTTCTCATGCATAAAACCGACTGACAGAAGTGAGGCTGACTTTGCCAAGAACATCTGTCTGTGCATAGCTGATACCACTAGCCTGTTGAGTGTGACTAGTAACTAGACACCATGGCCAGCTGTCGACCAATGGGTGTTCCAAAGGCTGAGTAAGATTATTCTTCACTCTGGCCCCTCTATGGCCAGTTCTTCAGCTCACTTTATACAACTGGGGGCAGTGCCTCAGCAGACCAGCTCATTCCAGCACTCCTTCCTGACCTTCCTGCATTTAACCTTTGACCCGGAAGGACAATATTAACTCTTGGCCAATTGTCTGGGGGCTACCAACTTCCCCTGCGCGGTCTGTGAGAACATTCCTGGGGTGGTTGCCAAGCAAGACTGGGTGTTTGAGCATTGACCTCCAATATGTCCTGGGTTACCCTTGATCTTCTCCCCACCCCCTGTCCAAGCCTCATAGCACTTCCCCCACCCCATAACTGGGGGCTACTGCTCTGTCTCTGAAAGCAGCCCACCCAGTCTGCATGCTATTTTGTCCCCATTCCCCTATATCTATCCCCAGATTCTCTGATTAACACAAAACACAGCCAAAAGGCATTGGTAGGTCTATATGAGTGCAAACACATAGCATTCACTCACACACTTGTTCTCTTGTTCACACACCATACGCACACAAACAGACAGACTAACAATAACTTCCTGTGTTAGTCCCTAAAACCCCACCACTCAAATCACACAATTTTTATTTGATTTATTTAACCTTTATTTAACTAGGCAAGTCAGTTAAGAACAAATTCTTATTTACAATGACGGCCTAGGAACAGTGGGTTAACTGCCTTGTTCAGGGGCAGAACGACAGATTTTTAACTTGTCAGCCCAAATCACACTAACCGGTGCCCACTGGGCACAAGCTGGTTGAATCAACATTGTTTCAACGTAATTTGTCAAGGTATTGTGACATGGAATCTACGTGGAAAATACATTTGATTTAGAAATGTAATCAACATAAACTGTTCTTTTGAGGGTGATATTTCAAACACAGGATTGTCATCATGGTAACCAAATTTCAACATAAACAAATCTTGTATAAAATATTTTGAATTTGTAACTTTCAAACAACGTCTAATCTTCAACATTATATCCACTATCAGAAAAAAATACAATCGGCTGAGGATTTGATCAATCTTCCACTTCCCTTTTGTCTCCCATCCAGAGTTTTAACCAAGCCCTGTCCAGCTCAGCTATGATGTTTGTTACTGACTATTACCAATGTGCTATCTTGAGAATGAATCGATTTTCTTTTAAAAAGCAAATAGATTCCCTGTTGCTCTTCAAGTCATTCCAAAGAGAAGGTTTAACAGAGCAAATGAAATGTTTTTGCAAACGTGATAAACAGCTATGGTCTAAATTCAACCCATAATTCAACAAAAAATAGACAGTACAATAGGCCTAGGGTTTCGAGCTCCGGTTGATTTCAAATGTAATAATATTTAGTGATATTCAATTGGGTTTGGTTGTCAACACAACCAAATATCAACATTTGATGGAAATGTATCCTCTGCTTGGATAGTTCCATCTGTACCACTGACTTAGTCTGGCTTTAATTCCAGTTTATCTACAACTTAATAATAAGTTAAATCTCCTTGAAATATTGATATTTGGTTGCGTTGACAACCAAACACAGTTCAATATCACTTTTGAAATGCAATAAATAGCCTATTAATTTGTTAACAAGTTAAACTTCTATGGGATAGGGGGCAGCATTTTCACTTTTGGATAAATAGCGTGCCCAAATTCAACTTCCTGCTACTCATCCCCAGAATGTAAGATATGCATATTATTAGTAGATTTGAAAATACTCTGAATCACGTCTGTGAGTATAACAGAACTTATGTAGCAGGCAAAACCCGAGGACAAACCATTCAGATTTTTTTTGAGGTCACTGTCTATTCAATGAAGTTTCATTGCGAAACCAGATTTCTAAGGGACTTGTTTGCTGTTCCTACCGCTTCCACTAGATGTCACCAGTCTTTAGAAATTTGTTGAGGTTATTCTTTTGTGTAATGAAGAAGTACGGCCGTCTTGAATGAGTGTCACGTGAAGTGTACTTTTTGAGAGAGGCACATGACTCAAAGTAGCGTCAGTTTGTTGTCTTCCTGTATTGAACACAGATAGTCCCGTCTTCAATTTGATCGATTAGTAACGTTTAAAAATACCTAACGTTGTATTACAAAAGTAGTTTGAAATGTTTTGGCAAAGTTTACAGGTAACTTTCGAGATATTTTGTAGTGATGTTGTGCAAATTGGAAGCTGTGTTTTTCTGGATCAAACGCGCCAAATAAATTGACATTTTGGATATATATCAACAGAATTAATCAAACAAAAGGACCATTTGTGATGTTTATGGGACATATTGGAGTGCCAACAAAAGAAGCTCGTCAAAGGTAAGGCATGATTTATATTTTATTTCTGCGTTTTGTGTCGCGCCTGCAGGGTTGTCGCGCCCCCAGGGGCTGATAACCCATAAAACACTCGATAGGCGAGAGACCAGTGTCTGAGCAGGGGAGGGTGTTTCAGGCGTATTCCACCGACACGAGTTGCTGGCTCCAGGTGGTGGGGTTGGCGGAGATGAGGCAACGAAGAGTCATCTCCAGGTCCTGATTGGCTCACTCCGAATGGCCGTTAGACTGGGGGTGAAACCCGCAGGACAGGCTGGCCAACGACCCAATGAGTGTGCAGAACTCTTTCCAGAACCAGGAAGAGAACTGAGGACCACTGTCGGAGACCATGTCCACCGGAAGTCCATAAATCCGGAAGATGTGCTGCACCATGAGCTGGGCCGTCTCGAGGGTAGCTTGGGGAGGGGAATGAAATGGGTGGTTTGGAAAACCTGTCCACCACCGTAAGGATAGTAGTGTTGCTATCAGACGGAGGGAAACCAGTGACAAAGTCCAGGGATATTTGTGACCAGGGATGGTGAGGGACAGGAAGTAATTGAAGGAGGCCAGCCGGAGCTTGCCGAGGAGTCTTATTCTGAGCACAGACAGTGCAGGCGGCGACGAATGCGGCGACGTCAGGGTCCATGGTGGGCCACCAAAAGTGCTGTCGCATAAAGGCCAGGATCTGACGGGAGCCAGGGTGGCAGGCAATCCTGGAGGAATGAGTCCATTATAGGATTGGGGAGTGGGCAGCGTCTGGGACAAACATCCGGTTAGCCGGGCCCCCCCCCTGAGCTCCGTCTGGGAACGCTGCGCCTCATAGGCCTGGATCTCCATTCCTCAGATGAGTGCAGCTGCCAGACACAAGGTAGGAAGGATGTTCTTGGGGTCTGAGGGTGTAGCAGCAGGGCTATAGCGGCGTGAAAGCACATCCAGCTTAACATTCTTGGACCCCGGGCGGTAGGAGATGGTAAAGTTGAAACGAGTGAAAAGCAGAGCCCATCGAGCTTGCCTGGAGTTAAGATGCTTGGTGCTGCGGAGATACTCCAGGTTCTTGTGATCTGTCCACACAATAAATGGATGTTCCACCCCCTTTAACCAGTGCCTCCACTCCTCCAACGCCATCTTCACCGTGAGTAGTTCTCGATCACCCACATCATAATTCCTCTTTGTGGCATTACTATGGGAGAAGAAGGAGCAGGGATGCATCTTAAGGTCCAGGGCAAAACTCTGGGACAGGACAGTCCTCACTTCGACATCCATAGCGTCGACCTCCACCATGAACTGATGGGACGGGTCTGGATGGATTAATATGGGAGCTGTGGTGAAGCGGTCCTTGGGAGAGCTGAATGCTGAAAGGGAGGAAGCCAAGGTGCTGTAATCCCGGATAAAACGGCGATAGAAATTGGCAAATTCTATGAAGCGTTGAGGCTGCACTCTGGACTGGTTTGAGGCCAATCCACCACTGCTCACACCGCTCTCCAAGAAAGGAGAGGGTGGAATGAAGTAATTCACATTTTTCTGCGTGAACAAAACAGTTGGTTCTCTAGGAGATGCTGGAGGATTTGTTGGACATGGAGTATGTTGTCTTGAGCTGAGCGGGAAAATACGAGGATGTCATTGAACATGAACCTGCTCAACATGTCACAGAGAACGTTGTTAACCAGGGCCTGGAACACAGCAGAAGCGTTGGTTAGACTGAATGGCATCACTAGTTATTTGTAGTGTCCGCTAGCCGTGTTGAAGGCTGTCTTCCACTCGTCACCTTCCCGTATCCGCACCAGAAGATGGTAGGCGTTCCGCAAGTCCAATTTAGAGAAAATGGTGGCTCCCTGGGGCGGCTTGAAAGCCGAGGCGATGAGTGGTAGCCGCTACCCGCTGAGGCCCCAGTAGTCGGTGCACGGGCACAGGGTTTTGTCCCTCTTCTCCACAAAGAAGAACCCTGAGCCGGCGGGAGAGGCAGAAGGACGGATACATCCTGCAGCCAGGGAGTCCTCGATGTACCTTTCCATAGCCTTGGTCTCCTGACCTGACAGTGAATACAGCCGTCCCCGCGGTGGTGTAGTGCGATCACGCAGTCATAGGGTTGATGCAGAGGAAGCGAAGTGGCCCGGGCCTTGCTAAAAACCTCCCGGAGGTCCTGGTGCTCCGCGGGAACAGTGGAGAGGTTCGAGGCTTGTTCCGAGCCCACAGGAAGATGTCCCGGGGCAGGCTGCGCCGACTTCAGGCAATAGGCGTGGCAGAACTGGTTCCAGCCCATGATAGCACCGGCAGTCCAGTCAATGAGGGGATTGTATCGCTGGAGCCATGAAAACCCCAATATCACGGGTACCTGAGTAGACTTGATGAGTGTGAACTGCATAGGCTCACTGTGGTTTCCTGACAGTCGCAGGTTGATAGGAGTTGTATTGTGGGTGGCTCTGCCTATAGAGCGCCCAGCCAGTGCTCTAACGTCCATGGGAATGGAAAGGGGCTGAGTGTGGATGCCCAGTTCTAACACCATGGTAGTGTCCATGAAACTCTCATTAGCCCCAGAATCAATGAGTACCCTGAGAGATTTTGACTGGTCGCACCACAACAGGATGACATGGAGAGGGGTATGAGTAAAGTGAGGAGGAAAGTACTCATATATACTGATGAGTGTGATATTTTAATGCACAGGTAGAAACGTAATGACCGGTTGTCCCACAATACAGACAACTCTTGGTTAACTATGCGTAAACATTCGGCTGGAGACAACCTAGCTCTACCAAGTTGCTTCGGCTCCGGAAGAGGCGAGTCGGCAGCACTCGGAGACTCTTGGGGGAACTCGGTTAACCTCGGATTCTCTCGGGGAACCTAGAAGCCGGGAATTTCCGGGATACCTCAGAGACAAGGTGGGATCCTTGGGCGAGCGAGTGGGACCGTAATCAGACCTCCTCTCCCTCCTACGTTGCCGTAGCCACCATCGATCCGGATGGTCAAGGAGATGAGCGAGCCGAGATCTGTAAGCAGGCAGGCTCAGGGTCAGGGCAGGAAGAGTGGTCAAAACCAGAAGAACTAGAAAACAGGGACTAGAGAACAGGAGTAGGGACGAACTGGCAACAGACAAACAGAAAACACAGGTATAAATGCACAGGGTATAATGGGGAATATGGGCGACACCTGGAGGAGGGTGGAGACAAGCACAAGATGGGTGAATCAGATCAGGGTGTGACAAATTTAATATTACTTTTGTAATACAGTAAATAGCCAAAAGTTAAGACTTACAAACTAATGTAACATTCAACCCATTTTTATTCCAATATGATTGTTTTCAATTGAAATGTTTTCAATTCACTTAAAATAAAAGTCAAAAATAAACAAAAATAGCTTCTTAGCAAAGAACAATTTCTCACGCAAAATCTTAGCTAGCAAGCTAGCAGTCATCATCATGGATCAGGTCGACAATCTACTGGCAAATCTTTTTCAATTCTTCTCATATGAAGATAAATTATTGATCAAATGTATCGGTGCTCATCTGCCATTGGACATAAACATTACACAACAAGTTGGAAATCGCAAATTCAACAATGAGTGTTTTGGAAGGAATCAGTGGCTAAGTAATCTTTTGCCAGCTATTCAGTTGAGTGGACGTGTGGTCCAAGTCTGGGTTTAAAGTTCTCTTTTCCAAGCTTAAAATGATAAACTTTCAACATTGGTCTTAGTGTCAATCCAACATGACTTCTGCGGTTTTCAAAATAACTGGATACTCGGAACTGGGAAATCTCATGCTTCAGTGAGTTCAAGACAACTGGGAAATCTGAAAACAATTTGCTCCGATTGGGAAAATACGTTATGATCGTTCATCCAACTTGGAATTCCAAGTCGGCAACTCGGGCCTCTTTCAAGAACTCCGACCTGAAGATTCAACCTTGTTTTTTCAAAGTTCCCAGTTATCTTGAAAGCACCATAAATCCAGAGAATGCCATTCTTTGATGATAAAATTTGCCCACAAAAGACCGCAGCGTCGCCTTCCCGTTCAAGTGAGCACAGCACAAGAAGGTGAGTCCAAAAATGTATTGTATGCTGCTGCTTAATTTATTTAATATGCCAGGGAGATATGTATCCTGTAGCTTAAAAAGTAATACTAAGTGTATGTTGGGTAGTAATCTGTTAGTAGCCCATGCGCCTCACCCAAATCACTTGGTCCCTTTTCCTCTAATAGTTAAGCCTACTGTTCTGAGCTTGGTGGTGCACATGTAGCCTGTTTAGAGAAACGTCATCATCAAATATTGTAAGAGCTTTCATTGTCTGCTTTATTTACCCCACTTTATTTATCCTACGGTTCTGACTTGGTGTATGGGGAGAATACTGTAAGAGTGGCTCATGTTCTGAATTCTGTTGCTGTACATTTCAAAAGTGCTGAATATTTTGGGAGAGTTTGCCCCACCAAAATGTACATGCTAAAATCGCCATTGGTCTTTTAACTATTTTATCACCTGGTGAAGTCACCAGTCAGTCACCAGTCTTTTCAAACAGCTCTTAGACTGAAAGGGAATTACGGTATCATAATTTTCACAATTTCACAGTATTATTCCAACCTCATAGTGTGGCAATATATTTAAAACACAGGAAAATCACATTCTTGACTTCACTGGGCCTTTAAAATGAGTAACTTTTTATTTTGAGGTTACTGTAACTGTACCATTCTTCTTATGTAATCATATAAAGGGTGCATGTTTAAGATAGCATGCATAGGTCACCGCAGGTTTGTGGAGATCTTCACAATTGCTGTAATAATCTGTGAAGAAACTCGAACAGCATTGATCACTTGCACCATGGACTTTTCATGTAATCTCAACTGCAATACAGGTAATTTGGTTCTGCTATTAGATGAAGCACAGTGATAACATGATCTGTTGTGTAAACAAAAATATCTGAGATTGTATTCCCAATTGAACTTTAGTGTGCTTTTAAATGGTTGAAAGCGCAGTGATAACACGTTGGAAAATCAACACACTTTTGGCTGTCTTTATCAGTTGGTGAATATAGGTTGTAATTTGATTGATCAACGTCTCAACCAAATATTACCCAGTTACCCACATTGAAATGACGTGGTGCGCCTAGTGGTTGGTTTACTCAGATTCAGGCAAAATGTTCAAACAATTAACCTCAAATACTCAATGAAAGATAAGAGAGCTTGGAGGAGAAAACAACACGGATTAAACTTTGACCCATAGTTAGCTGACACACACTATCCATGAATTTGTCAAATTACATTTGTTTCCAGGCGACGGAAGGTAATTGAGGAAACGTTTTTTTTTCTCCCCTTCTATCTTAGTTTTGACGTTTCCTGGAGGGCTGATCTCTGCAGGACCATTGGTGTTTGAGAAGGTAAAGTAGCTGGGAGAACAAAGGGCAGGGCCGTGGTATCGCTGCCTGCGTGGGAGGTTGAAAGGCCTTACGTTATCAAGCCTGAGCTAAGGGCAACTGCACCGACCAAACTAACAAAATATAGCCTATTCAGCCCACAGTAAAAACAGGACCAAAGTTTCACTTTTAGAATGAGAGTCCCTCTGACTGACTGCAACCAGCACGTCACACTACTGCTCTCTCCAAATAAACATCCTAACAAAGTAGGACGTACATGTCAAGGCCAAAATAGTTAGAACAGACTTTGTTTGAACAGATAATATCATAGGAAGTTGTAAATCAGTCAATTCAATGCAAACCAATTCAATTCATACTTTATTTCCACGTCACAGTATGTTGTGCAGAGCAGAGGACTTTGTCCTGCTTTGGCCTATAACATGCTAGAACAACTACCTTTGGCATTCATCTGCAGAAAAATGATGTATGTATGACTCATAAGATCGATAGTGGTCATTAGTCAAAATGTTAATCAACAATTCCAGTTTTGGATGTATGTGATTTTAAAGATCAAATGTTCTGTTTGGGTGCATTGTTCATTGTTTTGCAGTCATTGTCTATCGAATGTATCTAATATGCTATTCCTAAGGTATTTTACTCCAACTGAATCGACTGAGGAGTTGCAGAAGACATTGAGAACAGAGTCACTTCCCAGGCAGCTTGTGATTTGTCAATCAATGACTCTCCAGCGACGCGGCACATGTGAAGTCAACTGTCCCTGTTTGAGTGAGTTGCATGGGAGTTTTAAAGACATTTATAGAGGTTAGTTAATGATAACAGACTTCTGATACGGAAGGTGGACTTGGATACAACATGTCTCACATCACAGTGGAATCATTGTGGGAAATCTGTAAGACAGAAACTGAAAGAACGATCCAGTGGTCACTTCGGATAGAGGGAGGTGATCGCTACGGATACCGCATAATAAAGTGTTCAACTTTGATATCGAAATGTAATTGATGGTTATACAGTAGGTTAGAGAGGGGTAAGTTGAGCCATCCTTTCTTACATTCAGCGTCATTCCGTCAAGGGAAATATAGTATTCTTTCTAACAATGATATCTATATATATTCAGGATGTTGTGTATCCCTGGAAATAATCAGAGTTCATGTAATTTATGAACATTTGAACATTTGAACATCTTGGCCATGTTCTGTTATAATCTCCACCCGGCACAGCCGGAAGTGGACTGGCCACCCCATATATGCTCTCTCTAATTCTCTTTCTTTCTCTCTCTCGGAGGACCTGAGCCCTAGGACCATGCCCCAGGACTACCTGACATGATGACTCCTTGCTGTCCCCAGTCCACCTGGCCGTGCTGCTGCTCCAGTTTCAACTGTTCTGCCTTATTATTATTCGACCATGCTGGTCATTTATGAACATTTGAACATCTTGGCCATGTTCTGTTATAATCTCTACCCGGCACAGCCAGAAGAGGACTGGCCACCCCACATAGCCTGGTTCCTCTCTAGGTTTCTTCCTAGGTTTTGGCCTTTCTAGGTAGTTTTTCCTAACCACCGTGCTTCTACACCTGCATTGCTTGCTGTTTGGGGTTTTAGGCTGGGTTTCTGTACAGCACTTTGAGATATCAGCTGATGTACGAAGGGCTATATAAATACATTTGATTTGATTTGATTTAATGTAAACATTACAGTATTGAAAACATAGCTTGTCCAAAAAAAGTTGTCTCTTGGCAAGGTAAGTTAAGCCATTTCTGTACTGAAAAAAAAATATTACCACTACCTTTTTAAAACCATGTCTATCTTTTTTCCAAAACACAATTCAACACAATCACAACCACTTTTTATATTTATAAAAATCCTTTTAAGCATATTTTAACACAGGCTTAACACCTAACAAACACTTTGCACTTTTTAAAAAACTTTTAAGATAGGCCCTGTTGTTATGCCATATCCCTGCGATAATGCCTTGCATTACGCCTGTGAAGAAAACACTTAAATTCGCTCAACTTGCCATTGCCTCACCCCATGGCCATTGCCTCACCCCATGGCCATTGGCTCACCCCATGGCCATTGGCTCACCCCATGGCCATTGGCTCACCCCATGGCCATTGCCTCACCCTATGGCCATTGCCTCACCCCATGGCCATGGGCTCACCCCATGGCCATTGGCTCACCCCATGGCCATTGGCTCACCCCATGGCCATTGGCTCACCCCATGGCCATTTGCTCACCCCATGGTCATTGGCTCACCCCATGGCCATTGGCTCACCCCATGGCCATTGGCTCAACTTACCCCAAGGCAAACATTTTGCCTATATTAGCCCACGCAGCTACAAGGATGCACTTGCTAGGTTTAGGACCTCATGTTGAAGCTAATAGAGACAACTGATGTATAGAACAATCTTAAAATTATCTACTTTGGTAAAAAAATACAAGCATCATGAAACCTCTAACACAATAAATTCATTTGACTTGGTGAAACTGGACCTAGCTTCCTTACCATTCCCCCCCCCATGTGGTTAATTCCTTTACAGACTCCATGAAATTATGACCTCTTCCTAAATATTTGGTCAAATTATTGATTTTGTGTATGGTTTCCTATAAATAAGGATGGCTCAACTTACCCCACTCTTTCCTATATGAATCTAATGATGTAGTACTCTATTTTAACACTACCTTATCTTTGAGCAAAAAATATTGAGCAACTCAGCTGTGTCTAATAATTCCTTTAGGGTTACGTTTGACTTAATACCTAGCCTTGAATGTCTGTTTAACCAGAAAGATACAACAACGTGATTCATTTTGTTATATTTGACCATATTATTCACTAACACGTTCCTTTTTGACCAAGCCAGGAATTTGGACAATGGTACATGGCACTGTCAAGCCCGCTGCTTTGTGAGTTAGAATATTCCAGTATACAATAGGTAATGCCCTGTCCGACTTACTTTAAGATATGAGAAATCTCTGCCCTACTTTGGTTAGAAGAGTTAGAAGAATTTATGCAAGCTCATGGACGCATAGAGAACACTGTGACGTCCCTTGGTCATTAAACACTGTGACGTCCCTTGGTCATTAACATCACGTCCTAGACGTGTTTCAAAGACTTGCACTTACAGGCTCAAGTGCCATGGGTTTCCATGACCCCACAGTCAACATTTGTCGAACAAAGGGGAACGACTGTCTGGCTGTGTGAGGCCACAACAACTGTCTCCTCCTCCTGCCTGTGGTGGTTCTGATCCAACACATTCACAAGGAGCATGTGAGTCAGCAGGTTCAGGTTCAGAGGCTGGATCCCTTGTACAGTTACCGCCCTGGCAAGGAGTGCACAGGCACAGGCTTTGATCACAGGGCTACAGGACGGTGAACAATCACACCTCGCCCCATTAGTGGCCAGGGAATGAAACTGAGAATATACAGTGGGATTCATTTAAAAACAAAATTCTAGATCACAATTTGATATTTGAAAAAATCATATGAATAAAACGTTACAAACATAGGCCTATCTTCATTCATCTCTGGAATGAATATTCATAGATAAACCTCAAGTAATCAACTCAAATTTTGTCTGTTCAATATTCAAATGAATGAATGTATGAAAGAGCACGGACTAGAAAAAAAGAAAGTCAGAAAACAAATCATTGACAAAGAGTGACACGGAGCAAGAGGGAGCCTGAGAGAGAAAGAGGGAGAGTGAGAGACTGATGATTAAAGAGCAGTGAGCTCCCATGGCCAAAAGGAGCGACAAACCTCTGCCCTTGTTTGTTCCGCCAGGAATTCGCTGGCCAGGTGAAAAAGACACAGCATGGACAGGCTCTTAGGGCAGGGGAGTCTACCGTGAGGTGGCTGCAAGAAAGACATTCCTGTGGTCAATGATTGAAAGGCCGGCGGCGATGGTGGTTTCACAGCCACTCACAGCCCCAGCTATTGCCCTAGCTGCGTTTCACAGGGGAAGGGGCCAAAAACGCCTCTCTGTGTTTCTCTGTGTTTGGTCCATACATTTTGGATGAGGTGATCTGGTGCAATAACCAAAAGGTGTCTTCATAAAATAATTCATAAAGATCTTATTGTTATCCTCCATAGATGTTTTCAGTTTTGAAAGATTGAAAATTAACCTTGGGGAGGTGAAGCGAGCGCCTGCCTGACAGATGGGCAAAGTCTTGTTTTGGAGAAAATAGTGCTTTCCGTCAGCTGGTACTTACCCAAGGGTTCTCAGAAAACACCAAGGCCTCAGCATTATAGGCATGGTTGGTGTGACAGGAAGGACTGACCCAGTCCTGATGTGATGTAGCCTACACCTGCCTATCACTGACATACATCAATGAATGGTATGGCAATAATCAGGTATGTCTGGTCCAAAAACATGCTAGTGACTCGAACTATGTCAATGCTCCAACCCAGTCCTCTGCGTGGGTGACAAGATAGGACTGATGCCACTGTTTCCAGGGCGTACGGGTGGCTTTCTCAGGAGTCACAGATAGGAACTAGTGTCATGCTGACAGGACACTGCCTTCACCTTACAGCCCATTTAGACAATATTGTCTGTAGAAACAAATTAAATCCATCATACAGTAGTACCTGAAAATCTATGTATCTGCAGCCATGGTCACATCCTGTTTTCCAACAGGTCAGGTCAGAGAGCAGGTGCTGGTAGGGAAAGCCAGGGTAGGGTAGGGAGAGGTGTCTTTACTGGCAATTGGTTGAAGATAAGGTGAGCAAAGACACTGACTGGGTGGGGTGGTCTAGTCTGGTCAGCTGCTGGTCGGTCATATGATCTTGATCTTAAAACGTGTCATTGAACCAGACACAGTGAAGTTCAATGGGCAGCCGCTCCTGTTCCTGTTAAGATTCATTTGTGTTGAGCAAACACTCCTGGGGGCTGTGGAGTCACTGCAGCTGCAGCCACAGAAATAGCTGGGTTGATAATGCAGAGGTTAAGGGATTTGCTTACACTCAGCAGGCCAATTGTTTCATATGACCCAAATAAGGATAACGTAGAGATAATATCCAGCCATATTGCATCATGTCTCCCTGACGGACGGAGGGACTCATCAAACTGTCTGAAACTGTTAAACTCAAGACAAACGAGTGCAGTAGGGGGTTAGTGAGTCTAATCCAGAATGGCCAGCAGGGCCAGCATGGCCAGGGTGTCAGAGGGCCCGACCCAGGGCAGAGTGTGCCGAAGGAGTAATGAAATCCCCCCCCGCGGGAGGGAGGTGGGCCTGATGTTATGTCCAGATGGAGCTCAGCAACAGTACTGTACTACACTAAAACCTATTGACTATCCAAAAGTAAAGTAGTATTCTGAAAATCTAGCACGATCATACAGTAGTAATCAATTATGGGTATGTTGAGGATAAGGTAACAGGTAGGAGGCTTTTATATGTACATCATCTACTGTATACTTTATAGTGTTCTTGCTATCTCAACTTTAGTTAACAAACTTACCACGGCAAAGAAGAAGTAGCAATGAAATATGAATAACTCCAATAATTCTAATATATAAGTGACCTTTGGCTGTATAGGTGCTAATATCAGGTGTGTGCTGATTGTTGTATATCTGTTGTACCTCTCGCCCTGCATAGGACCATGTTTTCTAAACACACTTCCCTTGCTGGTGGTTCCCTAAAAGAGCACAGGTGGCCAACGTCTAAAAGAGGGAAGTCATTTAATTTTACAATGGTATACAGTAGGCCATTAAGAACCATTTTAATTAACTTTCATCAACGCTCGTCTTTTTTTTATGGGAGGAAGTTTATATTAGTAGACACCTGCAACTCTTCCCATTCACAAAACAATTGGTTGGCTAATCCTGGGCGTGTTGCTGCTATGTGGAAGTACATACTGTATGCATTACATAAATGTCAACAAAGATAAACTTCCTGATATGAACATTCAAACCACATTAGAATTAACGGCTACTTCATGACATCCTATTTCTTCACATTATGTTAGTCACTCAATTTATAAAAAGCATGAGCTGGCTCACACCCAGAGAAAATGGTTTAGTGTAGAGGTGCTGACTAATTGCGAAGAAACTGTAAGCTATAAAAAGAAATAAAGAGAGTCGCACACTCTATATATATAAGCTCACAGTAACTTATTGGGTAAAACACCAACGTTTTGGCATCACAGTATCCTGTTTCTGCATCACAGACAACAATAGCCTAATATATTACATATGCTGTAAACTATAGTCTTTTAACAGTTTCACTCAATACATTCTAATCAACCTAATAATTATGACACACCCCTCACTATTGTCACTGGTTGCACTAACTGCACTGTTTGTCAACATAACCTGGTTCAAAGCATTCATGACATTACCCTGAAGAAGGCACAGTGATGCTGAAACACTGGTGATTTACCCAATAAATTACTGGGAGTTTATTTATATAGAGTGTGTGACTCTTTATTCATTTTTGCCACTCAATTAATCAAAAATGATTTACTTCATGAAAAAGCCATTTCAAGAACTGATCTGTTTATATAGTCTATCCTAGTAGGTTCCCTTGAAAATGGTTATCAAAACCCAATGCTCAACCCAAGGCAGGACAATGTCTCACATTTATTCAGTGAGTAAGTATTATTGTCGGCCATTATTCTGACGAGGAGTACCAGATACCATTTTGATTCTGTTATATAACCTGTAACAATGGAGCAGCTTGGTAGTTGGTTGTCCACTACTCCTCCCAGCCACCCGTAGAGAAACCCAGAGGACAATTAAAGAGACGAGGAGATTTCCCGCTTCCCCTGGGACAATCAAAACTGCCATTTCAATTTCCAGGACTGCGTTACGGCAAATTACTTCTAGCCCAGTGATTGCAATCACTAGACTGTGGTAGCGGGACTCATGGGTGGCATGTCCCCATCAGGAACCTCTCACACTCTCTCACACACACACACACACACACACACACACACACACACACACACACACACACACACACACACACACACATGCATCCACACACGCGGTATCAGAGGTTTGTTTTTGTAATCATATAGGGCGGACGTGCGTCCTTTCTCATCCCCTGCAGAGCGCGCCCATCCTACGCGTCCATATCCATTTAGTGGGTGTATGTGTGTGTGTGAGAGAGAGTGTGTGTGTGTGTGAGTGTGTGTGTGCAGATGCCACAATCGATTGTGGGCTATGTGCCACTCATATGTCAGAGGACAATGAGAGGGCTAGGGCAGATATTAGTGAACAATGGTCATCAGTCTGGTCGCAGAGGCACAGCGCGGCAAAAAAAAATTGGCTGTCAGAGCAATTAAAACAGGGCTCATGGTCAGACGGTCTTTGTGTTAACGGACCAATTGAGTGGAGGACTAGGTAGCTACACCACATCCTCCACATGCAACTAACCCAAAAGTTGTAATTTCTCTGTGCGTAATGTATGTGTAGCCCGTATTATACCTATTTCTATGCTTCCCGTTCTTAAGTTTTGTTTTTGCATCTGTTACTTTCAGTTTTGTACACCAGCTTCAAACAGCTGAAAATACAATGTTTTTGGTTATGGAAAATGTATTTCACAGCGGCTTAGATGGTACAATGATTCTCTACACTACACTTGCTTGGTTAGTCACGTAAACTGAAATTAGGCAAACGATTAGAATTTGAGCAAGGGGCGTTAGGTAGCCTAGTGGTTAGAGCATTGGGCAAGTAACTGAAAGGTTGGTGGATCGAAGCCCTGAGCTGAGAAGGTAAAAATCTGTTGTTCTGCCCCAGAACAAGGCAGTTAACCTACTGTTCCTAGGCCATCATTGTAAATAACTGACATGCCTAGATTAATAAATTTAAAAAAAAACAACAGGAAATGGCAGAATTTACACTCCATCCACTGAGACAGCTGCCAGAACAGCAGGATTAAAAACATGCTATGGAGATCTCTCTGTTGGCCTGAAACAAAGAAACAGATTATTGTGATTTAGCTGTCTACTCAGCTCGTGGTTCAGGGGGGGGGGGCTGGGAATCACTCCTCACCCACCTGTTAACCTGATCCTGTAGGAATGTTTCCTTGTGTGACCGGATGCACGCATAGCCTTGTGAACCTGCCACAGTGCTCCACTGAAGCCACCACAACGAGAATGCCTCTCAACCCACACATCTATCCCTTCTGCTGTTAACACTGTTTCATGAATACAAAAGAGACTTAAATGTTAAGACATTTCAAAAATGTCTTCAATGGTTGTGAAACAAACGTAACCGAAATGATGTATATGATTGTTTCGTATACCTGATCTCAGTATAAGTATGATGATTATGTATTATGGCATTGGAGAGTGAAGTCTGGGCCTTATCTGTAATAGCTCAGACGGATCATTGAATCATTATGATTTCCATGCTCCAGCCTAATGAAGTACAAATAAATAATCTGAGCATGGTAGCATGCATACCATTCCATTGTTACAGGGTGCTCACTTCCAACTAATTGAACCTATTCAGAGTTTGGTTGATGTTGTTTTGTGATGTTACTAACGTGTGGCCAGAGCGTGTCTCTCATTACCGCCGCAGAGCCTGCCAAGCATCTGCTCCTCCACTCCGGCCCCAGCTCTCTTTTCACCGCTTTCTGGGTGATTTCGTTACTCATATTCCAAAATCTGTTTGGCCACTCTCCTCTCTTAACCTTTGTCACCCCAGCCCTCTCCCTTCTCTGTCCGTCCCTATGATAATGGGGGTCTTCCCCCTGCTCAGTCTGGTGCCTGTGGCACCTTCTCCGCTCGCCCATCTGTTGCTGGTGGGTGCGAGCGCCACGCTCCAGTCCTCTGAGCACCGTGCCAGAACCTCGCGGCCATTCATGGACACCAGCTTTGATTCGCTTTGTTGCTGCTAACTGTACTGAGGGCGCCAACATTTGTTCCAGCATAAAAGAGGTCCTTGTATCTTCACTGGGTGGTGGGGTTGTGGTTTTTGAAGAGGTGAGGGGGAACGGGGAAGGAGGGTGGTGGTGGTGGTCACATTTGTTCTGTGCCTTTTTACCAGGTCTTGACTCTACCCTCGCACTTGACATTCAGGAGTGACATCTTTGTTTTGTTTTTGTTTTTGATGCTGCTACTTTACAAAGCCAAACTTCTTGGACAGTTCCGAGGCGACATTCAGAGTGAACAAAGCTGACACAACAGATAACAAGATAACTTGCACTTACTTTGCTATTGGTGACAGTAATGGCCATCAGCAGACAAAACAAAAGGTGGGATGGGGCGGGATCGAGGGCATTTTTGGGAAAGTCTGCATGTTTGCTTTCCAGATGGTTTCACACAAACTGTTGGCAAACAAACTTAATTAGGCAACAAACAAAGGTTGACAAATGCATCTTTATAATAATAGAAAATGAGGTGCATCATGCTCATTCATGCCGTCACAGTCATTACATTGACAAACTGGAAGCATGAATAAAGCCACTCCAGTTTTGCCTCTGCTTATGATGTCATAGAAACTTGTAGAAACTTGTATTGCCAAGTATTTCCACCATGTTTAATGGCTAAGGAAAACATGTCATGACTTTAATAATCTCCAACTCCCACCGCTATACCTTGGATAATCTATGCTGTCCATTTGCACCAGTCAGCCTAGACAAGATGTCCCGCTAAATTAAGTGTTTTTTATTTGTATTATTTTTTTAACCAATTTTTTTAAACAAATTTTTCTCCCCAATTTCGTGGTATCCAATTGGTAGTTACAGTCTTGTCTCATCGCTGCAATTCCCGTACAGACTCGGGAAAGGCAAAGATTTAGAGGCATGCGTCCTCCGAAACACATCGCAGCCAAGCCAAACTGCTACTTGACACAATGCCCGCTTAACCCGGAAACTAGCCGCACCAACATGTCAGAGGAAACACCGTACACCTGGCGATCGTGTCCGCATGCATTGCGCCTGGCCCACTACAGGAGTCGCTAGCGCGCGATGGGACAAGAACATCCCTGCCTGCCAAACCCTCCACTAACCCGGATGATGCTGGGATAATTGTGTGCCGCCCCATGGGTCTCCCGGTCGCGGCCAGCTGCGACAGAGCCTGGACTAGAAACCGGGATCTCTAGTGGCACAGCTAGCACTGCGATGCAGTGCCTTATACCACTGCGCCACTCGGGAGGCCCTTGCTAAATGAAGTTACACAAAAACTCATCTCAGTCATTTCTTAGACTCTTTAGAAGCTCTCAATCAGTTCTCAATAAGAAAGATTGAAGCCCAGACAGGTTCATTGTGACGCTATGAAACCTGTGCTCTTATTTGTTATGACCAGCAGTTGAGAACTGAACCGCCCTGTGATTGTATCAGAGATGCGTAGACAAATAGAAAATGACCACGGGTGGCCAGGCCTAGTTGCTCTGCTTGCCCAAAGGGATGGAGCACTGAAGAGGCCGGCTGAGGCTGACCACGATCAAAACACAAACAGCTGATGTACTGTACAGTCCAACCACCCCCTACTGGCTACCAGCCTCCCACCAGAAAACTTATTTTTGGTACAACTGTGAAATCAGCAGCAGGGAGGGGCCATTGTATGAGCAACTAATGAGTTTCATATAGAAAGGGAGAATGAGGTCAGTGCTCTGGGGAGATGGTGGCCTCCCATTGAGAGAGAGTCACTGGGACTGGTCTAAGACTGGTCACCATCATGTCACCGTCTGAGGCTGGGCACGCTTCACTCTCCCCCCACCGCTGACCCACATATCTGCTGGAGAGGAAACTCGTCAAGCATTGCATCAGGGTCAAGGAGGTGAGCTGCTGGTGGCGGGAGTTGGGGTGATGTGTTTAGTTCCCCTCTAACTTGGTTCATATAGTCATATATAATCATGTTCACATTTCATGCTCCATATGATACAGACATACAAAACCAGAGGATGGATTGTTTGATTACTTTACAATTAAATATGTTGTATTCATTTGAGGCTCTAGCTGCATTGGTATTAAGGGAACAGGTGTCCTAAGTGGTATGAATTATTAATTAATGTGTTAATATCTGTGCATATTGGAAGCGAGTTTGATAAATGCAGTCCTGCCTATGTTTATTGAAGGATATGATAAAAAAAGACTAGTATGCCACAATATGGCAAGTGCACCCCCCTCCGTAGCCCTATATGCACTTCTGTATATGAATAGATTATTTCCAAAATGCTATATCCACCTACTTTTCACATTTGTGTTTTTTAATCAGAAATGATTGCATATGGTTACCTTCATGTGTGTACATTTACTGTTCTCGTATTTTTTTATTCATAGATGTGTAAGAAAATATTTTTGTTGCTAAACGCTCCATATCTGTCACGCCTGCTCCCGCGCTCGAGGGAGCAGGCATGCTGATCATTACGCACACCTGTCATCATCAATATGCACATCAGCGCAATATTAGACTAACCTGGACTCCTTCACTTTGTTGATTGCCCCCTCTATATCTGTCTGTTCCTCAGTTTGTTCCCAGTGTCAGCATATTGCCATTATGTTTCCAATGTTCACTCCCTGTACTTGCTTCTCCTCTCCCTGCGTCTGTCCTCACAGAATTCTGACACCAATATTGGAAGCATCAGGGAGTTTTTTTTGTTTTGGTTGGTGACGTCGGGTCCAGGGTCGCTGCCAAAGGAACCGAGGGTGCCCCAGCTGGCTCATCGGGCTTCCATGCCTTAGCTGGCTCGAGAGGTTTCCTTGCCTTGGTTGGCTCGGCAGGCTCCCACGCCTGAGCCGGTTCGTCAGGCTCCCTCGCCTCAGCCGGTTCATCAGGCTTCTACTCTTCAGCTGGCTCGTCAGGCTCCCACGACTTAGCTGGCTCGTCAGGCTCCCACACCTCAGCTGGCTCGTCAGGCTTCCACATCTCAGCCGGCTCATCAGGCTCCCATGTCTCAGCTGGTTCGTCAGGCTCCCACGCCTCAGCAGGATCATCAGGCTTTCACGCCTCAGCCGGCTTGTCAGGCTCCCAAGCCTCAGCCAGCTCGTCCGACTCCAATGTCTCGGCCAGCCCGTCAGGCTCCCTAGAGTACTGTCACGCCTGCTCCCGCTCCACCTTCCTGGCGCTCGAGGGCGTGTCATGTCATTACTGCATGTCATTACTCGCACCTGTCACCATCATTACGTGCATCAGAGCAATATTGGATATTTTGGACTCACGTGGTCTCCTTAACTTTGTTGATTGCCCCCTCTATATCTGTCTGTTCCTCAGTTGGTTTCCTGTGTCAACATATTCTCATTATGTTTCCCCTGTTCAGACGCTGTCCTTGTTTGTTCCATGTCAGTTATTTACTAAATGTTCACTCCCTGCACTTGCTTCTCGTCTCCCAGCGTCTGTCCTCACATTTATCCATTGTTTAGCTAGAATAGAATGTGTGTATCCTGTACATTTGACTGGGATATGTGGTTGTCTCACCTAGATATCGTAAGATGAATAAACTTATGGTAAGTCGCTCTGGATAATAGCATCTGCTAAATTATTAAAATGTCAAACGGAAATGTTTTACTTACAGATCTGATATTACAATATATATATTTTTAAATAGTCACAAATGTATTATTTCTCTGAGGGTGAGATGGATATGCACTGTACGCTGAGTATACAGAACATTAAGAATACCCACGCTTTCCATAACATAGACTGGCCAGGTAAATCCAGGTGAAAGCTATGATCCCTGATTGAAGTCACTTGTTAAATCCACTTCAATCAGTGTAGATGAAGGGCAGGAGACAGATTAAAGAAGGATTTGTAAGCCTTGAGACATGGACTGTGTATGTGTGCCATTCAGAGGGTGAATGGGCAAGACAAGAAATGGAAGTGCCTTTGAGCAGGGTATGGTAGCAGGGTATGGTAGTAGGTGCCAGGCACACCAGTTTGTGCCAAGAACTGCTGGGTTTTTCAGGCTCAACAGTTTCCCGTATGTATCAAGAATGGTCCACCACCCAAAGTACATCCAGCCAACTTGACACAACTGTGGGAAGCATTGGAGTCAACATGGGCTAGCATCCCTGTGGAATGCTTTCAACACCTTGTAGAGTCCATGCCCTGACGGATTGAGGCTGTTCTGAGGGCAACAATTTTTTGGGGGGGGTATACTCAGTGTATAGCGTTTTGCAAAAACAAAAACCTAATTATTTGTCTCTCTGAAACTCTTCATGTAGAGAATACCCTTTTGGACAACAGATGATAGCTATACTAACATCATTATAACAGATTTTTCACCAACCAGTTTAATTGGCATGTAGTAACATACATTCTTTAGGTGCGTACCAACATGTCTGTGCATCTATAAGATGCCTACTGGGAGCCTCAGAGACATTATGTCAATAGACTGGCCTGTGCCTTCAGGAAAATCCTTCGATGCTTCAAAGGCATTTCCAGCAAGTCAAAATGATGTTTTATTTCCATATTTCAAACAAGTTCCTGGCATAGTTGCCTCAAAGTTATGTGACATTTGCAATAGACTCGCATGTAATTGTCTTTGAATCGGGTCACTTTATGCCAAACCGTATATCATTCCTATCATATAAAACACCATTGATTAAAGTGAATATTTCCCAATTTTTTCACCAGTCCCAACAAGAACATATATTTCAGGTTTTTCCAATCATATGCAGCTCACCTCATTAAACAGACTGATTAAATAAAACCAATGAATCTGGGACCTCCATCTCTGCCTTTCTTTCCCGCTGACACCACAGCATGTCTCAAGCTGCACACAACAACCCTGCAAGGTCTCATCTGTCCAGACTGCCTTGGGGTCAAAGTTGATGCCCTCTAGCTACCATTGCTCCAGTGTATCAAGTCAGTGAGCAAAGTGACAGTGCTGTGGCTATTGTCTGCTGGTACTGTCCCAGAGACAAAAGGAGCACCTGCCTGCCAGATCATTCCCAGGGCCTCCACGAGTCCATCTACAGCCCTCACAGTCCCCACACTGGCCTGCCATGCGCCCGGCACAAGGCCTCTGTTGTTACACCAACTCCCCCCTCTCCTTTTCCCTCTAATTGGCGAGGGGTGTAGAGGAGGTGGGTATATGGCACACCCTGGGGTCATGTTTGCGGGAGAGTGCAGAGCCAGGCGTGTTAAATGTACATCTGTTCAGCAAGATGCGCACCCCCGAAAAGTGCGAGGCAAAAGAACAAGCACATGCTTATTCTTTCAGAAGGAACAGATAGGCTGCGTCATGTTGGCATGTGGCTGGTGCACCAGAGGGCAAGCTGTCCATCCACAAAGGTTCTCTCGTGGTCCATGTTGGCGACTGCATCCCGGGGAGAAGTGTCACGTGCAGGTGCAGGTGTCATTTTCACTGGTCGGTGCCAAATGCAACGGCACGGACAGAGGGACATATGTTACAGGATCTGGCACGGCATAAGCAGAGGAAGCTAGGAACACTTGTTGCACATCTGACCATTAGTGCGTGCCAAATAAGTAGCTGTGAGTTTGTAATGATTTGAATGTGACTCCTACTGAGAGGCTTTAACATCTAGATAACTCGCGGCAGAACGAGCTGTGCAGGCTTGTTCATCCCTTCAAGCAGATGACTCGCTTCAGTTCGATGGATAGGACACATTTCAAAATGACTTACTCTTGCCTCAGATGGTCATTGTAAAACATGTCAAATTTTTTAAGCACACTATAAGATAAATCAATCCTCACACCTGTGGAAAACGAGCACTTCCTTTCAATCAGGAAAGAGAGGAAACAGGCATGTTTACTACAAATTTGATAGACAGTAAACATTTCCTAAATACTTCACACTGAATACTTCACTAAATACTTCACACTGTCCACACTGAAACTGGTATTCCATTCCACTGTAATCTAGACATGCACACCTCATGAAATTCTACTCTGAGGACACAAGAAGATTCTGGAAAGGGATGTTTCACACTTAAGTCAGGGAGCTGGCTGTGTTACTATCAATTCAAGGGGTTTTAGTAGCAGCAATATTTGAGACATTCTATCATACACAATAGCGATAGTGGCGTGTCTCTACTCAGCTCAGAGTCTCTGTGTGTGTCGTTATGGGTCTCTGTGTCCCCTATGCCAGCAGCAGCATTCTGGACTGTGGAGCCACACACTGCTCTGCAGATAAGGCTGTCCATGAGAGGGAGCCGGGCAAGGCCAGCGACTGGGTCAGACAGATCACTCTGCCCCGGCCCACTCCATAAGTGACTCAGGTACACACGATGCTCTGACTGCTGGATTCCACTGTACACAGCAGTAGCCTGAAACACACACAGCATTCAGCCGAATACACATAGCATGCTGCTGCATGTATTAGGTTAGAGGTGAGAGGTTGAAGGGTGCAGCCCAAGTGGAGCCCCCTGCCTCAGCGCAGCCTGTTTGTTTTGGAGAGCAAATAGAGAAGAATTACAAAGCAGCGGCCACTTTGTTGAGCCATCCAACTTGTTTGGGTTCTGGAAAATAGATTTTGGTGTGTTGTACAGTGGAGGCTGCTGAGGGGAGGATGGCTCATAATAATGTCTGGAACAGAGCAATGGAATGGCATCAAACACAGGGAAACCATGTGCTTGATGTATTTGCTATCATTCCACTTATTCCGCTCCAGCCACTAACCGCGAGCGCCGTCCTCCCCAGTTATGGTGCCACCAACCTCCTGTGGTTGTACACAGAGGTCTACTACCGCCAATAAAAACAGGATGAATTTTTAAAAAACTGACAAATGCTAATGAGCATTCTAACACAATGACTACTACTATAAAACTGGCCCACAAAACTATTGAGTAGTCACATTAGTTGACAATAACTATATAAAGTATATTAAAGGCCCAGTGCAGTCATAAACGTGATTTTCCTGTGTTTTATATATATTTCCAAACTATGAGGTTGAAATAATACTGTGAAATTGTAAAAAAATATGATAATGTCCTTTTACTGGAAGAGCTGTTAGAAAAGGCCATCTGAAATTTCAGGCTGTTTTGGTGGGATGCGTCCCACCAAAACAGCGTTCCAAACCTTTCTGCCAATAACAGCTAGTTTTCCGTTTTCCCTTCCCCACTCAGACCACCCCCAGGCAGTCATAGTAAAATTCTTGCTTGAGAAGTTGTTCTTTTGCTAAAAAGCTATTTTTGTTTGTTGTCTTTTTAACCACTTAAATGAAAAACAATCAAAGTAAAGGCACTTAAATGTTACCAAGAAATGATTTGATATTGAGATAAAAACATCTGCATTGGACCTTTAAGATTGAACAAAGATACAAGCAAAGATAAACTCATAATTAAACATAAGTTCTAATTAAAATGTATGCATGCATTTAGACTGATTTGCTGATCATCCACTTTAGTGCAAAGTTCCTTTGAGGAATGAGCACCACCTATTGGTGAATTGGTTAACTAGCTCCTCTGCACATCAATGATATACCCACAGGATCCTCACTATAAATATGTATATGTAGCAGTGTTCAGCATGCTCCTAACAAGGGCTCCACAAAACACCTCACTTTCAGTACGCAGCATTTGGAAACAAAAATGCTAATACCACATGCGAGTCAATGGAGGGAACAGCAGAGAAGACAAAATGTGCTTTCATGACAGGGAGTTCTGAACACATAAATCCCCTGTGCTCTCTTTGATAAGGCTTGAATTCACCACCAATCATGTAACACCACAAAAGCAGCCACAACCTCCACCCCCAAATAGCACCATGTGAAAAATAAAAGGCCATACAACACTTCTGAAACCAGGCCAAAGTGAATACTGTCTTGAGATGCTCACACAATCAAGTTACTCTAATGCAAGTGGACAGGCGATCTTTCTGCTATAGTCAGCAGGCACAATATGCCATAATTACGTATTCACAAAATGCAAGCATCTTAAATGTTCGTGCAAAGAAACCAAAGCCTTTAAAACTAAATAGGACCAGGGGAGATGCTAAAGGAAGTGATACACTCAGATCACTACAAGTAAATTACAATTTATGTTCTTGCTAAGTATAGGAGGGCTCAACTCATTCTAAATAAATACACCGGCTCAACCCATAGGTCAATACTGAAAAACAGAAGAATAGAGGAGCCCATATTTACACTGTGCTAAGTAATATGGTGGTCTGGCATTGTTCCACTAAAATGGCTAGGATATTCCAGTACTTGGAAATGGGATAGTGTTGAAGATGTGGGAAACTTGACAGGATACTTTTATGTCCACAACACAATATAGAAGAGACTACTAGGAATTTCTGTTTTAACTCCTGGAAGATCGCACAAGAAGGCATAATTACTCATTATTTGAGTATTCTCTTTCAAAGGCTAAGGTTGGAGACCATGTTAGCAAATGTCTGTTCCTCTCTTCACATGCCATGGGAGATTGATTGGCTCATAATTACATTCAAACATAACCTGAAGAATAGTTAACTAGGGGGAGAACAACAGCAGTCCAACCTTTGTGAACAGGCCAGGGACCTCACTCCATAATACTCCAATCAGAAAATAGAGATGCATCTACTATGGTTCTACTTTTTCCAATAGCGTCAGAGAAAACCGTACACTGTATCTGTAATACTTTGTATGTTTTGAAGAGTGACTGCCCGTAAAAAGCAACTGATCTTTTTGAAAATAGCCCATGTGGCATCAATATGAGTCAGAAACATTTATTCTGGTGTCAAAAGTGTAAGTAGGATTCAAATCAAATCAAATTGTATTTGTCACATGCACCGAATACAACTGGTGCAGAGCTTACAGTGAAACGCTTACTTACAAGCCCTTAACCAACAATGCTTTAAGTAGTTAAGAAAAAAATAAAATATTATGTGTTAAGTAAAAAATACACAAGTAAAAAATTGAAAATACAAAATAAAAAAGTAACAAATAATTAAACAGCAGCAGTAAAATAACAAGCGATACTATATGGGGGGTACCGGTACAGAATCAATGTGCAGGGGCACCGGTTAGTCGAGGTAATTGAGGTAATATGTACATGTAGGTAGAGTTAAAGTGGCCATGCATAGATTATAAACAGAGAGCAGCAGCAGCGTAAAAGAGGGTTCTGGGTAGCCCTTTGTGTAGCTGTTCTGGAGTCTTATGACTTGGGGGTAGAATCTGTTAAGAAGCCTTTTAGACCTCAAATTTGCGCTCCGGTACCGCTTGCAGTGCGGTAACAGAGAGAACAGTCTATGACTAGGGTGGCTGGAGTCTTAGACAATATTTAGGGCCTTCCTCTGACACCGCCTGATAAAGAGGACCTGGATGGCAGGAAGCTTGTGATCAAATCAAATCATTTGTCACATGCGCCGAATAATGTTTACTTACAAGCCCTTAACCAACAGTGCAGGTCAAGAAGAGTTAAGAAAATATTTAACAAATAAACAAAAGTTTAAAAAAAACACAATAACATAACAATAACAAGGATACTGAGTCAGTGTGCAGGGGTACAGGTTAGTTGAGGTCATTTGTGCATGTAGCTAGGGGGGAGGGGTCAATGTAAATAGTCCGGTGGCCATTTGATTATTTGTTCAGCAGTCTTATGGCTTGGGGGTAGAAGCTGTAAAGGAGCCTTTTGGTCCAAGACTTGGCACTCCGGTGCCGCTTGCCATGCGATAGCAGAGAAAACAGTCTATGACTTGGTTGACTGGAGTCTCTGACAATTTTACTTTTTATTTTTTATGGGCTGACATCACCTATTATATAGTTCCTGGATGGCAGGAAGCTTTGCCAGAGTGATGTACTGGGCATTACGCACTCCCCTCTGTTTTGAGTTTTTATTTTTTTCACCTTTATTTAACCAGGTAGGCTAGTTGAGAAAAAGTTCTCATTTGCAACTGTGACCTGGCCAAGATAAAGCATAGCAGTTTGACACAAACAACAACACAGAGTTAAAGATGGGATAAACAAACATACAGTCAATAATACAGTAGAAAAAAAGAAAACAAAAAGTCTATACACAGTGAGTGCAAATGAGGTAAGATAAGAGATTTAAGGTAATAAATAGGCCATGGTGGCTAAGTAATTACAATATAGCAATTAAACACTGGAATGGTAGATGTGCATAGGAGGTAGATGTGCAAAGGAGCAAGATAAATAAATAAATACAGTATGGGGATGAGGTAGTTGGATGGGCTGTTTACAGATTGGCTATGTACAGGTGCAATGATATGTGAGCTGCTCTGACAGCTGGTGCTTAAAGCTAGTGAGGGAGATATGAGTCTCCAGCTTCAGTGATTTTTGCAGTTCGTTCCAGTCATTGGCAGCAGAGAACTGAAAGGAAAGGCGGCCAAGGGATAAATTGGCTTTGGGGCTGACCAGTGAGATATACCTGCTGGAGCGTGTGCTACTACTGGGTGCTGCTATGATGACCAGTGAGCTGAGATAAGTCAGGGCTTTACCTAGCAGAGATTTGTAGATGACCTGGAGCCAGTGGGTTTGGCGACGAGAGTGAAGCGAGGGCCAGTCAACGATAGCGTGTTCTTGCCGTGTCTGAATCCTGGCTCAGGAAGGCCACCAAAAATTCTGAGATTTCCATACCCAACTATAACATTTTTCGTCAAGATAGAACTGCCAAAGGGGGAGGAGTTGCAGTCTACTGCAGAGAGAGCCTGCAAAGTAATGTCATACTTTCCAGGTCCATACCCAAACAGTTCGAACTACTAATCTTAAAAATTACTCTCTCCAGAAATAAGTCTCTCACTGTTGCCGCCTGCTACCGACCTCCCTCAGCTCCCAGCTGTGCCCTGGACACCATTTGTGAATTGATCGCCCCCCATCTAGCTTCAGAGTTTGTTCTGTTAGGTGAACTAAACTGGGATATGCTTAACACCCCGGCAGTCCTACAATCTAAGCTAGATGCCATCAATCTCACACAAATCATCAAGGAACCCACCAGATACAACCCTAAATCTCTAAACAAGGGCACTCTCATAGACGTCATCCTGACCAACTGGCCCTCCAAATACACCTCTGCCGTCTTCAACCAGGATCTCAGCGATCACTGCCTCATTGCCTGTATCCGCTACGGAGCCGCAGTCAAACGACCACCCCTCATCACTGTCAAACGCTCCCCAAAACACTTCTGTGAGCAGGCCTTTCTAATCGACCTGGCCCGGGTATCCTGGAAGGACATTGACCTCATCCCGTCAGTTGAGGATGCCTGGTTATTCTTTAAAAGTAACTTCCTCACCAGTCAGGAAAGCTAAGGCCAGTTTCTTCAGGCAGAAATTTGCATCCTGTAGCTCCAACTCCAAAAAGTTCTGGGACACTGTGAAGTCCATGGAGAACAAGAGCACCTCCTCCCAGCTGCCCACTGCACTGAGGCTAGGTAACACGGTCACCACCGATAAATCCATAATTATCGAAAACTTCAACAAGCATTTCTCAACGGCTGGCCATGCCTTCCGCCTGGCTACTCCAACCTCGGCCAACAGATCCGCCCCCCCCCCGCAGCTACTCGCCCAAGCCTCTCCAGGTTCTCTTTTACCCAAATCCAGATAGCAGATGTTCTGAAAGAGCTGCAAAACCTTGACCTGTACAAATCAGCTGGGCTTGACAATCTGGACCTTCTATTTCTGAAACTATCCGCCGCAATTGTCGCAACCCCTATTACCAACCTGTTCAATCTCTCTTTCATATCGTCTGAGATCCCCAAGGATTGGAAAGCTGCCGCAGTCATCCCCCTCTTCAAAGGGGAAGACACCCTGGACCCAAACTGTTACAGACCTATATCCATCCTGCCCTGCCTATCTAAGGTCTTCGAGAGCCAAGTCAACAAACAGGTCACTGACCATCTCGAATCACACCGTACCTTCTCCGCTGTGCAATCGGGTTTCCGAGCCGGTCACGGGTGCACCTCAGCCACGCTCAAGGTACTAAACATTATCGTAACGGCCATCGATAAAAGACAGTAATGTGCAGCCGTCTTCATCGACCTTGCCAAGGCTTTCGACTCTGTCAATCACCATATTCTTATCGGCTGACTCAGAAGCCTTGGTTTCTCTGATGACTGCCTTGCCTGGTTCACCAACTACTTTGCAGACAGAGTGCAGTGTGTCAAATCGGAGGGCATGCTGTCCGGGCCCCTGGCAGTCTCTATGGGGGTGCCACAGGGTTCAATTCTCGGGCCGACTCTCTTCTCTGTATATATCAATGATGTTGCTCTTGCTGCGGGCGATTCCCTGATCCACCTCTACGCAGACGACACCATTCTATATACTTCCGGCCCGTCCTTGGACACTGTGCTATCTAACCTCCAAACAAGCTTCAATGCCATACAACACTCCTTCCGTGGCCTCCAACTGCTCTTAAACCCTAGTAAAACCAAATGTATGCTTTTCAACCGTTCACTGCCTGCACCTGCACGTCTGACTAGTATCACCACCCTGGATGGTTCCGACCTTGAATATGTGGACATCTATAAGTACCTAAGCGTCTGACTTGACTGTAAACTCTCCTTCCAGACTCATATCAAACATCTCCAATCAAAAATCAAATCCAGAATCGGCTTTCTATTCCGCAACAAAGCCTCCTTCACTCATGCCGCCAAACTTACCCTAGTAAAACTGACTACCCTACCGATCCTCGACTTAGGCGACGTCATCTACAAAATAGCTTCCAACACCCTACTCAGCAAACTGGATGCAGTTTATCACAGTGCCATCCGTTTTGTCACTAAAGCACCTTATACCACCCACCACTGCGACTTGTATGCTCTAGTCGGCTGGCCCTCGCTACATATTCGTCGCCAGACCCACTGGTTCCAGGTCATATACAAGTCCATGCTAGGTAAAGCTCCGCCTTATCTCAGTTCCCTGGTCACGATGGCAACACCCACCCGTAGCACGCGCTCCAGCAGGTGTATCTCACTGATCATCCCTAAAGCCAACACCTCATTTGGCCGCCTTCCGTTCCAGTTTTCTGCTGCCTGTGACTGGAACGAATTGCAGAAATCGCTGAAGTTGGAGACTTTTATCTCCCTCAACAACTTCAAACATCTGTTATCTGAGCAGCTAACCGATCGCTGCAGCTGTACATAGTCTTATCGGTAAATAGCCCACCCAATTAAACCTACCTCATCTCCATACTGTTTTTATTTATTTACTTTTCTGCTCTTTTGCACATCAATATCTCTACCTGTACATGACCATCTGATCATTTATCACTCCAGTGTTAATCTGCAAAATTGTAATTATTTGCCTACCTCCTCATGCCTTTTGCACACAATGTATATAGACCCTTTTTTTCTACTGTGTTATTGACTTGTTTATTGTTTACTCAATGTGTAACTCTGTGTTGTCTGATCACACTGCTATGCTTTATCTTGGCCAGGTCGCAGTTGCAAATGAGAACTTGTTCTCAACTAGCCTACCTGGTTAAATAAAGGTGAAAAAAAATGAAAAAAAAACAGGTCGCAGTGGTGGGTAGTATATGGGGCTTTGGTGACAAAACAGATGGAACTGTGACTGCATACAATTTGTTGAGTGTTGGAGGCCATTTTATAAATGACATCGCCAAAGTCAAGGATCGGTAGGATGGTCAGTTTTACGAGGGTATGTTTGGCAGCATGAGTGAAGGATGCTTTGTTGCGAAATAAGAAGCTGATTCTAGATTTAATTTTGGATTGGAGATGCTTAATGTAAGTCTGGAAGGAGAGTTTACAGTCTAACTCTTTAGCACCTTATGGTCAGATGCCAAGCAGTTGCAATAGCAGCCTGTGATGCAACCGGTCAGGATGCTCTCGATGGTGCAGCTGTAGAACGTTTTGAGGATCTGGGGACCCATGCCAAATCTTTTCAGTCTCCTGAGGGGGAATAGGTTTTGTCGTGCTCTCTTCACGACTGTTTTGGTGTGTTTGGACCATGATAGTTTGTTGGTGATGTGGAAAGCAAGGAACTTGAAACTCTCGGCCCGCTCCACTACAGCCCGTCAATATTAATAGGGGCCTGTTAAGCCCGCCTTTTCTTGTAGTCCACGATCAGCTCCTTTGTCTTGCTCACATTGAGGGAGAGGTTGTTGTCCTGGCATCACACTGACAGTTCTCTGACCTCCTCCCTATAGGCTGTCTCATCGTTGTCGGTGATCAGGCCTACCACTGTTGTGTCGTCAGCAAACGTAATGATGGTGTTGGAGTCAGAGTGAACAGGGAGTACAGGAGGGGACTAAGTACACACCCCTGAGGGGCCCAAGTGTTGAGGATCAGTGTCGCAGATGTGTTGTTGCCTACCCTCACACCTGGGGGCGGCCTGTCAGGAAGTCCAGGATCCAGCTGCAGAGGGAGGTTTTTAGTGCCAGGATCCTTAGCTTAGGGATGAGCTTCGTGGGCACTATGGTGTTTAACGCTGAGCTGTAGTCAATGAACAGCATTTTCACATAGGTGTTCCTTTTGTCCAGGTGGGAAATGGCAGTGTGGAGTGCAATTGAGATTGCGTTATCTGTGGATCTGTTGGGGTGGTATGCGAATTGGAGTGGGTCTAGGGTATCCGGGAGGATGCTGTTGATGTGAGCCATGACCAGCCTTCAAAGAATTTTATGGCTACCGACATGAGTGCTACAGGGTGGTAATCATTTAGGCAGGTTACCTTTGCTTCCTTGGGCACAGGGACTTTGGTGGTCTGCTTGAAACATGTAGATATAACAGACTCGGTCAGGGAGAGGTTGAAAATGTCAGTGAAGACACTTGCCAGTTGGTCTGCGCATGCATTGAGTACACGTCCTGGTAATCCATCTGGCCCCGCAGCTTTGTGAATGTTGACCTGTTTAAAGATCTTACTCACATCGGCTACTGAGAGAGTTATCACACAGTCATCCAAAACAGTTGGTGCTCTCATGCATGCTTCAGTGTTGCTTGCCTTGAAGCGAGCATAAAAGGCGGTTAGCTCGTCTTGTAGGCTCGCGTCGCTTGGCAGCTTGAGTTTGGGTTTCCCTTTGTAGTCCGTAATAGTTTTCAAGCCCTGCCACATCCTACAAGCGTCAGAGCCGGTGTTGTAGGATTCAATCTTAATCCTGTATTGACACTTTGTTTGACGGTTCGTCTGAGGGCATAATGGGATTTCTTCTAAGTGTTCGGATTAGTGTCCCGCTCCTTGAAAGCGGCAGCTCTAGCCTTTAGCTCGATGTGGATGTTGCTGCCTGTAATCCATGGCTTCTGGTTAGAATATGTACGTACGGTCACTGTGGGGACGACGTCGTCAATGCACTTGATGAAGCCGTATACTCGTCAATGCCATTGGACTGAGCACGCACCCCCGAGGGGATCCGTGTTGAGGATCAGCATGGCGGATGTGTTTTTCCCTACCCTTATTTTGGCTTATTTTGGTCATAAAGTCAGGCTCGTCTAAAACAGAGTTTGGAACCTCAGTGCCTAAACGAGTAAATGAAGGTTGGATTTGGATTACAGTTATGTCAACAAATCATGCCCCCCAACGTGCATATCACCCGTTCGCTCACTTCGCTTCCCTTCATTGAATGGGGCTCTGTTGTTTCATCTCAACAAAGTATTAAAAGGTCACAGCCGTTTGAGACTGAAAATCCCTAGCTATACGGTTGACCAACTATGACCCAATCCAGGGCCATAGCAAAACATGTCACAGTTGGTTGCATAGTGTAACGTAGCTTGATAAACTCCAGGGGTTCGGTGAGTCAGTCTCGGGAGTTCGGCGGAGGTCAAGACACACATCTGACTCATATGATTCGTGATGACACGCCCCGCTTGGCCATCATTTGCTGTAGGTGATCACACTACATCGCTTGGCCTATCTGTGCTGCAGGGAATTTGGTGCGCTCAGTAGTCGACTTGTGACTGTCGTGATGGTACGTCTTGTGATTTCTTTCTTAATATTTTAATATTAAGAAAGTGGTCGGACGAATATGTACAATATGGATTCACATGTATAACGGAACGTGATGGGAGTCAGCGTCTTAACTGCATGATTTGCAATGTCAAGTTGAGCAATTCTAGTCTAGCACTGGCAAAACTAAGAGAACACTTCCTTAAGCTGCATGGAGATACAACAACACAACGCTCGCTGAATTCAAGGTGAAGAGAGCCAGATTAGATGAAAAGCCTACTCTGCCTGTTCTCGGCTTTGTTCCCATCAACAAACCGATCCTCACAGCATCGTACGAAGTTGCTTACCTGATCGCAAAGCAGGGCAAACCACACACCATTGGTGAAACACTCATAAAACCAGCTGTGTTGAAGATGTCGATTACCATGCTGGGAAAAGAGGCTGAAGTTAAGTTATCCCAAATTCCTCTTTCAAATGACACCATCAGCGACAGAATAGAGGAAATGGGCAAAGACATCTTGGCTCAAGTAGTTGCAGATCTGATTTCAAGCCCGGCAAAATTCAGCCTTCAACTCCACGAGACCACAGACGTTTCCAATCTAAGCCAGCTTGCTGTATTTGTGCGCTATCTGAAAGACGACGTGATAAATGAAGATATTTTTATTTTGTAAGCCTCAACAACTAAGGCAGCCGATGTGAAGAAACTTGTGGATGACTTCTTCAAAGACAACAATCTTTCGTGGGTATGGTTTCTGCAGTTTATTTCGGACGGAGCTCCAGTCATGCTGGGAAGAAAGTCTGGTGTTGGTGCGCTAGTGAAAGCCGATGCACCACACATCATTGTTACGCATTGTATTCTGCACAGGCATGCGTTGGCAACAACAACCTTGCCTCCAAAACTGGCAGAAGTATTAAAAATTGTAGTGGAATGCGTGAACTATGTGCCATCTAGTGCTCTGAGGCACCGCATCTTCAGTGAGCTGTGTAAAGAAATGGGCTCTGAATTCGAGGTACTTCTGTACCATTCTGACGTTCGGTGTTTATCCCGGGGGCAGGCGCTGAATCGTGTTTTTGCCGTGTGTGGAATTAGCCCTGTTTTTACAAGAGCACCAACATTGTCATGCAGATTGCTTCAAAAATTCAGAGTTCATTCTCATTTTAGCGTACATGGCTGATATCTTTGCAGCTCTCAATCATCTCAATCAAAAGATGCAGGGCGGTGGAGAACATCATCGAAGCGGAGGAAAACCTGAAGGCTTTTCAAAAAAAGCTAACGTTATGGAAACAACGAACAGATACGATAACTTCGCAAACTTTCCCCTGCTGGACGACTGTGTAAGTAAGATCGAAGATGTATCTGGAATCTGAGAAATTTCTGTACCCGCGGAACTGAAGCAAACAATTGCCACACACTTTGATGAGCTTGCAAAGTCTCTCGACGAATACTTCCCTACAAGAGAGGGTGAGACAGCCGTTCACGTTTAGTGTTGAGACAACAGATGTCAATGATGAATACCTCGATGAAATCATTGAAATTCAGCAGAGCCAGGTTCAACAGCAACTCTTCAGAACAACAACACTTTCAACGTTTTGGTGTCAACAAATGGTAACATACCCTGTTATTGCTAAGAAAGCTCTGGAGATTATCATACCGTTTGTTACAACATATCTTTGCGAGCAATCCTTTTTGAGGATGCTGGACATACAAACGAAGAAAAGGAACAGACTTTGTTGTGAAAAGGACATGAGAGTGGCACTTGCCAAGGTGAAGCCACACATTTCTGAACTGGTCTCTGAAAGACAACAGCAGAAGTCACACTGATTTGCAGTAAATATTCATTATTTTGTTTTTGTTTTTGTGTGAAAATCATGTTTTGATGATTTTGTTCTTTGAACACAGTGATGTTGATGCACGGTTCATTTTGTGCACCAGTAAAATATATACCTATGTTTTGAATTTGAAAAAATCATATTTTATTTTTCCAATTAAAAAAGAAGGGTTCGGTGAATGCGCATATGAAACTGGTGGGGTTCAGTACTTCCAACAAGGTTAAGAACCACTGATCTACAGCAATGTGATTGGAATGGTTTTAGTGGCCTCCAAAAATAATTTAAATCACTGTTGACTTGCTATTTTTACAGCTTGTCAGGCAAGACCTGTTGCCAGTCTCCCTCGCCTCCTATGAAAAGGACATCACCTCTGACAGTGGCCCGAGTTACAACCCATATGACACAGATGGCTTCATCAACAACGACAGGTAATGTTAGTTATGTGAAATGTGAATTATATGTATTGATATATACCCAGCTTGATAAACTAGTAGCCTAATTCCCCAGCCAAGCAGATACAACTAGTATTTTTTTTGGTGAAATTCATTAGCAAAAAGCTTTGTATTTTCTATAGAACTAAATGCAATTGACCACTTGGCTGTCTATTATATCACCCTTTCACAGGCCCTCCCAGTCCACACCACTTTATAATATTGCCTGTTGCAGTTGTTCGAGAGATGTCCAGTTTGCAGCCGAACATGCAGCATAGAGAAGACCAGCAAGGGGGCCCTCATCAGCATCATGCAGACATGCCCTCACTGTGAGGATTCCTATGAATGGAACAGTCAGCCGCATGTTGGAAGTATCCAGCCAGCAACCTTCACCTGTCAGTGGCAACAGCTTTCACAGGTTCACCATTTGTTCAAATACAGAAGGTAACCCTCTTCATTACTTTGATACATTTGATAGCCCAATTGTGAAACCTAATATATGTAAACTGACATTACTTGTTGCTTATGTTCTACTTCTTAGATGCATATAATGTCCAGGGCATAACCTAGCCTGGCGGATCCAGTCTGATCACTGTGTTCACGATTCTATTTCACTTCACATTTTATAAATAAAAATAAATATATCCCATTTAGCAGACGCTTTTGTCCAAAGCGACTTACAAGTCGGCTGGGGCCACTACCTTTACATATGGGTGGCCCCAGCGGGAATCGAACCCACGAAGCTTGGCGTTGCAAGCGCCATGCTCTACCGACTGAGCCACACAGGACCTCTGAAGTTAAATAGAAAGGTGAATGCAGCGATAAGGTTGGTTCCATCAGGCCAATCATAACCAACATTCATCATGTAATCAGTGCTCTGTGTGTGTGTGTGTATGTGTGTGTGTGTGGGTGTGGGTGGGTGTGACCGACTGGTAACTTTGATGAGGGGCTGATCTACGCTGCTATGCCCGTCAAGGGGGCTCTGTCAAAGAATCTCACATCCAGCATAACCACTTGCATGCTCACCAACGGTCATCGATGGAGAGAAGAGAATTATGTAGGTTTAGTCTGACCTGTTCAAACGTCAGCATAGCACCTGTTTGTGTGCCAGATATGACCTCTCCTAACTGCCATTAGTAATAGAAAAGTGAATATGTGTGTTTGTGTTCACAGAAACATGTATGGAGCCAGCACACGGAGACTTGCAAAATGATGTGATGAAGTTCAGACTCACAGACGGGCTTCTCTCAAAGGAGATATACCTGGAGCTCGGCATAAACATTTTACTAGACATAACTTTTACTTGGGTCTTTTTTATTATTCAATTGAATGGTATCAGTCAATATGGGCAGGGAGAAACCCTGTGTATCCTGCACCAGGATCAGGGAACTCCTGTTGTACACGGGACGCCACACAGGAAGATATGACCACTCTGACATGTTTGCCAAGGTAGCCTCATTACCACCAGACAAAATGCCGATAGGCACAGTATCTGTATCGGCTGGGAATGACAATGGTGCACATTGTTATATGTGACTCATTTCAGGAAAGTAGGCGTATGTCGCGTGTCACTACTTCACAGGAGAGCTATTTGAACGTAAACTATTTTTTTAAATCAAAATGCGTTTTGGGGGAATAAAATTGTTAAATTAAGAGCCTAGTTGGTTTAGCCATGGAAAAAGACAGCAACTTACCCGCTAGCCAAGATTGGCTGAGATAATGAGTGGGCTGGACATGCCGAGAGATGAGTTCGGATTGGTCTACCATGTAGCACGCTTCTGTCTATAATATGAGCTGGTCAGTATGTGTAGGTAATCCTGTCACGCCTTGGTCTTAGTATTTTGTGTTTTAGTTTATTAGTTAGTCAGGCCAGGGAGTGACATGGGTTTATTATGTATTGTATTTTCGTATCGGGGTTTGTAGTATTTGGGATTGTAGCTGAGTAGGGGTGTGTGTTAAATAGGTTTGGCTGCCTGAGGCGGTTCTCAATCAGAGTCAGGTGATTCTCGTTGTCTCTGATTGGGAACCGTATTTAGGTAGCCTGGGTTTCGCTTTGTATTTCGTGGGTGATTGTTCCTGTCTCTGTGTTAGTTTCACCAGTCAGGCTGTAATAGGTTTCACGTTGTTGTTTTGTATTTATTAGTTATTCGTGTATAGTTCGTTTGTTTGTTTCACTAATAAACATGAGTAACCTACACGCTGCATTTCGGTCCGACTTTCTTGCGACAAACGAAGAACGCCGTTACAAATCCTTTCCTACGCCTTTTTGAAAAATAGCACGTAGTAGAACTGCATAAGTGTTGCTCTCCACTTTCTGGAGGACCGAGTTTTGAAATCAGTGGAATTAGAGTATGATAGCTAAGGAGATGGAAAAAATTCTGCCTCTTGATTGCAAATATGCAGTCGGAGTCAAAAAGAGAACACAGAAGGCTCATGATTACATCTTCAAACTAAGGGCAACCATGGCATCCCTGACAGAGAGGGAGAAGCGTCCATCCATGTATATGGGTAAGAGAGTCTAGCTAGCTACATTTTCAGATATTACGCATTTCTGTTAGCTGGCTAGCTAACGGTAGCTGGTTGGCTAGCTAGCTAATGTTACGGGTATGATATTTGTAGTAATATTATTCATATCTCAGAGCTATTTGCATTGCTAGTTATAGCCTAATGTTAGCTAGCTAACAATGAACCTTGTTGGTTAGCTACCTGCAGATTCATGCAGGGTAGGGTAGTAATGTTATGAGTTGGAATTATGGTTAATTGTCTAAATGTCTAAACAAAAGACACCACTATGCAAGTAATTATTTCAATAGAATGTTTATGATGTCACTACGACAACTGTCGATAGACGTAGCTGGTATATTTGCTCTGGCTATCTACTCCAATTTCAGAGCACTCTCGTCTGAATGTGCCATTGCGCAGAATAACTGATGAATTTACAAACGCTCAATGAATATGGCCGGTGTCAGTAAATGTTGGCAAAAAATGCGTAATTAAATTGTTGTCTGCAGCACAGTTACAGTCACCAACACTTTGGATAACATAAAAACAGCCTAACCACCTCTGCTAGGGCGAGTAAAATGGTCAGATTGAGCTGTTCTCTCATTTGTGTCTGGAAGTAGCTAGCAAGCTTGCCAACGTTAGCCAGTTAGCTTGGGTCCTTGACTGCTGTTGTTAGGTCAGAACGTTGGGATTAAACCTACATTTCAGCCAGAGCGTTTCGCTCTCGGTGCTCACAATAGACGCTCTGGCTGAAGAGTAGGTTTGATCCCAACGTTCTGACCTAACAACAGCAGTTGTTTACTAACGCCCAGAGCACACTCTGGCACTCCAGATTAAATGTAAGAACACACCCGTAGTATAAGCTAGCCTTTAGTCTTGAAATCTTTGGTTGTTTAGTACATGGCCTCACATGTGAATACTCAAAGAGATGGGTGGGGCTAAAGCTTAAGAGGGTGTGAATGATGCTGAATGGGTGTAGACAAAGAAGAGCTCTCCAGTATGTACCAAAACATTCAAGGGCCATTTTCTCAAAAGTGAGGTTACAAATTTATAAACTTACATAGAAGAATGACTTGCCCATTGTTGTGCAACTGTAGTGTATGATATACCATGTATTTGTAGCTCTGAGTCTCTACTTTTATCCAATGTAAAAACCACAATTTCAAATTTTACTACATAAGACCGAATCGAGCCAGTCGGTCACATATTAGCAGAACACTTCTTCAATGGTATTATGTAAAGTGTTGTTTATTCTACATGGACATGTTACTGCATTTGAAAGTAATCCAAACACTTTGTTTTGAATGTCTACATAAATTCAGCAATTGCATTCTCTTATTACTCTGTAGGCTGCTGACCTGTTCAAAGGTCATTTGCTGTCATTTGATTGCTGTTTTGTTTGATATTGTGTTTGATGGTTGTGTTGCCGTGGTCAGAGCACCCTTGTGAATGAGACCCTAAAATAAATAAATACACACTTTTTTCACCGGCATCTCACCATACCATCTCGCCTGTAATTATTGAGTTCGACCTGCAGGAGGTTTGTTTGTTGTGACTGAGCGGAGGGAAACAGCTGCGGACAAGGTTCTGACAGATGGATGTATCTTTTGGTGCTGGCAACACACCCAAGAAACACCCGTATCAAACCACACCCCCAAGCCAACTCACGTTTGGTTTCTGTCTTGGCCGCCAGCATTTCTTGAAGAGCAAGCCAAAAAACGATGGCCAAATCAACGGGTGCAGTTTCCCCTTTAAAATATTGTTGTCATTAAATTATGCAATTTACAGTAGAAATATATGATAAGATGCATAAATGCATCCATGGGACAACCGAGTTAGATTTGAATCATTTGACAATGTTAAGATTATGAACGTTAATATAACTCAGTTTGCTTTCAGTTTATTTGATCGAGATACGCAGTCGACTACAACAATGTGAGGTACTGTGTCTGTACACCACAGGAGGCTGGTGGCACCTTAATTGGGGAGAAGGGGCTCGTGGTAATGGCTGGAGGGGAATAGTTTCCATGTGTTTGATGCCATTCCATTTGCGCCATTCCAGCCATTATTATGAGCTGTTCTCCCCTCAGCAGCCTCCTGTGGTGTACAGATACAGTACCTCACATTGTTGTAGTTGACTGCGTGGCAGATGGAGTTGGTTTAGGGAATGTACATGTTTTCCTTCTTCTGTTTTTTTAACAGATGGGTAGCCTACACAGAGAGACTAATCTGAGTGGGTGTAGCCCTCAGAATGCATGCATTCAGTGATGCAAATGGGGCCACAAACAGATGTGGCTCTAAATAGCATCACACAGGGAACCCTGTGGCTCGGGCCCACTATGGCCCCTTGCTGCACTGGGTGGGGGAACCACAGAAATGAAAATAAATAAATGTCTCTGGGTTAAGCACCGGTTGGTTCATGAGCATCGGAGGATGGAAGGGGGAAATCCGCATTTTGCACTGATGTGTGAAGATCTCTCATGGGTGAGGGGGATAGAGAAAGGGGTGAGGGGGTTGGAGAAGGGGTGAGGGGGATAGAAAAAGGGGTGAGGGATATAGAGAAGGGGTGAGGGGGATAGAGAAGGGGTGAGGGGGATAGAGAAGGGGTGAGGGGGATAGAGAAGGGGTGAGGGGGATAGAGAAGGGGTGAGGGGGATAGAGAAAGGGGTGAGGGGGATAGAGAAAGGGGTGAGGGGGATAGAGAAGGTTGAGGGGGATAGAGAAAGGGTGAGGGGGATAGAGAAAGGGGTGAGGGGGATAGATAAGGGGTGAGGGGGATAGAGAAGGGGTGAGGGGGATAGAGAAAGGGGTGAGGGGGTTGGAGAAGGGGTGAGGGGATTGGAGAAGGGGTGAGGGGTGAGGGGGATAGAGAAAGGGGTGAGGGGGATAGAGAAGGGGTGAGGGGGATAGAGAATGGGTGAGGGGGATAGAGAAGGGGTGAGGCGGATAGAGAAAGGGGTGAGGGGGTAGAGAAGGGGTGAGGGGGATAGAGAAAGGGGTGAGGAGGATAGAGAAGGGGTGAGGGGAACAGAGAAGGGGTGAGAGGGTTGGAGAAGGGGTGAGGGGGATCGAGAAGGGGTGAGGGGGATAGAGAAGGGGTGAGGGGGATAGAGAAAGGGGTGAGGGGTTGGAGAAGGGGTGAGGGGGATAGAGAAGGGTTGAGGGGGATAGAGAAAGGGGTGAGGGGATAGAGAAGGGGGGGAGGGGGATAGAGAAGGGGGTGAGGGGGATAGAGAAGGGATGAGGGGGATAGAGAAGGGGTGAGGGGGATAGAGAAAGGGGTGAGGGGGATAGAGAAGGGGTGAGGGGGATAGAGAAGGGGTGAGGGAGATAGAGAAAGGGGTGAGGGGGGTGGAGAAAGGGGTGAGGGGGATAGAGAAGGGGTGAGGGGGATAGAGAAGGGGTGAAGGGGGATAGAGAAAGGGGTGAGGGGGATAGAGAAGGGATGAGGGGGATAGAGAAGGGTGAGGGGAAGGGGTAGGGGGATAGAGAAGGGGAGGGGGATAGAGAAAGGGGTGAGGGGGATAGAGAAGGGGTGAGGGGGATAGAGAAGGGGTGAGGGAGATAGAGAAAGGGGTGAGGGGGTTGGAGAAGTGGTGAGTGGGTTGGAGAAGGGGTGAGGGGTTTGGAGAAGGGGTGAGGGGGTAGAGAAAGGGGTGAGGGGGTTGGAGAAGGGGTGAGGGGGATAGAGAAGGGGTGAGGGGGATAGAGAAAGGGGTGAGGGGATAGAGAAGGGGTGAGGGGGATAGAGAAGGGGTGAGGGGGATGGAGAAGGGGTGAGGGGGATAGAGAAAGGGGTGAGGGGGATAGAGAAAGGGGTGAGGGGGATAGAGAAGGGGTGAGGGGATAGAGAAGAGGGGGATAGAGAAAGGGGTGAGGGGGTTGGAGAAGGGGTGAGGGGGATTGGAGAAGGGGTGAGGGGGTGTGGGGGATAGAGAAAGGGGTGAGGGGGATAGAGAAGGGGTGAGGGGGATAGAGAATGGGTGAGGGGGATAGAGAAGGGGTGAGGCGGATAGAGAAAGGGGTGAGGGGGTAGAGAAAGGGGGGTGAGGGGGATAGAGGGATGAGAAAGGGGGAGGAGGATGGAGAAAGGGGTGAGGGGGATAGAGAAGGGGTGAGGGGGAACAGAGAAGGGGTGAGAGGGGGTTGGAGAAGGGGGGGGTGAGAAGGGGTGAGGGGGATAGAGAAGGGGTGAGGGGGATAGGGGTGAGAAAAGGGGTTGGAGAAGGGGTGAGGGGGATAGAGAAGGGGTGAGGGGGATAGAGAAAGGGGTGAGGGGATAGAGAAGGGGTGAGGGGGATAGAGAAGGGGTGAGGGGGATAGAGAAGGGATGAGGGGGATAGAGAAGGGGTGAGGGGGATAGAGAAAGGGGTGAGGGGGATAGAGAAGGGGTGAGGGGGATAGAGAAGGGGTGAGGGGGATAGAGAAAGGGGTGAGGGGGTTGGAGAAGGGGTGAGGGGGATAGAGAAGGGGTGAGGGGGTAGAGAAGGGGTGAGGGGGATAGAGAAAGGGGTGAGGGGGATAGAGAAGGGATGAGGGGGATAGAAGGGGTGAGGGGGATAGAGAAAGGGGTGAGGGGGATAGAGAAGGGGTGAGGGGGATAGAGAAGGGGTGAGGGAGATAGAGAAAGGGGTGAGGGGGTTGGAGAAGTGGTGAGTGGGTTGGAGAAGGGGTGAGGGGTTTGGAGAAGGGGTGAGGGGGATAGAGAAAGGGGTGAGGGGGTTGGAGAAGGGGTGAGGGGGATAGAGAAGGGTTGAGGGGGATAGAGAAAGGGGTGAGGGGATAGAGAAGGGGTGAGGGGGATAGAGAAGGGGTGAGGGGGATGGAGAAGGGGTGAGGGGATAGAGAAAGGGGTGAGGGGGATAGAGAAAGGGGTGAGGGGGATAGAGAAGGGGTGAGGGGGTAGAGAAGGGGTGAGGGGGATAGAGAAAGGGGTGAGGGGGATAGAGAAGGGGTGAGGGGGATAGAGAAGGGGTGAGGGGGATAGAGAAAGGGGTGAGGGGGATAGAGAAGGGGTGAGGGGGATAGAGAAGGGGTGAGGGGTTTGGAGAAGGGGTGAGGGGGATAGAGAAAGGGGTGAGGGGGTTGGAGAAGGGGTGAAGGGGTGAAGGGTGAGGGGGATAGAGAAAGGGGTGAGGGGGATAGAGAAGGGGTGAGGGGGCTAGAGAAAGGGGTGAGGGGGATAGAGAAGGGGTGAGGGGGATATAGAAAGGGGTGAGGAGGATAGAGAAGGGGTGAGGGGGATAGAGAAGGGGTGAGGGGGATAGAGAAAGGGGTGAAGGGGTTGGAGAAGGGGTGAAGGGTGAGGGGGATAGAGAAAGGGGTGAGGGGGATAGAGAAGGATGAGGGGGATAGAGAAGGGGTGAGGGGGATAGAGAAGGGGTGAGGAGGATAGAGAAAGGGGTGAGGGGGATAGAGAAGGGGTGAGGGGGATAGAGAAAGGGGTGAGGAGGATAGAGAAGGGGTGAGGGGGATAGAGAAGGGGTGAGAGGGTTGGAGAAGGGGTGAGGGGGATAGAGAAAGGGGTGAGGGGGATAGAGAAGGGGTGAGGGGGATAGAGAAGGGGTGAGGGGGATAGGAAGGGGTGAGGGGATAGAGAAGGGGTGAGGGGGAAAGAGAAGGGGGGGTGAGGGGGATAGAGAAAGGGGTGAGGGGGATAGAGAAGGGGTGAGGGGGATAGAGAAAGGGGTGAGGGGGATAGAGAAGTTGTGAGGGCGATAGAGAAAGGGGTGAGGGGGTTGGAGAAGGGGTGAGGGGGATAGAGAAAGGGGTGAGGGGGTTAGAGATGGGGTGAGGGGGATAGAGAAAGGGGTGAGGGGATAGAGAAGGGGTGAGGGGGATAGAGAAAGGGGTGAGGGGGTTGGAGAAAGGGGGATAGAGAAAGGGGTGAGGGGGTTGGAGAAGGGGTGAGGGGGGGGATAGAGAAAGGGGTGAGGGGGTTGGAGAAGGGGTGAGGGGGATAGAGAAAGGGGTGAGGGGGTTGGAGAAGGGGTGAGGGGGATAGAGAAAGGGGTGAGGGGGATAGAGAAAGGGGTGAGGGGATAGAGAAGGGGTGAGGGGGATAGAGAAAGGGGTGAGGGGGATAGAGAAGGGGTGAGGGGGATAGAGAAGGGATGAGGGGGATAGAGAAAGGGGTGAGGGGGATAGAGAAGGGGTGAGGGGGATAGAGAAGGGGTGAGGGGGATAGAGAAAGGGGTGAGGGGGTTGGAGAAGGGGTGAGGGGGTGAGGGGGGGGGTTGGAGAAGGGGTGAGGGGGTTGGAGAAGGGGTGAGGGGGTGAAGGGTGAGGGGGATAGAGAAAGGAATGAGGGGGATAGAGAATGGGTGAGGGGGATAGAGAAAGGGGTGAGGGGGATAGAGAAAGGGGTGAGGGGGTTGATGAAGGGGTAAGGGAGTTGGAGAAGGGGTGAGGGAATAGAGAAAGGGGTGAGGGGGTTGGAGAAGGGGTGAAGGGGATAGAGAAAGGGGTGTGTGGGTTGGAGAAGGGGTGAGGGGGATAGAGAAAGGGGTGAGGGGGATAGAGAAAGGGGTGAGGGGGATAGAGAAAGGGGTGAGGGGGTTGGAGAAGGGGTGAGGGGGAATAGAGAAAGGGGTGAGGGTGTTGGAGAAGGGGTGAGGGGGATAGAGAAAGGGGTGAGGGGGATAGAGAAAGGGGTGAGGGGGATAGAGAAAGGGGTGAGGGGGTTGGAGAAGGGGTGAGGGGGATAGAGAAAGGGGTGAGGGGGTTGGAAAAGGGGTGACAGGGATAGAGAAAGGGGTGAGGGGGATAGAGAAAGGGGTGAGTGGGAGAGAGAAAGGGGTGAGGGGGTTGGAGAAGGGGTGAGGGGGATAGAGAAAGGGGTGAGGGGGTTGGAGAAGGGGTGAGGGGGATAGAGAAAGGGGTGAGGGGATAGAGAAATTGGTGAGGGGGATAGAGAAAGGGGTGAGGGGGATAGAGAAGGGGTGAGGGGGATAGAGAAGGGATGAGGGGGATAGAGAAAGGGGTGAGGGGGATAGAGAAGGGGTGAGGGGGATAGAGAAGGGGTGGGGGATAGAGAAAGGGGTGAGGGGGATAGAGAAGGGGTGAGGGGGATAGAGAAGGGGGAGGGGGCTAGAGAAAGGGGTGGGGGTTGGAGAAGTGGTGAGTGGGTTGGAGAAGGGGTGAGGGGTTTGGAGAAGGGGTGAGGGGGATAAAGAAAGGGGAGAGGGGGTTGGAGAAGGGGTGAAGGGGTGAAGGGTGAGGGGGATAGAGAAAGGGGTGAGGGGGATAGAGAAGGGGTGAGGGGCTAGAGAAAGGGGTGAGAGGGATAGAGAAGGGGTGAGGGGGATATAGAAAGGGATGAGGAGGATAGATAAGGGGTGAAGGGGATAGAGAAAGGGGTGAGGGGGTTGGAGAAGGGGTGAGGGGTTGGAGAAGGGGTGAGGGTATAGAGAAAGGGGTGAAGGGGTTGGAGAAGGGGTGAAGGGTGAGGGGGATAGAGAAAGGGGTGAGGGGGATAGAGAAGGATGAGAGGGGATAGAGAAGGGGTGAGGGGATAGAGAAAGGGGTGAGGAGGATAGAAGAAGGGGGTGAGGGGATAGAGATGGGGTGAGAGGGGGTTGGAGAAGGGGTGAGGGGATAGAGAAAGGGGTGAGGAGGGGATAGAGAAAGGGGTGAGGGGGATAGAGAAAGGGGTGAGGGGGTTGGAGAAGGGGTGAGGAGGATAGAGAAAGGGGTGAGGGGGATAGAGAAGGGGTGAGGGGGATAGAGAAAGGGGTGAGGGGGATGAGGGGGGGGATAGAGAAGGGGTGAGGGGGATAGAGAAGGGGTGAGGGGGCTAGAGAAAGGGGTGAGGGGGTTGGAGAAGTGGTGAGTGGGTTGGAGAAGGGGTGAGGGGTTTGGAGAAGGGGTGAGGGGGATAGAGAAAGGGGAGAGGGGGTTGGAGAAGGGGTGAAGGGGTGAAGGGTGAGGGGATAGAGAAAGGGGTGAGGGGGATAGAGAAGGGGTGAGGGGCTAGAGAAAGGGGTGAGAGGGATAGAGAAGGGGTGAGGGGGATATAGAAAGGGATGAGGAGGATAGAGAAGGGGTGAAGGGGATAGAGAAAGGGGTGAGGGGGTTGGAGAAGGGGTGAGGGGTTGGAGAAGGGGTGAGGGTATAGAGAAAGGGGTGAAGGGGTTGGAGAAGGGGTGAAGGGTGAGGGGGATAGAGAAAGGGGTGAGGGGGATAGAGAAGGATGAGAGGGGATAGAGAAGGGGTGAGGGGGATAGAGAAAGGGGTGAGGAGGATAGAGAAGGGGTGAGGGGATAGAGATGGGGTGAGAGGGTTGGAGAAGGGGTGAGGAGGATAGAGAAAGGGGTGAGGGGGATAGAGAAGGGGTGAGGGGGATAGAGAAAGGGGTGAGGGGGTTGGAGAAGGGGTGAGGGGGTTGGAGAAGGGGTGAAGGGGTGAAAGGGTGGGGGATAGAGAGAAAGGAATGAGGGGGATAGAGAATGGGTGAGGGGGATAGAGAAAGGGGTGAGGGGGATAGAGAAAGGGGTGAGGGGGATAGAGAAAGTGGTGAGGGGGTTGATGAAGGTGTAAGGGAGTTGGAGAAGGGGTGAGGGGGATAGAGAAGGGGTGAGGGGTTGGAGAAGGGGTGAAGGGGATAGAGAAAGGGTGAGGGGTGGGGGGGATAGAGAAAGGGATGAGGGTGTTGGAGAAGGGGTGAGGGGGATAGAGAAAGGGGTGAGGGGGATAGAGAAAGGGGTGAGGGGTTTGGAGAAGTGGTGAGGGGGTTGGAGAAGGGGATAGGGGGTTGGAGAAGGGGTGAGGGGGATAGAGAAAGGGGTGAGGGGGATAGAGAAAGGGGTGAGGGGGTTGGAGAAGGGGTGAGGGGATAGAGAAAGGGGTGAGGGGGTTGTAGAAGGGGTGAGGGGGATAGAGAAAGGGGTGAGGGGGTTGGAGAAGGGGTGAGAGGGTTGAAGAAGGTCATGAATGCAGACTTGTCTCAGATACATCTGGGCACTGAACGGATCTGTGATTTTAATGGCTCAGTGGGTTAGGGTATGGTGTTGGAAACATCTGGGTTGTGGGTTCGATTGCCACATACTGAATATGCTGTTTGTATAAGTCCAATATATATATTTGGGTGGCAGGTAGCCTAGTGGTTAGAGTTTTGGGCCAGTAACCGAAAGGTTGCAGGATCAAATCTCTGAGCTGACAAGGTAAAAATCTGTCCTGTTCCCCGGTAGGCCGTCATTGTAAATAAGAATTTGTTCTTAACTGACTTGCCTAGTTAAATAAAGGTTGAATATCAGAAGTCTAATCCACTTCAGTCATTAAAAAGATCATAGAGGAGGCTGAGGTGAGATAACTGCTGTTCATCCTGTTACTGAATCAATGTTTCACCTTCCCAGTTCATAAAGCCGTTTCAGGCCACTACGAATCTCAACAAAATCTCCAGCCAGGTGATGAGCCGACACTTTCAGTGTCAGGTGACAGCGAGTAACAACAGCTATTTTAGTAGGAGTGGATTGTGGACGGATAACACTCTCTTCACAGTGTCTTTGAAGTCATGAAAGCCCCGCTATGTGGCCACTGGGTGACGGGTGACGTCTGAGCTGAAGGAACCCCCCTGGTGTCAGACAGGCGAGAGAAGAGACTGGCTTTGTCCTCATGGAGGTTTGATTGGTTTTAGTGCATGGCCGTCTCTCCTAGATCCTCGAAGTGTCCTTTCCACAAAAATGTTGCAACTGCCTCGATGTCAATGAGATACAAGTCCAAATAATACAAACTTCAAAACATTCCAATTAGGAAAGCAATGCTTAACACCATGTATGCATTTGCATGCCAATTATGAGAATACCATAAAAAGGAGATAAGTAAACAGAACAAATAGAAGAATGTGAGTGGCAGAGTAACAATAAGGACGTTCCTAGAGACGTCTGCCTGCTTAATCTTATTCCCTAATAAAGGGATTACGATTTGTCTTGTAAAGCTAGGAGTATTTTAAAGCATTTCACAGCCTTCCCTTACTGTGAGTGGAGGGGAAGTAAAGGCAGAATTTACAGGCCTGCTATACTACAAGGATCCTGCCATCACTGGTGGTCCGATTAGGGGCCGATTAGGGGCCATTCGTTTTATTGACATTTTTTAAGGCCTTGGCATCCCAGTTGACCCAGAGTTTAACCCTCCACTGGAGAGCACTATTCCATAGCAGGGGCTGAAGATGCGGCTCGTTGGGAAGGAAGTCGTTTGAAATGCATCACAACCCAGCACCATTATCACCAGCACGGTGCTGGGGAGCGTCCACCCGGACATGCCCCAGCCCCTGGCATCTCAAGAATCCTAATAGTGTCTTTACGATCCGGTTGGTGAGATGACAAAGACATCAAGGAGACATTTAGAGAACTGGCGGGCCATCCACCAGCTGTCTAGAGGTAGAGGGGCTAGTCTGTGACTCGCCACTGTCTCACCACCGCTGATGGTCAAGTTGATTGACCACTCAGTGTCGGAGGGGGGGATCAATTGAAATGCTTTCCCAACTCAGATACAATATTTTCTTAGAGGTTAGGCACCAGGATGATGCCTACAACACAATGCCAATGAACTGACGAACACAGTATAAGCACACCAGCCCATTCTACTATTGCATGCGTTCACATCTTGGCTGCTGTTTCATGTTTGAATTGATATTTGTACTTTATATTCAAAGAGAATAACAACAGGCATACAGTATCGAACATATTAATCACCATTTGAAAATGCTTTTGTTGTTGTCTATACATAAAGAAAATGCTTTTGTTGTTGTCTATACATAAAGAAAATGCTGCATAAAGCAAAACAAACAAACAAGAACAGCATGTGGCTCTTGAAACAGAGTGTTGTATATCTCCTGGTTCCTGACACCATATCTCCTTTCACACCCTCTGTGTGGGTTTTGTTGACCCTTTTTGTTTTGTTATCCAATACCCCAGAGTTCCAAGCAACACCCGCATTCCTCTACACACCCACCCCTCTGCTTCCCAGCCGAAAGAGTTCGGAAGAGTGTGTGCATATATATAACGATTACAATTTGTGAGGTTTTTGTTCATTTTGGACAACATGTTTTCATGCAATTTTTTTCATTTTGAAATACCGCGACCAAACATCTTAGTTAGATGTAAAATTGCACGGCTAAGATCTCGGCAAAAACGTCAAAATCAATGACAGATTTCTTGAATTATCTATAATTCTATAATAATTCTGACTATTTTGAGGAAGTGGCTATGGCGTCTCAAAAAATACATTTTTCATTTTTCAAGAGAATGTCTTTCAAGAGAGTATGTGAGCACACTCGTTTGGTTCGCCTAGCAGACTTCGGCAAGCCGCCAGTCAAACTGAAGCATGCTGACACCTTAAACCCCTTCCAACCCCCCACCTCTCCTCCCCCCTCTACCTCCACCATCCCTACCCAGATCCATATCCAGGTTGATCCCATCTGCACAACTCAAACCTCCAAACCCACAAAAATGGAGGGTAATGGCTTCAGTCAGTCAGTCTCACAACCCCCTCTCTCCCAGGGCTATGGGCTACCCAGCCTTATCTACAAACATTTGTAGCAGCCTTTAGCATTGAAGAGCCTCATAATGTTTTGCCTGCAGGGGTGGAAACTCTCATTCCAAGAGCTCAGACCATCCTCAACGTCTCCTTTAGGGCTGTCATAGTTAATCAGTTAACTCAAGTTAACTTTTTGTAATTTTTGTGCTTAAATTATATATATTTTTGTAATTAATCGTATTGTCTGAAATCATAAAAAATACACTGAAAACATCCAAAATACATCATATACACCGCTAAAAACAACAATGAGATGTCAAAACAAGTGTAACATGTGCGCGGGTGGTCGGGAATCAAGTTCAGGGAGTGCATAATTTAGTAAACAAATGAACAAAACAAAAACCACAAACAACACACAGACAGGAAACTGAAACAATAACACCTGAGGAAGGAACCAAAGGGAGTGACATATATAGGGAAGGTAATCAGGGAAGTGATGGAGTCCAGGTGAGTTTGATGATGCGCAGGTGCGCGTAACGATGGTGACAGGTGTGCGCCATAACGAACAGCCTGGTTACCTAGAGGCCCGGAGAGGGAGCACACATGACAACAAGTTGACATTGAGGTTAAAGAAAGTGTGCTTTATCAATCTACATTATTTTTCTAGCTGTTACTTTGGGCAAAATTAAAACTGCAATATTGTTGTAACGATTTTGTATAAAAAATCTTAAACTACAGCTTAATTTGTGCAAATTCAGAATTTTTGGTTAATCGTGATTAATTACAGCAATTCCACATTTTTTAAAAACCATTTGACAGCCCTGGTTAACTTTACTTGCTTAAATATAGAATAAAATCAAATTGTATTTGTTACATGCGCCGAATACAACAGGTGTAGTAGACCTTACCGTGAAATGCTTACTTACAAGCCCTTAACCAACAATGCAGTTTTAAGAAAAATGAGAGTTAAGAAAAAATATTTACTCAATAAACTAAAGTAACAAATAAAAGAGCAACAATAAAATAACAATAACGAGGCTATATACAGGGGGTACCGGTACTGAGTCAATATGCGGGGTACAGGTTAGTCGAGGTAATTGAGGTAATGCAGTGCCTTGCGAAAGTATTCGGCCCCCTTGAACTTTGCGACCTTTTGCCACATTTCAGGCTTCAAACATAAATATATAAAACTGTATTTTTTTGTGAAGAATCAACAACAAGTGGGACACAATCATGAAGTGGAACGACATTTATTGGATATTTCAAACTTTTTTAACAAATCAAAAACTGAAAAATTGGGCGTGCAACATTATTCAGCCCCTTTACTTTCAGTGCAGCAAACTCTCTCCAGAAGTTTAGTGAGGATCTCTGAATGATCCAATGTTGACCTAAATGACTAATGATGATAAATACAATCCACCTGTGTGTAATCAAGTCTCCGTATAAATGCACCTGCACTGTGATAGTCTCAGAGGTTCGTTAAAAGCGTAGAGAGCATCATGAAGAACAAGGAACACACCAGGCAGGTCCGAGATACTGTTGTGAAGAAGTTTAAAGCCAGGTTTTGGATACAAAAAGATTTCCAAAGCTTTAAACATCCCAAGGAGCACTGTGCAAGCGATAATATTGAAATGGAAGGAGTATCAGACCACCGCAAATCTACCAAGACCTGGCCGTCCCTCTAAACTTTCAGCTCATACAAGGAGGAGACTGATCAGAGATGCAGCCAAGAGGCCCATGATCACTCTGGATGAACTGCAGAGATCTACAGCTGAGGTGGGAGACTCTGTCCATAGGACAACAATCAGTCGTATATTGCACAAATCTGACCTTTATGGAAGAGTGGCAAGAAGAAAGCCATTTCTTAAAGATATCCACAAAAAGTGTCGTTTAAAGTTTGCCACAAGCCACCTGGGAGACACACCAAACATGTGGAAGAAGGTGCTCTGGTCAGATGAAACAAAATTGAACTTTTTGGCAACAATGCAAAACGTTATGTTTGGCGTAAAAGCAACACAGCTCATCACCCTGAACACATCATCTCCACTGTCAAACATGGTGGTGGCAGCATCATGGTTTGGGCCTGCTTTTCTTCAGCAGGGACAGGGAAGATGGTTATTAAAATTGATGGGAAGATGGATGGAGCCAAATACAGGACCATTCTGGAAGAAAACCTGATGGAGTCTTCAAAAGACCTGAGACTGGGACGGAGATTTGTCTTCCAACAAGACAATGATCCAAAACATAAAGCAAAATCTACAATGGAATGGTTCAAAAATAAACATATCCAGGTGTTAGAATGGCCAAGTCAAAGTCCAGACCTGAATCCAATCGAGAATTTGTGGAAAGAACTGAAAACTGCTCTGTTCACAAATGCTCTCCATCCAACCTCACTGAGCTCGAGCTGTTTTGCAAGGAGGAATGGGAAATAGGTACACTTCAACTATGACAGACAAAATGGGAGAAAAAAAAACAGGAAAATCACATTGTAGGATTTTTTATGAATTTATTTGCAAATTATGGTGGAAAATAAGTATTTGGTCACCAGATAAATTCATTAAAAATCCTACAATGTGAATTTCTGGATTTCTTTTCTCATTTTGGCTGTCATAGTTGAAGTGTACCTATGATGAAAATTACAGGCCTCTCTCACCTTTTTAAGTGTGAGAACTTTCACAATTGGTGGCTGCCTAAATACTTTTTTGCCCCACTGTATATGTAGGTAGGGTTAAAGTGACTATGCATAGTTAATAGATAACAAACAGCGAGTTGCAGCAGGCTAAATAAAGTGTCACCTTGCAAGAGGTTTTTATACACTGCTCAAAAAAATAAAGGGAACACTAAAATAACACATCCTAGATCTGAATGAATGAAATATTCTTATTAAATACTTTTTTCTTTACATAGTTGAATGTGCTGACAACAAAATCACACAAATTATCAATGGAAATCAAATTTATCAACCCATGGAGGTCTGGATTTGGAGTCACACTCAAAATTAAAGTGGAAAACCTTAAAACAAATCAAAATGAAGCTCAGTAGTGTGTGTGGCCTCCACGTGCCTGTATGACCTCCCTACAACGCCTGGGCATGCTCCTGATGAGGTGGCAGATGGTCTCCTGAGGGATCTCCTCCCAGACCTGGACTAAAGCATCCGCTAACTCCTGGACAGTCTGTGGTGCAGCGTGGCGTTGGTGGATGGAGCGAGACATGATGTCCCAGATGTGCTCAATTGGATTCAGGTCTGGGGAACGGGCGGGCCAGTCCATAGCATCAATGCCTTCCTCTTGCAGGAACTGCTGACACACTCCAGCCACATGAGGTCTAGCATTGTCTTGCATTAGGAGGAACCTAGGGCCAACCGCACCAGCATATGGTCTCACAAGGGGTCTGAGGATCTCATCTCATCTCTCTGCACTGTGTTGGGATGTAAGCACAACCCCCACCTGTGGACGTTGGGCCCTCATACCACCCTCATAGAATCTGTTTCTGACCGTTTGAGCAGACACATGCACATTTGTGGTCTGCTGGAGGTCATTTTGCAGGGCTCTGGCGGTGCTCCTCCTGCTCCTCCTTGCACAAAGGTGGAGGTAGCGGTCCTGCTGCTGGGTTGTTGCCCTCCTACGGCCTCCGCCACATCTCCTGATGTACTGGCCTGTCTCCTGGTAGCACCTCCATGCTCTGGACACTACGCTGACAGACACAGCAAACCTTCTTGCCACAACTCGCATTGATGTGCCATCCTGGATGAGCTGCACTACCTGAGTCTCATGCTACCACTAGAGTGAAAGCACCGCCAGCATTTAAAAGTGACAAAAACATCAGCCAGGAAGCATAGGAACTGAGAAGTGGTCTGTGGTCACCACCTGCAGAACCACTCCTTTATTGGGGGTGTCTTGCTAATTGCCTATAATTTCCACCTGTTGTCTATTCCATTTGCACAACAGCATGTGAAATTTATTGTCAATCAGTGTTGCTTCCTAAGTGGACAGTTTGATTCCACAGAAGTGTGATTGACTTGTAGTTACATTGTGTTGTTTAAGTGTTCCCTTTATTTTTTTGAGCAGTGTACAATAAATGTATTAATCGTGCATATGTTCAATATGGAAATGAATACTAGAAGAAAGTTGACTTTTTTTATGTCTGGAATGGTCAACAGACATGCTTTTGGTATTCCAATGGGAAGGCCTATGCACCTGCAGACTGGTAAACCCATCCCCTCTCCCTCCTCTACCTGCTTTCATCCTGGGTTGGAGCAGAAGCAAAACTCTGTAACATGGTGGGTGACTTTGTGCTGCTAGTCTCCATCCCTGTGTCCACGCACCTCTGGCAAGAAAAACACGGGCTGGAATTCATAGGGGGTCACAAAAGTTGATCATGGGGTCCAGATGCACTGTGTGTGTGTGTGTGTGTGTGTGTGTGTGTGTGTGTGTGTGTGTGTGTGTGTGTGTGTGTGTGTGTGTGTGTGTGTGTGTCGCAGCCTTTCCGTATACCTAACACACTGACAGCTAGTGGAGGAAGTCACCCCTCTTCTTCTACAGCTGAACAGTGGGAACATTACCTACCAAGGTGAAAGACAGAATGGCAGGAACAATGAACACAAGTGTAGTGATGGACCACCCCATATTGCAGAGATATCATCTCCCTGCCTTCCAATAGGTGAGGCCCTTGACTTTTAGGGCTAATGAACGTGCCATTAAACCTCTATCAACAACAAGGATCTGCTGAGGGAGAGGTTGTATGTAGTCACACCCTCCACATCACAATCCCCAAGCCCACTGTGTTGTTCGTTCGGGGCAGAGTTATCACACAAAGAGGGGCTGTGCCCTCATTTACAAGTAACAAAACAACAGTCACAAAAAAGTCATAAACAAGGGGACTAACACAATGGTCTCATTTCAGCACAAATGAGAAAGAAATGTGGCCCAAGATCCGATTTAAGGCAGACGACCCATCTAGTAGAAAAGGGTCATTCTTTCACAGTAACCCCCTCATAAATGTGTCACTTCTCTTTGTGTCACATATAACATTCGGCTCATGCGTTGATTCATGTCTTTTTCCAGCTCTTGCTTCATAGGGCCCGAACAATCAAACATCCATTTTCCTCATCATAAACCAGCCTTACAAAACATCCCAGCTGCACCGTGTGAGTGTTCAGAGATTGAACAGAATGTCAGGGTTAGTATATTATGATTCCTATTGACAAAGCTTGTGCTGGTAATTGGGCTCAAGAGTGGCCACACACCCAGAACCACAGGCCCACTGGATGCTAATATATTACAGCACCATTACAGCACTATTGTATTTCACAGACACGCACCAGGGTAGTAAATTAAATCATCTTTATTTTGTCAGAACAGCATTCAATCTTTTGCACCATTGTTATTTAACTATTTCTAGATGGTCTGAAACGGCACTGCATTGTTCGCTGGTTCCTGCTAGACTACAACAAACCAGAGACCTTGAGAACAGATGACCTTCTAAAAATATCCCCAAATAAAGTAACAATAAAATAAATGATTCCACAGTGATGCAATGGTCTCGTTTTAAGCAAACAAAGCCCAGAACACATCACTGGTGCTTTTCACCAATATAAATAGTCTTCAATGACACATAGCTCTGCGATCACAGCAAACCTTCCCTTGAGATGTCCATTAAGTGAGAGCATGGGAAAGAGACTAACGTGTGTAATTCAACTCTCCGTATATGTACCGTACTGCATATAAGCCATTGCTCTGTTTTAAGGGGGCATTTTTCTGATAGGGAAAGCACCATGGCATTTTATTTCCTCAGATTGTTTTATTTTTATAACTCAATGAATAATTTTCGGGCTGTAATTAAATATTGTCCACACAATGACGAAACAAAGAGTGAGTCACCCAAGTCGCTCTCACACACACAGCCAGTCACACAAATCAAGACATGTTTATTTCTTTATTTTTGTCACTGTGGGAATACACAGAATATCCACATACAAATAGTCAGTGAATGAAATTGAAAGCCATAGTAGTTATGAGAATTAATCCTCCTCCTCATCATGGCTCAACTGCCTATTATTATTATTAATATGATGAAGAACCGGTGTGGCTGCTCTGGTCTTAGCAGGCCTGTTAAGCATCTTGTCCCCGATAACAAGGCAGACAGTATGCCATATGATCCTCCTAAAGAGAATCAGGACCACCAGCACTACCATGAGAGCACCGGAGAACATGGTAGAAATAACAGCAATGGAACCACTAAACTCGGGTAACCCAGAACTCAAATCTCACAGAATTTGGTCAGATGTTTTACGTAGTCTCTGTCTGTCCACAAGATATTATGTAACGTTTACTCGTCTAGGATACTGATTCATTTCCATCAACCCTTCCAATGGTGACCTTTTTATACATTTCTCTCCCTCCCCCTCAAACATGTGAATCTATTAATCCTAGAGGAGAAATAGAGACGGTCCTGAGGAATGTGATTGTATGCTGCTCACAAACCCAGCCTACAGAGATAACTCAGAGGTGGTGGAATGGGGTGCAGTGGTGGTGTTGTTGCGGGGGGGGGGGGGGGGCACAGTCTACAGCACTATTCATCGCTGTCTTCAGCCACTTCAGCCTGCTAACAATGATAGCTCTGTCAAGAGGAACTCCGGAGCAATCTCCTGCTCCCTTCAGAAAGGAGCCCTGATTTGTGGAGTGTGCCTCACACCCTTCTCCCTGTGCTCCCTTTTCGATCCCTCCTTCCCTCCTTTCTTCTCGGCTGCTGATGTAATCCAAAATCATCCAGAGGAGCAGCTGCACAGCGAAACTGCGTTCCTCTCACTCGCTTGCACTCTCTCTCTAAATCACTTTCCTTTCTCTTTCGCCAGAGGCGCGCAGGGCTGTCACAGGGAAGGAGAAGGGGGCTGTAGAGACAATTGTGTCCTTTCTCTCCTCTATCACTTCAAATCTCCTTTTCTGTCCACCACTGTATCCTGTTTGAAGAGGTGTCCGGGTTTGGAACAGCCTGAGGGACAGGCAATTGTGTGTTTGTAAAACAAAACAAACATGAAAATCAACTGTAGCTATCTCCCTATTGGGCCACCAAAGCCTTTCTCCGATGTTGTAGTCTAAGTATACTTTCTAAGTATGCTGTGTAAATATCACAAAAGAATCTCACCTTGCCTGACTGGCTTTTCCGTCTGAGGGGAGACGAGTCATAACCGTCTGCTGTGAAAAGGTGTTGAGTGCACTAATCTGCCAGTAGTGTGAAGAATAGCCTTATCTTGAATAAAGTATAGGACTAGTACATGGAGTTTACCCATGGGGGTGTGATTTAAAGACCTTGGTTTTGACTTTCCTGATAAGGGAAAACAGCCTGTCGGCATTGAGATTATTTTCTTACCACAGTTCATGGTACACGTATTCAGATGTTTTTCAGTTTCAGATCAGTCAGATGCCTCCAAAAATTACATTGTCTGTCAAATCACATACCAGCCCCGTTCTCAGTTCCATGCCTGGAGGTCATACCAGCCCCGTTCTCTGTTCCATGTCTGGAGGTCATACCAGCCCCGTTCTCTGTTCCATGCCTGGAGGTCAAACCAGCCCCGTTCTCAGTTCCATGCCTGGAGGTCATACCAGCCCCGTTCTCTGTTCCATGCCTGGAGGTCATACCAGCCCCGTTCTCTGTTCCATGCCTGGAGGTCATACCAGCCCCGTTCTCTGTTCCATGCCTGGAGGTCATACCAGCCCCGTTCTCTGTTCCATGTCTGGAGGTCATACCAGCCCCGTTCTCTGTTCCATGCCTGGAGGTCATACCAGCCCCGTTCTCAGTTCCATGCCTGGAGGTCATACCAGCCCCGTTCTCTGTTCCATGCCTGGAGGTCATACCAGCCCCGTTCTCTGTTCCACGCCTGGAGGTCATACCAGCCCCGTTCTCAGTTCCATGCCTGGAGGTCATACCAGCCCCGTTCTCTGTTCCATGCCTGGAGGTCATACCAGCCCCGTTCTCTGTTCCATGCCTGGAGGTCATACCAGCCCCGTTCTCAGTTCCATGCCTGGAGGTCATACCAGCCCCGTTCTCAGTTCCATGCCTGGAGGTCATACCAGCCCCTTTCTCAGTTCCATGCCTGGAGGTCATACCAGCCCCTTTCTCAGTTCCATGCCTGGAGGTCATACCAGCCCCTTTCTCAGTTCCATGCCTGGAGGTCATACCAGCCCATTTCTCAGTTCCATGCCTGGAGGTCATACCAGCCCCGTTCTTAGTTCCATGCCTGGAGGTGATACCAGCCCCGTTCTCAGTTCCATGCCTGGAGGTCATACCAGCCCCTTTCTCAGTTCCATGCCTGGAGGTCATACCAGCCCATTTCTCAGTTCCATGCCTGGAGGTCATACCAGCCCCGTTCTTAGTTCCATGCCTGGAGGTGATACCAGCCCCGTTCTCAGTTCCATGCCTGGAGGTCATACCAGCCCCTTTCTCAGTTCCATGCCTGGAGGTCATACCAGCCCCGTTCTTAGTTCCATGCCTGGAGGTGATACCAGCCCCTTTCGCAGTTCCATGCCTGGAGGTCATACCAGCCCCATTCTCAGTTCTAGTCCTGGAGGTCTTGCTAGCCCCGTTCTCAGTTCCATGCCTGGAGGTCATACCAGCCCCGTTCTCAGTTCCATGCCTGGAGGTCATACCAGCCCCGTTCTCAGTTCCATGCCTGGAGGTCATACCAGCCCCGTTCTCAGTTCTATGCCTGGAGGTCATACCAGCCCCATTCTCAGTTCTAGTCCTGGAGGTCTTGCTAGCCCCGTTCTCAGTTCCATGCCTGGAGGTAATACCAGCCCCTTTCTCAGTTCCATGCCTGGAGGTCATACCAGCCCCGTTCTCAGTACCAGGCCTGGAGGTCATACCAGCCCCTTTCTCAGTTCCATTGCTGGAGGTCATACCAGCCCCATTCTCAGTTCCATGCCTGGAGGTCATACCAGCCCCTTTCTCAGTTCCATTGCTGGAGGTCATACCAGCCCCGTTCTCTGTTCCATGCCTGGAGGTCATACCAGCCCCTTTCTCAGTTCCATGCCTGGAGGTCATACCAGCCCCGTTCTCAGTTCCAGGCCTGGAGGTCATACCAGCCCCTTTCTCAGTTCCATGCCTGGAGGTCATACCAGCCCCTTTCTCAGTTCCATGCCTGGAGGTCATACCAGCCCCTTTCTCAGTTCCATGCCTGGAGGACATACCAGCCCCTTTCTCAGTTCCATGCCTGGAGGTCATACCAGCCCCTTTCTCAGTTCCATGCCTGGAGGTCATACCAGCCCCTTTCTCAGTTCCAGTCCTGGAGGTCTTGCTAGCCCCGTTCTCAGTTCCATACCTGGAAGTCATACCAGCCCCTTTCTCAGTTCCATGCCTGGAGGTCATACCAGCCCCTTTCTCAGTTCCAGTCCTGGAGGTCTTGCTAGCCCCGTTCTCAGTTCCATGCCTGGAGGTCATACCAGCCCCTTTCTCAGTTCCATGCCTGGAGGTCATACCAGCCCCGTTCTCAGTTCCATGCCTGGAGGTCATACCAGCCCCTTTCTCAGTTCCATGCCTGGAGGTCATACCGGCCCCTTTCTCAGTTCCAGTCCTGGAGGTCTTGCTAGCCCCGTTCTCAGTTCCATGTCTGGAGGTCATACCAGCCCCTTTCTCAGTTCCATGCCTGGAGGTCATACCAGCCCCTTTCTCAGTTCCAGTCCTGGAGATCTTGCTAGCCCCGTTCTCAGTTCCATGCCTGGAGGTCATACCAGCCCCTTTCTCAGTTCCATGCCTGGAGGTCATACCAGCCCCTTTCTCAGTTCCAGTCCTGGAGGTCTTGCTAGCCCCGTTCTCAGTTCCATGCCTGGAGGTCATACCAGCCCCTTTCTTAGTTCCATGCCTGGAGGTCATACCAGCCCCTTTCTCAGTTCCAGTCCTGGAGGTCCAGCCCGTTCTCAGTTCCATGCCTGGAGGTCATACCAGCCCCTTTCTCAGTTGCATGCCTGGAGGTCATACCAGCCCCTTTCTCAGTTCCAGTCCTGGAGGTCTTGCTAGCCCGGTTCTCAGTTCCATGCCTGGAGGTCATACCAGCCCCTTTCTCAGTTCCATGCCTGGAGGTCATACCAGCCCCTTTCTCAGTTCCAGTCCTGGAGGTCTTGCTAGCCCCGTTCTCAGTTCCATGCCTGGAGGTCATACCAGCCCCTTTCTCAGTTCCATGCCTGGAGGTCATACCAGCCCCTTTCTCAGTTCCATGCCTGGAGGTCATACCAGCCCCTTTCTCAGTTCCATGCCTGGAGGTCATACCAGCCCCTTTCTCAGTTCCAGTCCTGGAGGTCCATGTTCTCAGTTCAATGCCTGGAGGTCATACCAGCCCCTTTCTTAGTTCCATGCCTGGAGGTCATACCAGCCCCTTTCTCAGTTCCAGTCCTGGAGGTATTGCTAGCCCCGTTCTCAGTTCCATGCCTGGAGGTCATACCAGCCCCTTTCTCAGTTCCAGTCCTGGAGGTCTTGCTAGCCCCGTTCTCAGTTCCATGCCTGGAGGTCATACCAGCCCCTTTCTCAGTTCCATGTCTGGAGGTCATACCAGCCCCTTTCTCAGTTCCATGCCTGGAGGTCTTGCTAGCCCCGTTCTCAGTTCCATGCCTGGAGGTCATACCAGCCCCTTTCTCAGTTCCATGTCTGGAGGTCATACCAGCCCCTTTCTCAGTTCCATGCCTGGAGGTCATACCAGCCCCTTTCTCAGTTCCATGCCTGGAGGTCATACCAGCCCCGTTCTCAGTTCCATGCCTGGAGGTCATACCAGCCCCTTTCTCAGTTCCATGCCTGGAGGTCACACCGGCCCCTTTCTCAGTTCCAGTCCTGGAGGTCTTGCTAGCCCCGTTCTCAGTTCCATGCCTGGAGGTCATACCAGCCCCTTTCTCAGTTCCATGCCTGGAGGTCATACCAGCCCCTTTCTCAGTTCCAGTCCTGGAGATCTTGCTAGCCCCGTTCTCAGTTCCATGCCTGGAGGTCATACCAGCCCCTTTCTCAGTTCCATGCCTGGAGGTCATACCAGCCCCTTTCTCAGTTCCAGTCCTGGAGGTCTTGCTAGCCCCGTTCTCAGTTCCATGCCTGGAGGTCATACCAGCCCCTTTCTTAGTTCCATGCCTGGAGGTCATACCAGCCCTTTTCTCAGTTCCAGTCCTGGAGGTCTTGCTAGCCCCGTTCTCAGTTCCATGCCTGGAGGTCATACCAGCCCCTTTCTCAGTTGCATGCCTGGAGGTCATACCAGCCCCTTTCTCAGTTCCAGTCCTGGAGGTCTTGCTAGCCCGGTTCTCAGTTCCATGTCTGGAGGTCATACCAGCCCCTTTCTCAGTTCCATGCCTGGAGGTCATACCAGCCCCTTTCTCAGTTCCATGCCTGGAGGTCTTGCTAGCCCGGTTCTCAGTTCCATGCCTGGAGGTCATACCAGCCCCTTTCTCAGTTCCAGTCCTGGAGGTCTTGCTAGCCCCGTTCTCAGTTCAATGCCTGGAGGTCATACCAGCCCCTTTCTTAGTTCCATGCCTGGAGGTCATACCAGCCCCTTTCTCAGTTCCAGTCCTGGAGGTATTGCTAGCCCCGTTCTCAGTTCAATGCCTGGAGGTCATACCAGCCCCTTTCTCAGTTCCATGCCTGGAGGTCATACCAGCCCCTTTCTCAGTTCCATGCCTGGAGGTCTTGCTAGCCCGGTTCTCAGTTCCATGCCTGGAGGTCATACCAGCCCCTTTCTCAGTTCCAGTCCTGGAGGTCTTGCTAGCCCCGTTCTCAGTTCCAATGCCTGGAGGTCATACCAGCCCCTTTCTTAGTTCCATGCCTGGAGGTCATACCAGCCCCTTTCTCAGTTCCAGTCCTGGAGGTATTGCTAGCCCCGTTCTCAGTTCAATGCCTGGAGGTCATACCAGCCCCTTTCTTAGTTCCATGCCTGGAGGTCATACCAGCCCCTTTCTCAGTTCCAGTCCTGGAGGTCTTGCTAGCCCCGTTCTCAGTTCCATGCCTGGAGGTCATACCAGCCCCTTTCTCAGTTCCAGTCCTGGAGGTCTTGCTAGCCCCGTTCTCAGTTCCATGCCTGGAGGTCATACCAGCCCCTTTCTCAGTTCCATGTCTGGAGGTCATACCAGCCCCTTTCTCAGTTCCATGCCTGGAGGTCATACCAGCCCCTTTCTCAGTTCCATGCCTGGAGGTCATACCAGCCCCTTTCTCAGTTCCAGTCCTGGAGGTCTTGCTAGCCCCGTTCTCAGTTCCATGCCTGGAGGTCATACCAGCCCCGTTCTCAGTTCCATGCCTGGAGGTCATACCAGCCCCGTTCTCAGTTCCAGGCCTGGAGGTCTGACTCATTCTGGTTTCCATACTTTCATCCTAATCAGGAATGGATCCAACCCTGAGGCTCCAGGTGAAGGAACTGTCTGGCCAATCGGTGACATTAATCAATCAATTAACTCCCAGGGAGGAAAGACAACCATCAATACTCCAGACCTTCATGCTTAAATGTGACTACCTCTACTCTACCTCATCGCAACAGAAGGGAGAGCTGAGTGGAGTGTATCCTTAGTCATGATGAGCGATCCATCCAAAATGGCTTCCAAAACATAGTTACAGTACCGTTACATAAGTTGTAAGCTTAATTAACACTGCCTTGTCAATGTGGGGCGCCAAGCACCAGGAAAACAAACTCTGTTCTCTCTGCTCTGCGGGCAGTAAATAAACACCAGCAACCGCCCACTCACCAAACACACCAAACACATAAACCATGACCAGCAGTCCGACTCATCAGGACTGATGTAGACCTGGCCAGGGGCTCTGGAAGAGATTGGAATGTCATGGTGAAAGGTCACCGTTCAAAAGGTTCCTCATGTGCGACTGATTCAGAGGTGAAACAGACAAAGTGCAGAGAAACAGGGCATCCAGGAAGCAGGACAGCCAGCCTCATTTTGATGTTGAGGTCAATTAGCTGTGTTTGTTTAGTTCCATAGAGACGCACAGGAGTTACTTGGTATCAACAAGGAGTAAAAATAAGAATTTCAGAAAGAAAATCATATATGCCTGTCTGGGAGTTGAGTCTACTGAAGAACGTTCAGAAAGAAATATGACTTGTGTAGCCCACTTGTCCATCCACTTCTCTCTCGAAGCTCCGGGGCGAGTTCTCTTGTCTGCAGAGACATGTTCTCTATATCACTGGCCAATCTTTCTTACCAACACAGATGTCCACTGACCTTAGGGAATCATTCTTTCACCTCAGACCTGATCAACATGATCAATGACCACACATGCTGTACACAATAAAAAAAAATGTTTTTTTTGTATTTAACCTTTGTTTAATTAGGCAAGTCAGTTAAGAACAAATTCTTATTAACAATGACGGCCTACCAAAAGGCAAAAGGCCTCCTGCGGGGACGGGGGCCTGAAATGTAAAAAAAAATATTATAATAAATACAATATAAATACAGGACAAAACACACATCACAACAGGAGAGACAACACAATACTACATAAAGAGAGACCTAAGACAACAACATAACAAGGCAGAAACACATGACAACAGAGCATGGTAGCAACACAACATAACAACAACATGGCAGCAATAGAACATGGTAGCAGCACAAAACATGGTACAAACATTATTGAGTACAGACAACAGCACAAAGGTAAAGAAGGTAGAGAGAACGATACATCACGCAAAGCAGCCACAACTGTCAGTAAGAGTGTCCATGATTGAGTCTTTGAATGAAGAGATTGAGATAAAACTGTCCATTTTGAGTGTTTGTTGCAGCTCGTTCCAGTCGCCAGCTGCAGCGAACTGAAAAGAGGAGCGACCCAGGGATGTGTGCGCTTTGGGAACCTTTAACAGAATGTGACTGGCAGAACGGGTTTTGTTTGTGGAGGATATAGATGGTAGATATCTCAGATAGGGGGAGTGAGGCCTAAGAGGGTTTTATAAATAAGCATCAACCAGTGGGTTGCAGCAATATGGGTGAATTGCAATAAATGCAGCAATATTGTTATGAATCCCTTTTGGCCCGACAGTCTAGGGAGGATGGTAATGAGGCCCGTAACATAACTCATGCAAATTATTATTGTGACAAAGTAAAAGTGTGAACGAAATAACCACGACAACAGAAATCTACCGTCACACTCCAGGTTTATTTCTAAACACACGGTAATGGGGGGAGCAGGAAAAGGGGCTGAGCTGGACCCAAGGAAAGAAACAATAAGTATTCAAAAACACCCCTAATCTAGACTAGCCTACTTTAACAACAGATAACTAACTAACCAAAAATACAGTGGGTGGTCCGCCCAGTTCTAACTAGTGTATTTAACAAAGTTCACCTACGGGTAGTGTATGCCCATGGGCGACTTGTCTTGGTTTCCCCCTTTTCCCACCAGCAACAAACAAACACCATAACCAAAAACAATACTCACAGGTGATGACAAAGTGCTATGAGGTGTTTAAACAAAAGAGAGGTTAAGACACAAAGCGAGAGTGAAACACAGAGACCTACAGACATGGCATTTACAGAGAGATTGAGCTCCAGAACAAACAAATGATGGGGTTTTTAAACCATGGAGAAGGAACTGTGATAGGTTAGGAAATAGGAGGAGGTGTGTCTTCTGATTGATGATTGATTGTTGACTGATTGGGGAGTGATGATTTTCACCTGTGAGGGGAGAAGGAGAGAAAAGAAACACACACACACAGGATACACACACACACAGGATAACTGTATCCGTAACAAATATGAAATGTCACAGTCTAAAAGTGATCATTGCAGTAAATGTCATGGCTTTCGTTGAAGGCACGCCATACTGTACTTCTAGCTTCATACAACAGAAAGCGTTGAACCGCGCAAGTGGAGAAGCAGCACAGGTGGTGTGTGTAGTCACTAAACACACAGTGGTGTCTCCAGGAAAGGAGAAGAGAGAGAAAAGAGGAAGTGGAAGTGGCAGACAATAACCCCAAGTGGAGAGGGCAGACTTCTGCTCTGGCACAACTTGAAAGGATGAAGGGGGTTGGATGGGGGCGAAGAGGAGAGGAGGGAGGTGGGGGGGGCTGCTTCATTGCTATGGCAGGAGCAGCCGTCTGGGTTCCCATCCAAGATCCAACCTCCAGCTCAGAGCCCAGCAGCCAGGGCACAGGACTCACCCATGAACCATTCTGCATTCCCTGTCTTCCATTCAGACCTGAGCTGATTTTCCAGAGCAGATCACAACATCATTAAGCTACATCATATCGATGGAATCCTGAGGTGTCACACCCATCTATTAGTCACCAGGTCCTGTTTGGAGCATACGGCATCTGCTTGTTTCTGCTTGTGATGGGTACGGCGAGTTTGGCCATTTTAAAGAAAAAGGGTTGTGGTTCCTAAGGATAATTCATATCTATGCCAATGGCAACACATTCAATAACTCACAAGCATTGCGCTGTCATAATCATCACTATCGTCAACGGAATAAATAATCAAACGTAAAACAAATAATTGATCAAAATTACAAAGACTGTTGTGTGACTGTAATGGAAGTGGTCCAAACATGTTTCCTTCGAATCAGACATCCAATTATTTCCATAGCTTTAGGGAATGCCCCCGCTCCCCCCCAGCGCCCATCTTCCTTCTCCCCTGAACACAGTGTCAGAGAGGGGAGCCAGACAAGACCAGGAATACCAGGTTTCACCAATTACCATCCGACACCCATTATGCAAATCCAACATTTGCCTGCTGAGGTCACAGTAAATTTCCACTACCAGACTTCCAAGCATACCATGCAACAGTTGGGCCATTGATGATCAGTCTGGTGATAGTAGGGTGAGAGAGGGAATAGTCCTTATCTTAACTATGATCCTATCTCTCTGTAAAGAGAAACGTGATACCTAGCACAAGTTATGAAATGCAACGCACAGACCAGTTTCATCCTTTTTAAACTTTTCAAAAGTACGTCTGAACAAGTCATTTCCTCAGTGAGAAGTGAAGTTACATTCCTTTAAGTTGTTACTAGTGTATTTAGATGCCTGTTTAGAATAGGAAGGGGGGCAGGGTTATTGACAGAAAGGGGGCAACTAATAGTCGGCGCCATTCGAGCCCCACTAGTAAAGGGAAGGTTTAGTCAAAGAGAGGGTGTGTGTGTGTGTGTGTGGTTGGGTCAGGGTCTGCCTGTGCCCTGAATGCAGAGCTGTTCAGGGCAGATTTCACGGCTGGCTGATCACAGGCGTCCATGGGCCGACCCTCGCGACAGCTGCAAAGCCCCGCCGGCTGCCCCTGCTTCCCCCGCCATCCCTCCCTCCAACACCCTCCCCACCTTGGCACAAAGGAGGCCCTACACTGCACACCAGAGCGCCTGACAGGCTACTGCCGCCGCTAACGATGGCAACTGTGTGAGGCATGCGCGAGGGGGCTAAAATACTGCACACCGTGCTAATCGAGCAAAGTGAGGAGCCCCCTTCTCTTCAGCACCCTGTCTCTTCCCCCCTCTCTCCTCCCGCCTCCCTCGTTCATCCATCCAGACTATGAGGAGCTTTCTTTTCCATGAGATTATTCCTCTTCATTATTCTCATTTGTATCATTGACATAATTTCCACCCTCTTTTATTTCCAGCTCTCCCTTCATCTGACAAGTCCGGATCCATCCGAGATCCACACCGGAACATTATGCACCGAGACGTCCATGTTGCTTTCCCCACTTCACTTCTCACATCCCTGGCCTGGTGGTGGTCTGATCTGCCTGGGCCATGAAGACTACTGTTCACAAGGGTTAAGGTTGGAGGCCAGGACAATGTTTGGACTTTGCAGCCAAGTCATATCAGAGCGCAGCTTGGACATTCTAGTGAGAATGTATTTTCCTTAGCTCCCCATCTCCACACCAACCATTCACCCAACTTCACCCCGGATTCCCATAGACTCCTTCCTTTTCAGGGTCATCAATGAAATCAAGTTGGATGGATGCATTCAATTTATAGCTCAGCGGTATAGATCCAGAATAGAGAATTGTTAGCATTGTCCCTTGGGAGCTCATGTTTATCATGTCAGCCTCATTGTATGGCACCCCCTCCGTTGACCCTGCATGTTGACCCCACGACCCTCAGGGGTCAGCAGGGTCGACCACTAGACACCACACCGCTGCCCACAGGACTGTAATGAGCTTGGGTGGTTCCGTCAGCCTCTGAGATAATGTATTGGAGCCACTAACAGTCTTAAACAGTGGTGACATGGGCTTAAAGTAGAGAATAATCGTTGGCTTTAACAGGATGGGCCACTAATATGGCAAAGACATACACGTCCATCCGGCCAATCCCGCCACATTTCCTCAAGGCACTTGGGTAGGCTACAGTCCTGCCAAAACGACACTGCACACCGAACAATACACGTAGTTCATTAAGGACTACAACGCTACGTTTTGAAACACACCTGAATTCACTCCCTGTAATTCTCCCCACCCACCGTATAACCAGTGCAAAAACATGATTAAGAAATCGTATTCCCTAAAAATCACTGAAACAGCTTTGGACATTTTCAAGGTAAGGTTGTAGATCTATTAAAGCCAATATAAACAGTTTCCTTCTCGAGGTATCCATTACATACCCTATGCGAAGAGACTTGATCTATGAAAATATGAAGGATCCCTTTCAATGGAGAATGATTGGAGAGATTGGGAGGGAGAGAGCGAGTGAGGGAGAGGGGTGGCAGGTAGCCGCGTTCCACTAACCAAGACTAGACTCATTGTCCTGTCTCTGTGGGAAACTCTGAACACTTCCTTCAAGAGCGATTACCAGGAAACTTAAGATGCCACATCAGTGACCCTTCTCACGTTCACCGCAACTAAGTACAACTCTGCCCACAGGAGATGGCTCCCCCTCATCTATACACACACACACACACACACACACACACACACACACACACACACACACACACACACACACACACACACACACACACACACACACACACACACACACACACACACACACACACACACACACACACACACACACACACACACACACACACACACACACACACGAATGTGGACGATGAACAATAGGCCCTTATATGGAGAGTAGATGAATAGGTTTTATATCTAATGGGGGGGTCAATCAGCATTAATAAAAACATCAGACTTTGTCATGGTGGATTACTGAGAAATCAGAACAACATTGGGATGGGAGTAGGGGCTGCAATGTAGGGGTGATAAGAGCTGGGCCACAATGGACATCATATGATAACCTCATCATTATCATAGCAATGCAGAGCAGTCCTTCTATTTAACCAGGGTCCACCAAACAGCATGACGAAACAGCCAGCTACGTCCAACAACAGGGAACTGGACTTTTTCCATGGTCATGTTTGCACACCATGCCTGATAAAACTGGTAACACCGTAGACCTAGGTCTTAAAAACTTCCAGAAACTACAAGTCCTTTGTTTTCTCTTCATAGAAAAAGTGGGGGTAAGATGGTCTCATAGAATTCACCACCTGTTGCATCTAGGACTTGTTGCATCTAGGACTTGTTGCATCTAGGAAGCAACTACTGCCATCTAGCGGCGAGAACCCTCTCATTAAGTATGGAAGCTCCCAAGAGCAGCTCTGCTCTGACAGAGACTAATGGCTGCCTTGCCTCCTACAGACAGAGCCCAGAGGACAGCTGCTGGCTTCTGTCTACATGCCAATGTTGACCTAAATCTTTCTGAGGGAAAATCCCCCTCATTCTGTTCCCAGAAAAAAACCTTTGCTTCTTACTCTGCAATCATCGCCCTGGTCGTTCCCTTTCTAAAGACCTGCCTCATCTACTTTCTTCTTCTCACCTGTATGCTAATGAGCCTGCTCTCTAAGTGTTTTGAGCGGGAGAGAAAGGGCAGTACGGGCAGACTGATTGCTTCCGCTGCTGAAGAATGCATTCCGCACTTTGGCCACAAGTTAATTTATTACTGGAGAGTTACAGTGCCAGACACAGAGAGGGGTGTTTGCAGAAATCGCTTTTCATGTCATTAGGCTGGCAGAGCAATCAACAGTGCTTTGAACAGCATCTCGTTTTTTTCTGAAGTCTGCTCTGCCATAAAGTGTGGAAGAAACTTGATGAAAGTATTCTTGTGGGTTTTTCGCTGAATATTCAATCAGAAAAGGGCACTTCAATAAAATATCTGTAACTAATGCTTAGTCATTTCAACAAAAAATCTTATTATGGTGTCATGCAATTTGGAGTATTGATCAAAGCAATGCACTTCTCTCTCTCCCTCACACACCCAGAGTGGAGAGAGAGAGAGAGAGAGAGAGAGAGAGAGAGAGAGAGAGAGAGAGAGAGAGAGAAAGTGGGCGAGTGAGAACCAGCTGCTGCTTGCTAAAGATGGGCTGGGCGTGAGACAGGCTGAAAGTGGAATGTCCTGAACTTTTCCCCTCTCTTTCTCCCTTATTGTTTACAGCCCTCCTTATCCTGCATGGGGAGTGAAACCGGACAGAGGCGAGAGGGAGGGGGCAGTGAGGCGATAAAGTGGCACCTGGCTGGCAGGTGTTGGAGGAGGCTGCCAGAGTGCACTGTGGCCCAGATCAATGGCCCCGCTCACCTGAGTGGGCACCAGCCCCAGCTCCGCCTCTCTACCAGGCAGAGAAAGGAGCTGGGCAGGGCCTGACAGACAGGTGCATCTGCTCCCACTCAGTAGGGCAGACAGGCAGCCATTGAACAGAAGAAAGAGGCCAGGTCGGTTGGTCGGTTTGGTGGGCGGGAGACCTCAGTAATTAGTCAGGGAGACCTCATATAGGACCTGGAAGATGTGGTGACGAAGTTGTGAGGCAGTAGGTGGTGAAGGGGAGGTGATATGTGGTGTAGGTCATACCTCTCCCGTGTGTCCAGATATGGGTGGCCTGGTCTCAGAGTAAAGGGTAAAGGCTATATGGAGGTGTGGGCATAGGGACATCTCCTTCTATTCTGTTCCTGTGGCTTCACAAAAGGTGAGAATGGCCCAATACCTCACCATAAAGACCTGTGGAGTTGGATCCCTTTAATGATATAAATCCGTGTTGTCCCTGGGCGAAACATAAGATCGCACCCTGGTGCGGCAACTTCAAAAGGTCCTGTAAAAGCAGGCCTCCCGCATTTGGTGAAAGGGGTGAGAGAACGGGCCGGGGCCAGCAGGTATCATTAGAGCTTATAGAGGCAGGCTAGCTAAGCCTTCAGGTGAACAGGGAAAGGTGGAGAAGTAGGTGGCGACTAAACCTGCCCCTCGACAGTTGCTCCTGGATCAGTTTCCTCGCTCCTCCTCTATTAACTATGGTGGCGGGATTTAAGATGTGAAAGATGATCCACAATCAGCAGCTGGATGGAATCTTTTTGTTCAATATTCTTCAACTTTCTAGATGCCACACTACTTATAAGGGTGACAGCTTGAGATTCAATAGAGGGACAGAATTGGCAGTTCAATTGGATTTTCAATAGCAGATATGTTGGTATTAGGTCTATTCACCCAAACAAGAAAGACCTTGAGATACAGTCAAACCACCTGATGGATCAGGTGAAGCATATTGATCAGGAACAAAAAAAAGAGTAGTAATTCCCTTATTACAGAACGAGAGAGAGAAAATACAAATAATGGAGAAAAACCCCTCAGTAATCAGTGAGAACATGGTGCAGCTGCTCAGAACCCTTTCAGGTCAGTGAGAATGACAAGAAATTAGTAGAACAATTCTGGAAGGACTGACGACCGCCATAATGAGCTCACTAGTATGGAAATACAGGTTCAGAAGCAGTGTGAATTATGATATTTTTGCTACTCCAGAAACAAAAAGGGTTACCAGGGGGTCAGTCCCACGTGCTGTAACTAGCGTTGGTAGTCCTGTGAGCAACAAACACCACCTTCTTCAAGCAGTAGGAAGCAAGACCAACTAGTCTGTTTGTCACTGCATGTGAATGCCTCACTTTGTTTCCAATATCCTCTTTAGTAAAGAGAGAGAGAGGGAGCGAGAGAGCTAACCCTGTTGGGTCCTCCTCCCCTGTCAGCACCTGCATTCTTAAAATGCTTGGAGAACTGACATCTCTCATCCATGGCCTTTCAGCGCACAGAGCAAAAGGTCGCCAAGCTATGACATCATTTAGTTTGGCAGGTAACACAGAGTGCTAGCTTCCCATGAGCATCTTCTGCAGGGAATGTGTGAGGGGGGGGGGAGAGGCACTGACAGCTGGCGATCAGACAGAGAGACACGTGACTCATTCAACCAATTACTGTAACCCTGATTCCTCATGCTGTTTGGTATGCATGTAGGCCTAGAGACCAGCGTTTCCCAAGCTCGGTTTTTGCCCTAGCACTACACAGCTGATTCCAATAGTCAGCTCATCATCAAGTTGTACATTTGAATCAGCTCTTTCGTGCTAGGGCAAAACCAAAAACCTTTGCTGAGTTTGGGAAACACTGGCCTAGAAGTTGATGAAACTGAGTGCCTAGTGAGATGTGAGGCAGTCCAACACTGAGATAGCAGAAACAAACCCAGCCAAGCTCAGTGACTGAATAAACGACAGGGTAAACAAAATATGGTCTGGTATAGAAACACACTGCAGTGATATAGTAGGTTCCTAGGGGATGTAATGACTATAAATGCCACCACAGTCATTACAATAAAACTGACTGAGGTAAATGAAACTACAGCAACCACTGGGGATCAACCATTGTCCCGTATCCATGTTTGAGCAGGAGGACAGTATGTCTAGAGTCTACATCTCCACGTACATACATCTGCCCAGCCTGCATTCCTCTAGCGCAGTCCTTTCCAGACTGTGGCCCCACAGCTAGCCTGCATGATTCTGTTTCAAGGAAATCTGGCTTTCAACCTACCTCTGAATGTTGTAATAGTAAAATGCAAATGGTGCAATTTCGAAATTGGGTAGTGCATCAGCAGTTCCTCTTGTCCTGTCAACCATTGCAGACCATAGAGAGCTATTTATAACTTTTCAGATATGTATAGATCATGTCAGTTCACATTTCTTAGCTAGGTTTTTTAGCCCATTGATTTTGTTGTCATGTTTGAGTCACTGAAATATCACAAACACATAAGACAGGAAAATGTGGAGAATTCCAGGAAATTTACTTCAAAACTGCTAAATGTTCTCTGCACCGCACACCATAACAAAATCTGTAGAATTGCATTTTCTCTTCGCCAACAAGAGGAGTCTGAACAGTGTTGTATCATGAACAGTGCTTGTGCCAATATAAAGTGTGCAGGGGGAGGGGGCACGGGATGTTCTCTAAAGCTGGAAAGGGGGCCTGAGTAACCCCTGCTCTACCACACATCACCTAGGCCTATCCCTCCTGCTAGTGTTGGCATTCCAGACAGCCAGGCTCTGTTGACCTAATCTGTCCTCATCAAGCAAAATAAACAGTAGTCATTAGTCTGCTGGAGTCATTAACCACCTGCTTCTAATTATCACCAATTATGCCTCATCTGGGATGCCTCTGGCTCTGCCTTCACTGCAGTGGTGGGATCTAGATAGAACATGGCTGACATATTGGCAAAATTGATGGAAGCTTCAACCTTTTAAGTTTAAGTTTTAAGTTAACTTCCTGCAATTCTGCACATCTTGCCATGGGCGTAGAGAAAATGTTTTTGTTTTAAAACTAATTTCATGCAATTCTACACATTTTGCCATGGGTGGAGGCAAATGTTTGCAGTTTTTAATATGATATCTGATGATCAATGGGACCCACGCCGGTTGGTAATTCGACCATGCTTACTACCAGTTTAGATAGCTGGCCGCTAAACTAACTTACCAATAAATAAAAAACATGTCATGGGGTAATTGTGTGACTTCTGATGCACAACCAAATCTCCAAATTGCATCTTGGGCATTCTATTATTCTAACTCTCAAAAGTAAGTTCAGACCCCGACTGAGTTCCCCCCCCAAAAAAATAATTCTAATTGGTCTGCTGGCCTACAAAAGTGGGCCCCCACCAGTTGCCCATCCCTGTTCTAGAATGTAGAACTCACTACTCTGAAAAGACTCAAAGAGAAGGGTCCAGATAGCCCTACACAGGCTAGCTAGCCTGCATCATATCTCAATGATCTGTCATATTGTCATGCAATGGGCTTTTAACCTGATATGTCCCTACATTCTATTGTGGTTGTGGTAAGGTCTTGCACGAGCCCAAACTCACCAAGAGGAAAAGCAAACAAATAGTGGGAGGAGAGGAGGTCAGAGCTTTGATGTCAGGCCCTCTGGAGGATGGCTTGTTTGCCCTTGTCTGTTTCCAGTAAACATGATGCTTGAGTGTGTGGGGTGTGGAGTGTCAACACCAGTGTGTGTTTGTACTCTATTAGCATAGAACCACAGAACAAACCCCAGGGACAATGCCTAGAACGGTGCCATGCTTCGATCACCGTAATTACCTTTCGGATTGCATTTTATTATGATGTTGTAAAACGTGCTATTTTTATTATTCACAAAAACATGTTTCTCCCGCTGCCCTTCAGGTAGAATAACACTTCTTCATTCCATTCTATACCATTCCATTCTATACCATTCCATTCTATACCATTCCATTCTATACCATTCCATTCTATACCATGCCATTCTATACCATTCCATTCTATACCATTCCATTCTATACCATTCCATTCTATACCATGCCATTCTATACCATTCCATTCTATACCATTCCATTCTATACCATGCCATTCTATACCATTCCATTCTATACCATTCCATTCTATACCATTCCATTCTATACCATTCCATTCCGCAGTGTGAGCAGGATTCCTCAGTCAAGACTTGCATGCCCCGGGGAGAGCTAATTACCCTTATCTGAAATGACCATCACCAGGATGCATCAGCAGGAAATCTTCATTTAATCTTAGCACTAACGAGCCTGGCCTGATGAGTGTGGAAGAGGGAGACATCAGTTGGTGCCTATGGTCGGGAAGACCCGAGGGTCTCAGAAAACACACAACGCCGGCACCTTCCAACTGATTGCAACAGTCAGGTAATTATGTAACTTCAAGATAGTTAAATAAAGGTTAAATAAAAAATACAAATAAAAGATGAAATTGTAGCTGTAGCTATCCAAGAGAGATTTGACCTAATGCATAAAAACAACAAAAACTAACATTTGTTTTACACATTTGAAATAATTTCCAGCCATGCTAAACACATATTTCATAATTTATATAAAGTTCACTGAGATTTCTTTATTTAGCTAAAAGCACAAATATAAAATGCATCCCATGTTTCCCCCCTGTACAGCTTTCTTTTTATAAATTGCTTAAAAATCCTATTTACATTGCAAGGCAGGTAACCAAAAGAAACCACTTTCATGACAAATATATGAATAAAAACTAGGCCTTTCCCCTTTTTACTCCCTATTAAATAATTTCATTAAGAACAGAGGCGTATTTTGTTTTGTTTGATGGCATATAGTGATTGCCATCAAACGAAAGTGATAACAGACTTAACATGAACAAAACGCTTAGCAACATAATCTTTCAAACTCACTTTTAAAGGAAGGGATGCAGGGAGAGAGGCATTTGTTCAGTGGCTTGAGTGCAAGAACATACACAATGTGACAACATAGGACGAATCAGAATTGAGAGAGCACTAACAATATTGTCCCTTTTGAGTCCCTGACATTCACACAGAAATACGTGATAGCCAGTAAAGGCCCTGTTTATTTTGGATTGGCACAAGCCTGGTCGGACGTAGGGTCCAATGGTGTGTGAGGGGTGAAGGGTCATCAGCTGAGATGCAGGTGAGGGTGCTGGTGGAGTTGAGTGACCAGCTCCTCCTCTGTAGGCTCCTGAATTTGTTCTCTGGAAGGAACAGGGCAGTTTTAAAGACAGGACACGAAACTGTGTCAAGAGACACACAACGAGTTGAAGCGGAGCTCATGCAAACGGCTGCTGTAGTCCACAACGTGCATTTAGGGACGGGCATTAAAGGTTGTTCTTCTGACTTGCCCCTGCTAAACATATCAACCACACCTTCAGCAAATATTTCAGCGACATGCGTTTAGTTAAGTGGCTAAAAAGGTGGGCGGATGTTTTCGCTACCAATTATATTAGTGATGGGGGTACAAATTGATACAGTTACATATCGCAATATTATTTGTGATGATATTATCTCGATACTTTTGACTCGTAACGTTTTTTTTTACCAAAAAAATGCTAGTCGGCTGTACCTGCACCTATCCTATATAATGCATTATCTGCAAGCTAGGTCACAAAGAAATACATGCCCTTTAAGAGTTTGTTATCAGAAAGCTCCCCAGACACAATTGCCCAGATAAATGTGAGTGAAATGTGAGTAGCCAAAGAGCATGGTTTAAGGCAGTGCCTTTTGATGCTAAATGACATACAGCCAAAACATTTGACTGCATTCACAGAGAACTGGCAGAACCGCTGACAGTCAGGGCATCCCTGTTTGTGACTGGGATGGGCCTAAAACCAACACCAAATAGTAGGAACATGCAGCCGCCCAGACAACAAACAGAAGCAAAAAGCCAGAGAGGAGTTAAAAAGCAACCTACCTGAACATGAGCTGGACAGTGGTCTCATAGCCTGTTCGCTCAACGTCCGCCACTGAACATGTGACACTTCGGTCCCACTTATAGATGAAGTTCTTTCACATAAAATGGAGGATTCATTGAGCTTACGTCTTTTCAGAAAACATCTTGCACTTAAACTACAGTAAGTACAAATCAGGCCAGCATAAGTTGATACATACCTCCAAGATGAGAGCCACAAACAAGTTGACCCACATGACAGAGGAGGTAAGCCACCAGGAGACAAAGTAGACCTTGGACCACCTGGGAGGAGAGAAGAAACCTGATCAACTGTTTACATGGACACATCCCCATTACCCATAATCACTGTTTTACAAAAGGAGCCCCATGCACAATTAACTTGTCTTCATCCTCTTTAAGCAGGGCAAATAACGAACGTGAACTATGGCCCCACTCCTACATGTATTTTCACTGTTACTAGCCTTGTTCCTGAGTTGGGTACAAAAGCTATATATTTAACCAACCAAACAGTTGCAATTCTTTAGGGAACAAATGAAATTAGATAAATATTATGAAGTGGGAGCTCACTAAAGTAAGGTTTGGCCCAAACTGATGTGCTTCACCGTCAACTGCTGCCCTCTAGTGGATAGCGAAACGAATTGAAGCGTCTGACAGTTGGATCATAAGAATCATGTACAGATTTGTATTATTATTGGCTTACTCTGTGGTGTATCTGGTGTAGGCATCCATAAACACCTGCCAGTTATTCACCACCATGATGTTGTAAAGGAGGACGAGGGAAGACTGAGCAAAACCGTGGGAGAGGAGAAAGAAATCACAGGTTAGTGTCCACTCTCTCTCTCTCTCTCTCTCAACATTTAGACACAATTTAAAGATTCCTTTGATTGATCAGGACTGAAATGTCAACATACCCACCATGGTATTTTACAGGTGTCTTTTAAAAGTTACTTCAGTGCATTATCCCCTTGAAAGGTAACCCCCACAACACTAGCCTTCCCAGTCTGAGCCAGTACCCATGAGTCACAGATAGAATGCCAACCATGTGTTTTACAGTTTCATTCCCTCCAAAGTCTATTCTCATTAAACCGGTCTCTTACAACAGTAGACAGAATATTCGCCTTGAGCTAAGCCTCCCCTGTGTTCTCTGTCTATGATTCTACTTCACGGACTGGCAG